>NW_019272050.1:1652146-1705710 GCF_002738345.1 Cucurbita maxima | reverse complement strand
GGGGGGGGGGGGGGGGGGAATAAAGCCTAATTAATCATAGACATCAAGTAAATAATGTTAATCTGTTACTTGTTTCAGCTGTGGCACTGCTTCTGTAAGCTTCTTTCCAAGCTGACTGAGATCAAGGGAGGTTGAATCACTAACCTGCATGTTCGAAATTTGTAAAGCCGAATCCATTTGAACGAACGATACCAGTCGAGTTTGATAATCATTTTGGTTTTGACTTCTGTTCTTACGAATTAAGCTTTCGTACTTGAACGTATTTGTTTCAAAAACAAGTTTAAAACTTTAACTGCCCCATGTCTTCTAGCGGTGAGTTTGGGCAGTTACAAATGATACCAGAGCCAGACATTAGTCAACTGGTCCCCTAAGAGGAGTGAATTGTGAGATCCCACATTACTTGGAGAGGGGAACGAAACACCCGTTATAAAGGTGTGAAAATCTCTTCTAACAGATGCGTTTTAAAACTTCCCCTAAAGCTTGGACGGTTACAAAAACTAAAAGAACTATGCAAAGAAAATGATAGACACATCAAAGAAACAAAATTGTTATCAAACGAGACTCTCGAGAATAAACAAATGAACGAGCAATCATCTTACCTCCATTTGAATGGTGTGCATAGATTTGTCGTTCATCGTGGTCGAGCCACAGCTGATAACTTCCAACCCTTGATCAACAATTACTTTCAAGATTCTTGAAAGGGGAAATCCATGGAAATCATTTGTTGTGATCAAGATTTCAAGCCCTCCATCAAAGGAGCTAACTTTGAAGCTGCAAATTGGAGTCTGTCCTCTTGATATCTCTAAGTCATTTGAACTATTATACAGCTTCTTCAATTCATCTCTTTTAGCTTCAAACTCTTTGATTTTCTTCTTCTGATACTTTATATAATTCACCGCCCCATTCATTTGATCTGATATCGCCCTTTTCCCCTGAAATCAACACCAAAAAACAATCCCTTTTAGAAGCTCCAAGAACAACACCAAAAAGCTACGATTTTTAGTGATGAAAACAAAAATTCATCAAAAGGGTTGCTTAATTTTGGGATAAAACAACCGGATCTAAGTGGGTTCATACAAAATCACAAAAAAAAAAAAAAAAAATGATAGCAATCACCTTGATAAATTCAAGAGGAAGTAGGGTTCTTAGAGACATATAAAGAGCACCCATTTCTTGTCTTCTTTGCCTCTCCCTTTCTCTATGCATCAACTTGATTTGATGATCTTGATCCGAAACGCCATGATCCAAATTCTGAAGCAGCTTCCTTCTTCCACGAGTTCCCAAATTGTTGACACCATTATTATTGTTGTTACTATCATCATGAGCTTCCACTGAAACTTGAGGCCCAAAGATGAGATCTTCAGGGATTATGTGTTGGTGAGGATTAAACGAAATCTGGAAGCACTTGTCTTCGCATTTCTGTAAAGGGAACATTATATAGCTGGTTGACAACTCTGAAATTATGTGAAGAACAAAGAAGATGCGTTTGTTAGGGCAATATCTTGCAAGAATTTTGAAAGGGTTTGGAGTTGAGAAGGCCAAGATTCCATTCAAAATCTTTCACAAACAAGATTAGCTGGGGAATGACTCACCGCCCACACATGTATTACAATAATTTCTCTCTCTCTTTCTTTTTTTTTTATTTTTTTTTATTTTTTATTTTTTAAGGACATTAATTAAATATGTAACTTAGAGAAATAATGATTGAATGTTCAAACCCAACAACTGACATTTTTGTCTTTGGTAGACCATAGCTCTTCGGATAATCTCATGATTTGATCCTAAGGTGATCTTTGTCCCAACAAACCCTAATTTGTAGATATGGTTGTTGAAAGAACAAAAAAACAAATAGTGGCTGAAAATTATAGGATTTGAAGGGTAATGATTGTTATGAACCACAACTCTCCACGTATGATATTGAACACTTTGAGCATAACTTCTCGTGATTTTGTTTTGAGTTTCTCCGAAAGACTTCATACTAATGAAGATAGTATTCTTCACTTGTAAACTCGTGATCTTCCACTAAATTAATCAATGTGGGACTCGCTCCCAATAATCTTCTACAATAAATATATTTCTTTATATGATAAATGGGTTCGTTCTTTTAGAAAATTATTATTACTATGACTATAGTAATTTGAATTAATTTGTGGAAAAATAATCCATAATAAGATATAAGTAAGGCTATCATTTGGGTAGCTTTTCATATCATTGATTTGAAAATGATGTTTAATTTCCCATAATCATATTCAAAACGTTGCTCAATACTCCTAATTTGCCCACCATAATTGAGGTTTGACTTAATATAGCCTTTGGACATTATTTGTTATTATCTTGCCCCATGTGTCGAAAATGAATAATATTTTATTCAAACATTACAAAAAGACGTGTTTTATGTTTATAGGTGGGTTTGCTTATTTATACTCACAAAAGTAGGAGATACAATTATAATATGATATTGTCTACTTAAAATATATGTCTCTGTGGTTTTACTTTTGGGTTTTGAGAATCAGTAGACGGGTAGAAATGTTGTGTCCAACTAAGTTATCGTTGTGCTTTTTTTTAGGTCAATGATGTATAAAATGAACGACATAACTTAAAGGAGTTCTAGTTAAACGCCTCTTGTCTAAGTAATGAAATGCATTGTTTCGATAGGATTGTGAAGGTTAACTATATTTGTAAGACTCATGTCTAGGATTTGAAATCTGAATTCGACATTTGATGGCCCAACAATCCCCTAGCACATGTTCGTAACTTACTTGACTTGTTTAATAATACTTTTAAGATTGAAGACTATTTTCAAAAATAAAAAAATAATAATAAATAAAATAGAATCGCTTTAAATCAAGCTAAGAAATACTAAAGTTCCTATCTATACCAATAAGTGCATCTTCCTTTTAAGTGGCTCAATCATACGAGCTTAATAGTTAAACGTGTTTTACTTGGAACAATATGTTGGGAAACCTCCGATAATTTTTTCAGAATGCATGTGAGTGAAGACAATGCTAAAACGACTCGTGTTCGTTTATAGGGACAATGTTCACTCTTAAGAAGTAGGAAGTAGGTAACGTAACCGTGCATCCTTGCCATATTTAATTGGGAATAGATATTTAATTAGGGATTAATATGGTCTAACATTGATATAGGGTGGCTTAAGATTCCACCAAATATAAAAAAGGAACAAAATCTAAAAAATAAGGAAAAAAGCAAAGAAGCAAATCCCAACCACATGATGTAAATGATTTGGTGTTTATGCTTGAGAATCAGGCCATGATCATCCAATCTCTTATTATATGAATTCAACTATATATTCATTGGGGTTTGGGTACCAACAATATCTTCAACCACTTTTATCAAACCCTATATCTACATTATTATTATTATTATTATTATTATTATTATTGTTATTATTGTTATTATTATTATTATTATTGTTAAACTCGAAGTCATATGGAAGAATGATATTTTTATATACATTAAATACTTACTAACTAAAGTCTTCATAGTCCTTGTGGTCCTATGAATATTATATATATATATATATATATATATGCATGAATTATTCAATTAAAGTTTATAAACTCAATAGCCTTAGCTTTGAAGCAATTCCTCATGATAACCGTTCAAGTCACCACTAGCACATATTGTTCTCTTCGTACTTTCTCTTTCGAGTTTTCCCTTGAAGTTTTTAAAACGCGTATACAGAGAGAAGTTTTTATTCTCATCTCACAAAATCTTCCTTTCTATTATAATTGTATTTATCAAATATTATTAATTAGATTTGTTAAGATATTTTACATTTATTTACTAAAAATTATATTAAATAATGAAAATTGTCCATTTAATAGATTCTTTGAAATGAATGATTAAAAAAAAATCTGGAGAATTTTGGCAATTAAAATAGGTAGCGGGAAAGGAGAGGGGCCAGTTTGCTTGACTTGGGGGCCCAAGGCAGTCCAGCCCAACTTCGAGGTCTTTGGATTTGAGGTTGAAACCACTGAACTAAATTTCATAACAGGAGAATTAAAATGAATGGAACAGTGAACACAATCCAGCCATGATCTTCATACAACAAAAGAGACAATGAAAGAATAGATGAGCAATGAGCAGAGAGTGGAATCTGTATGTCTGTTCCATGCTCTACGGGCACCCGATGGTGAGGCGTAAGATTCGTCGAAAGCTGAATGTCGTGTCTCAGTCACACCCTAACTTTACCTGGAAACTTGGTCAGTACAGATTTTCACAAGTTAACCCAGATCCAATAGCCATATTTGTGCCCACTTAACTGTGGAGCATTTATTCATCCCAATGCTTCTTAGACTTTGGAAACTAGAGAGGGTTCGGTCAGTAATGATAGTGAATGATTGCAGAACTAATCAAGGAAAAAAAAAAAAAAAAAAAAGTAGGAAGCTTGCATTTGAAGTATCACCAAGTGCACAAGGACAATGTAATATATTGAAGGAAGCAAGGAGGCTATAAAGAAGAGTTGCATTGCAACACTCCCAACACTCCCAAGCTCACCACTAGCATATAATGTTTGTTTTGACCTTCAGTCTTACAGTTTTAAAACGCGTCTGTTAGGGAGAGGTTTCTACACCTTTATCAGAAATGTTTTGTTCCTCTCTCCAATCGATTTGGGCTCTCACAATCTATTCCCCTCGAAAGCTCAGCATCCTCGTTGGCACTGGCTCTGGTACCATTTGTAATAGCCCAAGCCCACCACTAACAAATATTATCCTCTTTGGGGTTTGTTTCCCTTTCGAGATTCTCCTCAGGGTTTTAAAACGCGTCTATAAAGAAAAAGTGGTTTCCACACCCTAATCTCACATTGGTTGGAGAGAGAAACAGAGCATTCTTAATAAGGATATGGAAACTTCTTCCTAGTAGACGCGTTTTAAAACAACATGCAGCAACTGCTTTGGAGGGCTCTTAATGAGGCGTTGGAATCACCTCTATTTCAGTTGGTTTGGTTGGAGTTGCTTTAGTGCCTAGGAAAATTCGGAAGAAATTTAGACCAGTGTCCTATATAATAACGATAGAGAAGGTCGTCTTTCCTACCATTCCAATATAAACAAACAAGAAGTTCTTTTCGGGTGTCGAGGGATCTTGAAAAGAGATTGCGAGTAACAAACATTACAACATTTCCATGTGAGCTTTTGCGGACAATTGTTCTTGTAACATCCCTTTATTCTTTGTTGTCAACAATTGAAGCTCCTTCAGTAGGCTTTGAAGCCTCTTCTTGGATGGCCTAAGTCTGTGTGTTTTGTATGGCCCAGTTGGTTTTGTAATTTAACCTTCAATCTCTCTTAACAAAAGCAGTTTTCTCATCAGAAAGGAAAAAGATAATACAGAGAAAAAGGCCTTCAATTCTAGCTCTATTGCCAATACTGTTGCTTTTCTGTACTATCATTTCCTTTTAACCAAAGTGAAAGGCATGCCTACTTGTAAAATTCTTTGGTCAACTTCCAAAAGCAATTGAATTCATGATATTTCAAGCCCACTAAGGTTCTAATTCCTTTTTCTTCTTTTTCTTTTGTTCTTTTGGGCTTACTCAGAGAATAACAATGCTACAAGGAAAGGGAAAATCACTGAGAAACCATAGCATAGCTACTTCCATAAAGCAATTAGAAGCTTTCATGCACTTTATCAAACTCAGTGTTAGAAGATCAAGACAACAGAAAGGGACAATCTCTTCTATTTCTAACCACCTTGACTTGTTTATATACAAATATCTTATGAATTCTGAACCTATAAAGGCCATCACATCACTAACAAGAAGAAAAACCGAAGGAAACAAGCAAATGTGAAAAACTATGAACTTTTTTTTACTGTTTGATTGCATTTTAACACGAATCGCCTACGAAGATGATGAATAAATTAGCTAAAATGGCGTATGAGCATATACAAGAAAAGAGTTTGTTTGATCTGACTAACTCACCGAGCCTTCCTATGCAACTTCACTGGGAAGCGAGATGGAGGTGAAGGAGACAGTTCTGTTGGTAGTTGAGGTGGCTCCAATGCACCTGTTAGCATGCCCACAACCTCTTTCATGGAGGGCCTGCGGGCAGGCAGTTTCTGCAAACAAAGCAGGGCAACCTTGATGCAAAGAAGGGCTTGTTCTTTATCCAAGGACTGAATCGACTGATCGACCAAGTCAATGAGTTTTCCAGCTCGAGCGAGATGACGAGCCCACGATAAGAGATTGGCACGCTGGAATTCTGAGAGTGGTGAATTTGTCACCTGAAGGGGTCTTCTTCCAGCTATAAGAACTAATAATAGAACTCCATAGCTATAAACATCAGATTTCTCGGAGAGATCTCCGCCACCGCCGTATTCAGGGGCAATGTAACACATTGTTCCTCTCATACTTGGAGTACTACTAATGCCACCACTTTTGGGAATATCCCCTCCGGTTGAATCATGGCTGTTCCCACGAGCTCGCCAGAGTTCCCCGCTAAGTCCATCTAACCACCAATCGATGCTGCCTCGGCTTCCATGGCTTCTGCTTCTGGTTCTTCTCTTCTTCTCTCTGTACATTTCATCATCCCCTGGCCACATGTAACCCTCTTTCTCATCACAGCTACCTGCGCCCTTTTGAGGCTTCTTTTTCTTCCTTTTCTTTGCAAGCTCTTCACAATACTCCTCCTTCCACCACTCCCTCACTGGCCTTCTCTTCTCTTTCTTCAGATTCTTGGTATTCTTCTCATCATCCATAGACATCCACCATTCTAATCGCTTCTTGTTCTTCTTTTTCTCTGATTTCTTTACAGTTCTGCCACTCGATGAGGCTGCAATCCATTCGCTTTTCGGTCTCTCAGGCTTGATCTCTGATCCAATCCACTCCATAACATATTCCTTGACATTCCCACTGGTACCAACTCCATTTTCCTGCTTCCACCACCAATCTTTACCTGATATACTATTCTTAAACCCAAAACTACTTTTCTTCTCCACACTGCTCGGCTCTTTCCCATTCTCAACACTAGCTCTGTCAAAAGCCACTTCCGATGGGGATGCCATCGCTGCAGCCGCCAAAGCAGTCTCAGGTGAAGTTGTGGCAACCTCCACCGTCTCTGGTGAAGTCTCTGAAACGGGAATTCTCAAAAAGCTCTCAGGTGACTGATCAACCCCCACGTTGAATTCATCGAATCCAGTAGTAACACTCTCAGCTTCCTCGGCCACAGATCCACAATCTTCAATTATACAACCACGATTGCTCTCATGCTCCCCCTTCTTTTCCTTCTTCTCCTCCTCCACACCACCATTCACCTTCTTCACCTCAACTTCAAATTGACTATTCTCCAATTTCAACCTAGCAAGCCCAAAATCCCCAATTTTAGCCGAGAAACAATGATCCAAAAGCACATTGCTAGGCTTGATATCACCATGGATAACTGGTGGATCTAACCCATGAAGATGATCTAATCCCTTGGCGATATCAACCGCAACTGAAAATCGTTTCTTCCACTCCATAAGCTCCGGGCACTTCCTATGCAACAAAGCATCCTGCAAATTCCCATTATGCAAAAGCTCATAAACTAACAGCATCCTCCGCCGCTTCTGATCAGAGCAAAACCCAAGAACGCTAACGACAAAAGACGAGTCAATCTTGGAGGCAAAGAACAGCTCGTTCTGAAATTCCCTTTCGCCTTGTAGAGACCCAGAATCCATAAGTTTGACCGCAATTTCCTTGTGGGTTTGCGGAAGAATGCCACGATAAACAGACCCAAAGCCGCCTTGGCCGAGACGGCGAGAAGGGGAGAAAGATTCGGTGGCACGACGGAGAAGGGAGTAGGAGAATCGATGGGGCGGTTTGGAATCAGCAGGGGCAGTGCGTTTCCGGGTAATTTTACGGAAGAGAACAATGAAAAAGAGGAATAGAGAGAAAGCGGCAGTGGAAGCGGCAACGATTGGGGGAAGAAGATGACTGGACAGAGGATGGTGATGGGTGTGTACTGAAGAAGGAGAAGGAGACGGGGAAATGGAGCGAGATGGCATCGTGAGAGAACAAATTCTAGCGAATCCTTGGTGGGTTATTTGTGTTCGTGCGAGATTAACAGTACCGAGCTCTTTCCATGGCGAAACTGACACAGAATTTTCGAAGAGAAGGAGAAGGAGAAGGAGAAGGAGAAGAAGAAGAAGAAGGAAGAAGAAAATGGGAGCGTTGTGCTCTTTAATTTTCTCTTTTAATTGATCATTTATTTTGGACATTAATAATTATTATTATTTGCGGGAAATTGTTAGATTTTCCATTTTACATAATTACATAAAAACGTCAATATACCTTTAAAAATATCCACTTCTTCCTTCTTTTCTTTTTCATTTTTCGCTTTTTCCTACAATAATTTTAGAAACTAGAGAGGGATAATCTTTTATTTATTTATTTATATATATATATATATATATATATATATATATATATATTTTTTTTTTTTGAAAGACAATATTAGAAGTTATGGGTATTAGTTAGAGATGTCTACCGGTTAGGGACAAGAAATGTAATCTTCATTCTCGATCCCTAAAAATATTTCCCTACTCTCTCATTCTCAGTTTGAAACAGAGACGAATTTAGGTCGAAACCAAATTTCATGTTCGGGTATAAATTCTGAACATGAAGCGTTATACGAAAATAGATACAAGTGAACAATCTGAATCAAGTCCGACTATGTGTCCTTTGGACTCTTTACCTAAAAGTGGATTTTGATCGCTGACAAAAGGAATTTTGGTCCTTTGCTCTAACTAGCTAAGCTACTTAAACCACTTTCCTAAATTCTATTTTCTTCAAAGGAAATGCCCCCAACTTCCCACTTGACTGGTAAAAGAAAAGTCCTTTACTCGAAGAAATACTTATGCGTGAATTCCGATACGTTCCATTTTGAGGAGACAGGTCTACCTATGATAAATAGTATCCATTTTGATGTACTTCTAGAGGCTTAAATCATCTTTGATATCATTTTAATTCTTTTCCAGAGTTTCGTGAGATTTTCCAATGAAAACACTAAAACTATAATGAGTGAACAAATAATTTAGAAAAACCAACCAATTAGAGGAAAAGTAAGTGAAAGCAAACTTAAGGAAAAGTGATACACACAAGTTGAATATAAAAAGTGAATTAGGTAATTTTCTTTTAATTCAAAGGGTTTGTCTAAAGAATTATTAGTTTCAAATGGTGACCTCACTCCCCCATTGGGAGGCACCATTATTAAATGCTTCATTTTTCCTTCCCTGCCTTTCATTTCTTCACCCTTGCCTCTCTATTATTACTTTTGTTTTCCAATATTTTCAATACAAAATTACATTAAATGCCCCCCACTTCTCAAGTTTATGATATCATTTTGATAATAGGAAAAAAATACTTTAAATACCAATCACATAGTCTTTCCACATACTTCCTCGAGGCAGAGATTTGAATATTCTTATATTATGGCTAGGCTCTAGCCATAAACTATGATAGCTCGAGGTGAAGCAGCTCTCGACAAAGGAGAAGGGCAATTGAAGGGGAAAATATAAGGATGGATATGTTGGTAATTTAGAGAAATACTCGACCTAGTCATTCAGTTGAAAATGAAATGAAACAAAAAATAATAATGATTTTGACCAATTGTAGGTGTCACATGCGACGACCTTTGAATGTCACGTGCACACGTGCCCATCTCTCTCCTCTGGAGAGAGGAAGAAAGTATGTATTTGGTGGTATAAGACAAATTAGAGGCTTTAGATCAAAAGAAGCATTCATTGGATAATAAAAACAAAACCCAAATGAATTGACAACTCTTCCATCTCTCTCTCTATCTTTCAATGTTTCTAAATCTCACCTAATCCAGGCCAAACTCCCAAGACAATCCTTCACTGAGTTTTCTTTTGTGATACCCATTAGTTTATTGTTTAGGGCCAGAAACAAGAATATTCTGTCACATTCCATTGCTCAGGTAGAGTAGAGAGATAAGAGGGGACATTTTATAAAGCATTCATAGATTCAGGTCAATGGTGTGAAAATGCCTGCAGCTTTTCATCAATAAAAATTGGATTTGAAATTGGTTGGGAAGTCTAAAAGTTTACATGTGCTTTTGTGATGAGACTCCAATATTGTACTGCAAAATTCATGCTGCATGTGCTTAACCAAGTCCTTGCCCACATACTTAAGCTATTCCAAATTCTACCAAACAAGAACCAGCTGGACTTTGCCAACTCTCTCTCTCTCTCTACCCCCTACTATCTTAGATCATTGATTAATGAGAGAGTAAGAATCATACCTGAATAGCGCCGACAAGTGTTGCACAGCTTGACAATGGCCATATGTTGAATAGATGCAAGCTTTGTGACCACAATGAGGTTGAAATGGCATTCTGCTTCTGCATTTAATATGAATATGAAAGACAGCCAGGCCATGAAAATATAGCTCGACCCTTCAGACTTACTCAACCATGAAAGCAGAAACTACAATCCAAATTACTGCACACATAAACAAAGAAACAAACATCTTTCATGTTCTTTTACGGCTATGTTCCTCTTTTGGAATCTCAATAATCAATATGAAATAATGGCCGCAGAAGCATGTTCAAATGGAGTAATGTTGTAAAGCTTGATACTGATAAAAGATATGATCAGATATTAACATGTGACTTCAACTAACTGCAGCATATTCCAGTGATTTAAAGCTGGAATCATCTTTTCCAACAGAGAAAGTAAGAGTAGGGAGCCAAACAAGGGGGCAAACTGGCCACAGCAAGCAAATCTTGTAATGATATATCAACCAAATTTTGGGAAGCAAAAGAGAAATGCTTCATTTTTAGGATGTAAGAGCATGCCTGTAATTGTCTAATCCCATCATAAAGCACATCATTAACATCACGTGGTAGGAAAAATGTTGGATTGTATCGATTCTTCCAATCATCAGTTCTTTTTTGCTTCATGTTGGCATAAAAAAGCAAAACATCGATTGACCCATGACCCAGAACACAGCTTTCAACTAATAAATTCAATCGCAAACCTACAAATTAGAGAAATAAGTTCACCTAAGAGGAGCAATCTTCAATGGATCATGCTCCTCACTTCGTTTCCAGTCTAGAGCAAGGCTGTACAACTCCATATACTTGGTTGACCTTGACTACATTATTTTTTCAGCTTAGCTCCTCTTTAGATCGATAACTATGACACTGATATTGTCGGTGCTTTTCCGCCCCAAAGCAAGACGAGTAAGCAGTGCTGCAGCAACTGAACTACGAGAGGTATATGAAGTTCCAGCCCCTTCTTCAATTTGAGGCAAGGCGTTGAGATCTATTGTAGTGCTAGAAGCAGCGACCGTTTCCTGGAGACATTCACGAGCTATCTCACAAGCCAACTCACTTGAAAGAACATCCCACAAACCATCACTTGCAAGTATTAAACATTCATCATCAGGTTCTCTTTTGGTGAAGGTAATTTCTGGCTCTGATATTACAACTGACTTGAGATATTTGTCGCCTGTTCAAAGCATCATACAAGTGGAAAAATCAACAGAAATCAATCTTCCAAAAGAAAAAAAAAAAAATAGACAAATGGAATTCCGCAAGAACTTGTTTTATTATAATCGAAAGATCATACATAATGTTCGCTGCTTGCCTGACAGTATAACATTAGGGGCAAATGTAGAAGTGAATCTCAATCTAAGCGACTAGAATTATCACTTGTCGCAAAAAAGGTTATTTATTTTGCCGAAATCTAGATAACAAAGAATGAACTTAACACATAAAAACGTAAGTCTGATAACACCGGAAGAAAGGGAAATGGAAAGAACTATGTCCATCCTGACAGTACATGAAGAGGAAAGAAGAAAGAGAATTATGCTCATCCAATCTCCAACAGAATCAATTGATCAGAGTCGCTGAACCCATACCTTAATACAGAACTTAATTACTTCTCCCCGATTCAACCCATGAACCATAAATACAATGTCACCCTTAATAGCCACATTTCCCCACCTGCCTTAAGCCATAGAATGATCACCAGTCTATTTTGTTAATCCTATTCCTAGAATCAAACAGTAACTCGAGTAATTTGATACAGAAGGTATATAAAACTACACAAATTAGGCATCTTTCCAAAGAAGTTGTTATAGGCGACTAGACTAGGGAAATTGCAGAACAGAACCTAGACCAGGGAAATTGCAGAACAGAAATCAAGCACTAAAGGAACGAGGATTTCATTAGAGTTCCCGGAGCACAGTCAACACAAATGTGAAGTACAACTTCCTTAATAAGTTTCCAAAGATTCCATGGGTTTCTTAACCCATAAATACAACCTCGAGATATGAAGCTCTGAATTCACTTTCAGAATAGCATTACCCCGCCAGTCACTCTTTATCAGATTATCTGTCGATGCTCACCTTCAACCATTCAAATGAACAGACCAACAGTCGATTGGTTAAAAATAAATACCAAAAAAATGGTGAACAATATCATATTTTGTAATTAAAAATAAGAACTAGTTCCTCAGTAAAATAGCTCAAGCTTACAAATTTGCAAATGGCTCAAGCCAGTTACGGTATTTCTAAACATGGCATTAAATCTAGAAAAAACCCCCCCATTGGTATTCACAGGACCGGATCTAGGCAAGTCTCAGCAAAAGATATGAGGTCAATTTCTCGACCTGGACTTCCAGGTATCATGAGTGAGAGTCCAAGATTTTGAAAAAAGACTCATTAATGGAAAAATAAATCCACCCCTTAAACGCTAGCTGAACAGCTGATAACTCAAGGTATTAGAAACTTGGTACAGTTTATATCCATGATAGTATCGTTCCATATGGTAAGAAAGATATTTAGAACACTCATCATTAGGTCCTTCATCCGTCTTTCAAATGCAAAAGCTTCAACAATCGACCAATTTTCACACTGGAATAAACTATTCCGATTCTAACAGAGACAACTCATAACTCTTGTTTTCTTTCCAATTTCTTTATATACTTGCATCATAGTTGGCCTACATGGTGACATCTCTCTCATCCCTGATGAACATCAACAAGTTGATATTGCAGTCATCATAAATCTCAATTGAGCAACCACATTCAGCAAGCTTCCCAAGATACCTTGAACTTTTAGAATAAAATCTCATTTTGGATAAAATTACAAGATGGCCATTCTTAGCATGGTGAAAAGGCAAGAACGAGTCATGATTAGTCAATCTCATGGTACGACCCACTTTTCACTAAGCTTATATTTTTCGTTTCAACACTGTCGTGATCTTCCAACAACAAAAAGTGAATCTAATCATAAGCTGGCAAGGCATCAGTCTAACATTTCCTTCTAAGTTATAAGACAAAACTTATGTTTCAACAAATGTATACATATAGACATATGGAGATAAGATTCAAGACACCAATGTCCCACTGCTAGAATAAGTTTTGCATTTGGAAACTTGGCACCTCTCAAGTCCATGTTGCTACTTGTTAATGTTGTTCATCAGTCAAAATTACTCTGACCTGATTTCCCAAAATATCTTAGAAAAAGCAACAAACGAAATCACAGTAAAGAAGCACAGTTAGTTCCAAGTTTTTAAAAATGCAAATATACGAAGTCACAAATTTTATGTCAACCAATCCCCAAGTAAACCAAACAAAAATGATGGTATAGACCAGTATTCAACAGCCAACTGAAAGGGAAAAAACAGTTTTGCATGCCCAACATGGTAAGCACCAGTTGACCAGTTCCAAACCTTTTTTCTTTTTCTTTTCCTTTTTTTTTTTTTTTTTTTTTTTTTTTTTTTTTACAATGCCCAATCATGTTCAAAACAGATTAGATATTGTCAAGTAAAGTGAGTGACGATCCAACAGAGGTACTTGCCAACAAGACACGATTCTGCAGATTTCTGCCACTATCAAATTGATTTCCATGAACTCCATCACAAGAGGAAGATATACCTCTGACTCGTACATTTAATAAGGTCATTCTAGTTGCAACTTGCAAGAAGTTAGAATCCATATTGAAGACCCAAATGCTTCAAACTCTTGAAATGGTCCGTCAGACAAAAAAGAAAATTTGTCTAAATCACGGGACATACATTGAGATTATCACAAAGAAAAATCATAAACATTACTGACCCTTACACTTATTTGCTGAATCTTCCCTACTCTCAGCATGTCAAAGCCGCATTACATTGCAATGTTAGCATACAATCCCAAAGTAATGTTGTTATAAGAAAGGAAATTTGCGAGGGTTTAAAGTCTCAATTATGCACATAACTAATATCACCCTGTTCAATTTTTTTTCCCAACAAACTGCCATGATCTGTACAGTACTTAAAAACTTTCCTTGAAGAAAATAACTTGTCCCATTGAATCAAATTACTTCAGGAAAATTATGACTTTAAGGGCAACAAAGATTTCCAATCTGATTAGTTTTTTTTCAAAATCTGTTTTGCTCTTAGACCCTCTGAGTCATCAAAGAGGGTGTTCTATGAAGTTACTAGGAAATTTTTTGCCAATCTTTATCCACACTACCATTCAATCATGCTAGCAATCTGTTGATGAAGAAATGCAACATAAAGCATTTTCATTCAGAAATCACATGCTTCACATTTCTGCCAAGCAATGTTGTAAGGGAACCCATTTCAGAAGAATCACGAGGCTACAGCAAGCCCAATGCTCCAAGATGAAATGGGGAGTGAGAAGTGGACTTCAGATTCAAGGAAGTAACAATCTTACTCAAAATGTTACAAATTTTTTCGTCCCCTAAACTCGAGGACTCATTTACACAACTTTATAGCATGAATCTTGTTCAAGTAAGGTTGTCCAGAATATTATAAGTGAATGCAAACACAGTGAACCGTACAGCATAAACCTCTTTTGTCAAATCATATGTATATTCCAAATGAGCATCCATTTCGCAATTTGTAATTGTCCATGGACTCAACCTAATAAAATGAAATAGTGTTTGATCCAAGCACTACATAACCTCAGTGAATCAACAGTCCCTTTATCTATTAATTCTTATCACTAAAAAATATATCAGAATCTAAATCCTTCCATTCATTTAAGGCTTTATACATTCTCTTCTAGAGAGTATTCATATATATATATATATATATGTATATATATTGCACTAGCGACAGAGTATGACAATCAAATTTTTAGGAAATCCTTGAAACTTATAATCTAATCAAAGTTCGAACTTAGAAAAGAATGCAGGATTTGACAAAGAAGATTGCATAGAACTGTACCAAAACTAAACACGACCACAATCAGTTTGTGAATAGCAAGAGGTGTACCTCATAATTACCTAGACGGTGTCACTGTGAGAAGTTTATTTAATTCCTTGAAAACAAAATCAGACTTCTGTAGATGACCATATGCAATAATCATACACTGGAAGCATTATAATTTACGTCGGAATGTTTAAGCAAACTCCACAAAAGCAGATAATAACATATTCAACATCCATAATAGCAGAAACTATTACCAATTGCACGGGACATTGCAAGGATGCCTTTAACACGAGCTCCATCTATGAAAATCACCTGTCCTCCTGCAGCTTCGATCCTTGCTAGTTCATCAATTCTATCAGGCTGAGAATTAGGATAAGCAAAATAGTGAGACAAAAAATATATTATATGTTCATCATGAGACACCTACTGGCTGGAAAATGTATCATGCAATAATACACATTGAAATTAAGTAGACAAACAAAATTAGAACACTGAATCAATAATTCGAGAAAGCAGAAAATATCATATATTTTCTGCTCACACAACATTCTATCCATCTAAATGTACTTCAGACAAAAAAAATAAAAAGACCAAGCTTCATGGAAGTACTCAACCTTACGCAGAAAGGTTATATTAAATGATACCATTACACACTTTTCTTCGCAGTGATACAAATGGGTTAACGAATCTAAACCGAGATCGAAGAACTGATCCCCATAGCCAGAGTCGGGCAACAAGTGTTGTATGAATGACTATAGCACGTCAGGGTCGCCATCCATAACATAACTACGACGAATTCATAGCCCTAGAAGGATGGGACAGAATTTGCGAAGCATTATGCTTGTGTCCCAAAATTAGTAAAAAATTGGAGAAAAGAAGAACAAATGGCTGAATGAATGAGAATGTAAGGGAGACCTAATCAATCTAAAATTTCTTTTACGCTAAAATGGTCTAATCGCATCATAGAAGCAACAAGATTAGACAAGCAATCCTTTAATCGTTATCATTTCGTCAAAAATTGACAGCATATAAGTGTTGAGCAAACAGCTGGCGACGATTACGTCAACAATTTTCGGGAGAGAAGGACTTGAGAGAGAGTAAACCTTGTGATCATTGGAAAGCGGAATGGCCCTTCCTCCTCGACAGAGGACGGCGCGTGAGTCACCGCAGTTGGCAACGACTATATGATCCGGCGTGAGCACAGCGACAACGGCGGTGGAACCGCCGAGAGCCACCTCCATTGGATGGCAAGCACACTGGCCTCCGACGCTCCCACAGGCACAAGTATTGAGTGCCACTTCATCCATTCTCTCAAAGCTCCGTCGCATCACTCTTCTCCAAGTCGCCTCCTCCTCCGTGCTACTTCCTCCACCGATACTCTCAGTTTCCTCGCGCGTATTCACCACGCGCGCCAATTCCTCCTGTACTAACACGTGCATCTTCTCCATACATAGTGTTGCCACCTGTGAAATAAAGCACATTAGACCATCATAATGACGATAATAACCCTCAATGCCGCCATTATAGAGGATAATTCAGTTTGATCTCAATGGTAATTTCCACCTCCAATTTTTTTTTTTTCTCTATTTACTAATTTTCTGGAAAAATAAAATTTAAACTTTACGTGAGGGCCTCCATGTCCATCATAGACGGCGAAGAAATGCACCGGTAGTCGCCTTTCTGGACCAATAAGGCACGTGCTCACCGATACTGCGTCCTCCATCTCACGTGATCTACCAGATACCGACATCATCCCGAACACCGGCTGAGGTACCGACGATGAAGCAACTACAGCGTTCACGTCCTCCCCCGAAGACGAAGACGTTAAAACCTCCGGAGTGTCGCCGCCGTCCGTCTTCCGAACACGCTTCTTCTCAAAACCGGAACTCTCAGTTTGGTTCTCCTTCCGGTGGTGGTGACTGGTCGACGGCGATGGCGAGGGTTTCGCCGACAGTACTGCTGCTAATCGCCTCATTTCTATTCTACGGCGCCGGCGCTCTCGGCATTTGGCCGGCGAACCTATATAATCATCACTTGGCATTCTACAGTAAACCTCCGTCATCGGAATCGTCCGAAACAGGAACTCGCCGTCGAGAATCTCACGATAAGAATAATCATCGTTAGCGAAGTTTAATAGTATAAGCAAGTAATGGAATGCGTTACGGAATTTCGCTGAGAAGAAAACGTGTCGCTTCGTTTCTTCCTCCCACCCAGGAACAAAAGAGAGACTCTCGTGCAACTCTAATTCTACGGGCAGCTACAGAACCTGCCCTACCCGACCTCCATTTCATGCTGTTAGGACACGTGTTACCCATGACGATCCTCTCCCCTAATTCCTTTTCTCTTTCCAGTCAATTAATCGTATCGCGAGAATTATCCCTTGTGACACGTGTCAAAAGTGCTTGAAAACTGGAGGCCCAGCTTGCGAGGATGACACAGGTGGATCAATCAGAAACTCCCACGCCAGGCTTGCCACAAACGATAGATATGGGTCCCACATCGACTAGGCTTTACTTTCGGAATCTGTTTTTTCTTTTTAATTTTTATTTATTTTTGCAAATACTGTATACGTGGCGTGATTTTATCTCACCAGCACACTCATAGTGACGTGTCTGATTCAACGTTGACACGTTAGAAAGCTATCTGACAGGAAGAGACTTAGTGTTGTAACCTCTGTAGATTCCAGTTATTCAAGTAAAATAATAATAATAATAAACTAAATTCCTATATACCACCTACTAAAATAAATGTTTCATCACAAAAACTTTAAAAAAAAAAAAATAATTTAATAATTATTTTTATAAGGATTGTCTTTGAAAAATAATATAAAATCTCATCCTAATAATTTTAAATATTAAAAATAGTCTCTACAATTTAAAATTTTAATTATAAGAGTAATTACACGTGGCGGTAAAGGAGAGGGCCAATTAAAGAGGTGGTATAGGTATTTGGGTACGTGGCGGTGACGGCGAAAGTGACGGTTCCAATCCCGAAGAGCCTTTTCTTTTTGTACCCTTTCAGCCAAGTTTTGCCCACATTTCTTCATAAAAGCTATTTTAAAATTAAATAGAGGAGTTTGGTCTTATACCTTAATGAATTGTAACGTTTAATTAAGTATATAGTCTATTTTAGTAAAATTTAAAGCTTATAATACAAATTAAACTTTCTTAAAAAAAAATAAATATCGCATTTTAATTAAATTATGCCCGCGTCAACCTACTGTTTTATACAATAAAATTATTTAAATTTCCAAAATAATAAAAATAAATAAAATTTCTACAATGAGTGTTAGGTAGTGAAGCGACAGGAGCATGCCAATTCTTTGTGGTTCAAAACTCATTTGAATATTGTGTGTCCTAAAGAAGGATGGGTATTTTTGTAATCTTGCTAACTTTAATTAATTACACCTAAGTTCAAACAATACGGCTATTCCTTATAAATAATTATAATATAAGAATAAAGCTGCTTTTTAATTCTATAAATGATGTGTCACATCACATCACAGATTTGTGGTAACATTTTAACATATTGGATTTTCTAGTAAAATAATACAAATATATTCTCTAATATTTTTTAAATATTATAAAACATTTATAGAATAATCTAGACGATGAGAGTGTTCTTGAATTTTTTTTTTTATAAAGGTAGAATGGTACGATATTGTCTCCAAAAACTTTAAGATAAAGGTTTTCACACCTTTATAAAAGATGTTTAGTTCTCCTCTCTAATCAATATGGGACATCACAATCCACCCCCTTCATGGCCAACGTACTCAATGACAATCTTTACTTCCTCTAATCGATGTGGGACTACCCCCAAATCCACTCTCGTCTTTACTAGCACACTGCCTAGTGTCTACCCCCTTTAGAGAACATTGAGAAGGCTAGCATTTCGTCGGGTCTAATACCATTTATAACTGCCCAAATCCACCGGTAGCAGATATTGTTCTCTTTGAGCTTTCCCTTTCGGGCTTACCCTCAAGGCTTTAAAACGAGTTTAATAAGGAAAGGTTTCCACCCCTATAAATGATGGTTTGTTCTCCTCCCTAACAAAGGACATCACATACTAGCCTAGGATATAAATATTTTACAAACTTTGGTTCGGATAATCTTCATTTTGAAGAAATTAATAACACATGCAAATAGGTTGATATTAAATTTCCCACAATCTGATAATCTTCACACTAAAATGGAAGGTTTTAAGAAAATGCATATGAAATAAATAAACATGGCATTAATTTGTGTTGTAATACTACATCGATATTTAGTAGCAAATTTAATTGCAAAAGCCATGAACTGAGACTTGATGATTGAAGATATGAGCTCCAAAACGGATCAAAGAGAGAAACAGGGGAAGAAATGGATTCAAAAAGACGACAACCAAGTGATGATAATGGGGCTTCTCACCCTGTGACTTCCGTCCTTCCAAATTAGCCCTCCAAATTCCGGCATGCTAAGTCTCTTCTTCGTCACAAAAGTGATTCTGTATGAAAGCTTCTGATATCTCCTTGTGAAGTTCAGCCTCTCCGGCTCGACTTTCACGGCGGCGCCGTTGAACGGAGACACTATCGCGTGGTAACTCGAGGATGCAGGGCCGACGTTGGTGACGGTTCTGTGAAGGGTCAGGGAGGTGACGGTGGTTTTCTCTGGGAACACGGCGGAGATGGCTGGATAATTCAAATCTCCAGGGTTGAGGAGAAGGCGATTGCATGATCGATTTGAATGTTTGGAGAAGACTTTGAGCTGTGAAGGAGTTAAATCCTGTGTACAGAGGAATTCGAAGTAATCTTGCGGTTTAATTTCGTAAACCAAACCAGGATCTAGGGCTTTTCTCGGATTTATGTGGCCGGCGCCATGGTCGTACGGACTCGACGGGGATGCGGCGGAGGCGTCTCTGAGAGGCTTGTAGGTGTTGTCGTGGACATATGCGGTGGTCATCAGCGCCGATTTGATCGCCGATGGGCTCCAATCGGGATGCTTCGATTTGATTAAAGCCGCTACTCCACTGACGTGTGGGCACGACATTGAAGTTCCTGAAAGAATGTTGAATTTCACCCTTCTTGTATCCGTTGTCAAGCTCGACGGCCCTGTTTTTCCGGTCCAAGCGGCGAGGATGTTGACGCCGGGAGCTACCAGATCGGGCTTGAGAATCTCCAGAGTGAGGAAATTTGGTCCTCTGGAAGAAAACGCCGCCACTACCGGCGAGGGTCTTACCCCTAATCTTGTACCTAAAATCTCTAGAGTCGCCGTCGGTTTTCGATTTGTTAATGCATATTGCTTAATTGCCTTGCCTTCCGTTTCTCCGACGGCGACTGCCGGCAGTAAATGGCAATCGGCAACAAGTTCTTCCCCATTCGCCGCCGTGTTCGACAGAATCATCCCAATACCACCTGCGTTTTTCACCACCACTCCCTTCTGAACCCGAGGGCTAATTCCTCGATCGCATATCACAATTTTTCCGGCGACGAAATGGGGATCTAAAGTTCCTTCTAAACAGAGCGAACTCGGATCAGGGTTGCTTGAATTACTCCCCATATACACAACTGGGAATTGTTTGTTTTCTTGAATCGTGATTCTTCCTCTGTAAAGTGAAACGCCGGTGATTGTTCTGCCATTGCCGAGCTTGACAATGGCCGGGAAATCTCTGTCCATTGTACTAGCGCCGACGGTGGTTATCCACGGCGATACGTTTGTGAGACTGACAGGATCCGGCCCTCCATTGCCGGCCGAGCAGGACACAAAAACACCCATCTCCATTGCCCCAAATGCTGCAACGGAGAGGCTATCACGATAGTAAGAAGAAACCCCACCTCCCAAAGAGATGGACAGAACATTTACGCCGTCGGCCACTGCTCTGTCCACAGCCGACAAAATGTCGGAGCTGAAGCAGCCACCAACCCAACAGACTTTGTAGGCGGCAATTCTAGCACCAGGCGCCATTCCTCTAGCCGTTCCATAAGCATAACCCAGTAGATTAGCCCCAGCCACCGGAGATCCGGCGACGGTGGCTGCCGTGTGAGTCCCATGCCCATCTTGATCCCTCGGCGATTTATACTCCAACTGTTGGTTAAATTTCCCCGTTGCAGCTTCATACCCATGGTAGAACACTCTAGCGCCAACGATCTTTCTATTACAATTCTGTTTCGTGAAGCCTCGCCCTGTCTCGCATTCCCCTTTCCAATACGCCGGCACCGGCGACATTCCAGCATCGTTGAAGCTCTCACTCTCCGGCCAAATCCCAGTGTCCAAAACTCCGACAACCACATCATGGTCTGCAATTTGCTGAGACCAGGCGCTGTTACTGTCAGCCGGTTCAAGCCCAAGAAACTTGGGGCTTCTAGTCGTATGAAGCTCATACTTAACCTCAGGAAAAACGGCCAACACCCCATGTTCTTCCTCGACCCTCTCAGCCTCTTCTTCACTCAATCGAGCTGCAACTCCATGGAAAACATTCTGATAACTGTAAATGATCCTGTCTTCCCCTCCCCCATTACCTTGACCTTCTCTTTCAGGATTATCAACCACCACACTGCTTAGCACAGTGGAGTACCACTCAAAAGGATCGGAGAACGAGTCCGGCATTGCAGACCTGTCCATCTGAACAACATAGGTGTTGAAAAACTGGGCGCTTGAGAGAAGAAAACAGTGGAAAAACAGAGGAAGACAGAGCCATTGCAGAGGAGTATGAGCCATGGAAGAACAAGAAGAAGAAAGAAAGAAAGAGGGGACGTTGAGGGGGATGATATTGGGGAATGGAGGTAGGTAATAAATGAAAGTGGTGGTTGTTTCATGAATGCCAAAACTGAAGAGGGGTTGGGAGTATTGGTGGTGAGAAGTTAATTTGGCTATGTATAATGGTCCCCTGTTTTTACTACCACATACCTTCCTTCCTTCGTCTTATATTATGAATTTATTTATGTTTTATTTACCTACATTAACTCCTTATTTTATCAAAATATTTATACGAGTATTCTTTGAAATAAATTTAACTCAAATATCTATTAAAACGAGGGTGTTTGATAAAATACTCAAATCATGTGCTACTTTTTATATTTAAAATAAAGGCAAAGAGTCCTATACAACTGAAGGTGGCATCCTAATTAAAGATCGTAAAACTTGCATAGTGTAATAGTGTTTAATTTTGTAGATCTTAGATTAGTATAGGAACGTGTTATTTTCTTTATTTTCTTTAATTACCTATGTTTATTTTAATATTTTAGTTGTATTGATTTTAAGATAATTTTCTAAATATATAAGCTCGTGATGTTGTTTTATGAAGTCGTTTTACCTCACTAAATACATAAATTACGTCATGCATACGATTAGCAGAAAACTAAAGGGTACAAGGCTTTTCATGCTACATTATAAAATAGATGCATAATTCACCGCAGTATTAAAGTGAGTTTATAGAATTAATAATAATAGTAATAATAAGGTAAGTGGACAGTGCAAGATCTAAGTTGATGGGCCTGAGATGGGATACTGATGGATGACTTGGGCCCATGGGTCCTTCTTGGACTCCCCGGAAATGGGCCGGATGCATTCCCAGATCAAACTAACACATTTGGGCCCAGTACCCATCCCAATTTGCCAAACTTTGTCTCCTTTCTTAACTCTTTCTTTTGCTTCGAAATACGCAAGTTCATACCACAACGCAGAGGAAGACTGGTTCCCAAATCTATGCAGAGTCATCAATGCCGCTTCCAGGTCTTTATCATTCAGCTTCAGAACTTTCCCGATCGCCCTTATCACTGCACCTCCTGATACCGGCAAGCAAATATGATTGATCACAGTCTTGAAATTTGGTATGTAAATTTCTTGGGATTTGTCCAAGAATCGCTTCCGTAGCCTCGAAATCACGTGTTTTAGTTTCTCAGATAATGGCAGGATTGATGAACCAAGAAGGGTTATGTTTATCCGGAGAGTTTCTGGGAAAACCTGTAGCGTGTCTCGTGTCACAGACACCCCGAGTTTTCCGTCCTTATCCTCTTCCCGCATGGCTGAAAGGTAACTCTTATCGTCGAAGGATGTCAGGGTTCGAAGTGATTTGAATAGTTTGTATTTTGAATAATCTTTCGCCTCTTTTCTGTTGGTGAGCAGAATAGCTGCACCGCCCATGCGGAAGTAGCAGTTCAGAATTAATCTGGAGGGTTCCTTTCCTGCATACCAACCGTTTGATAGAATTTCAGTACTGAGCACTACGGCATTTGAGTTCTCGTGAACCTGAAGTAGATTTTCTGCTAAATGAATGGCCACAGCACTTGCACTGCACCCCATTCCAGAGAGATTGAAGCTCTTAATATCGCTTCTCATGGAGTATCTGTTGATAATTATGGAGGAGAGGGAAGGAGAAGGACAAAAGCCACTGCAGTTAACGATGAGAATATCAATGTCAGGTGGAGAGAGATGGGTTTTGGTTAAAAGATCGTCCATAACTGGAAATAGCACCATGTGGACTTCATTAATGGATTCCTGTTGATGGGTTTTGGGTGGAATGAAATGCAGAGCAGGAGGGAGACATGTTTCTTCACTCTGTCCAGAAGATTTGAGAGTCTTAGCCATGAAAATGAGACTCTCGCTGTCAAAAATACCCATCAACGTGGCATTTTCAAGGAAAAAGGAGAAGGGAATCCTGCAGAAGCTTGGTGGTCTAAGGCATGAGAAGTCAACTAAATAGACTGGACGAGGAGCCTTCAGGATGGAATGCTTAATGATGATGAAGACAACATAACAAGAAAGTAGGAGGAAGATATGACAAATGGGATTCCATCCTTTTAGGAAAATATAAGTTTCAACGAAAATTATGAGAATGAGAACGAAAAAGGTTTGAAGTTGGAATAGAGTCCCGCGAAGATGTGCCAATAATTCTTTGGAATGGAGGACATTGTCGCCATGGCTGAACTTAGGAGCAGATTCCATTGATTGGTTATGGAGCAGGGGTGCGGTGGAGATGGAGAAACGGGAACCTGAATGGCATGCAGGTATGCACTTTGAGTTTGAAATGTACTGAGCTCTTACTGCATTATATATAGAAAATAAATGCTCTTACTGCCGTTATATATAGAGAATAAATGATAGTACTAAAAGCAGTAGGTGAAGAAAGAATAAACATATAATTGTAAAGTTACTACAGGGAAACCAGAGGGGCCATAAAGTAGTTAAAGTCGAATCAACCTTGTCATTCACAAACTTGTTGGAGAGTAGAGCAGATCTAAGTTCACTTAACCATTAAGTTTGTTTGCATGCATAGGGCTTGTTTAGTATGAATTCAATGCTTTGAGAAGCTATAGAAAGAATACTTAAATAGTAGAGGATTCAGCCGACAGCCTGAAGGTTTAAAAATGTTCATTCCCTCGTTAGTTGCCTTTATTTTTTTGTTGAAACATGTGTAGATTAGTAAACATCAAATTTATCTGGTTAACCTTTTGAATTCACTAGAAATTAAGCTTAAGTTTAATTTTAGTCATCGTACTAATCTCGGTGGAAATGTCAATTTTTTTTTAATCAGTTTTTGCCTTAACTGCGACCACTTGCTCACCCTTTATGTGAAATACATTTGAGTTGTATGAGCTACAATTTGCTAGACAAGCACCCACTCGTTCTTTATCTGTCGTTATATATAGTTAATGCTATCTGTCTATCTATTCTCTCTCCCACTGCTCCTTAGTTAATATAGGTCTCCTTAGACGTCGCTCCTTTCATTTAAAAAGACAAGTTGACGCTCTCCATGGTCTCTTGGAGATGCAATAAATGTCACATTGCCCACTGGTCTCTTTAAAAGAGATGGAGATTTGTGGTATATAGTCAGGATAACATTGTGTAAAGCTATCAAATGTCAAGCTATTGTAGAAATATAGAGATATTTCTTATCCTCACCCGAAGTATCAAGAATCTTGTGTTAGAGACTTAGTTGTATTAGTGGACCATAAGTGCCAAAAAAGAGTAGTGAGCCTAAGAAAATATTGTAGATGATATCTTTTAACAAACATGGTCCGAGACAAGGATTGTTAAGAGTGCAATTAGTAGTTCACACCATCTATCCGATAATGTAACTTGTGGTTGAGCTATATTGAACAAATAGACACAAGTTTGCCCATAAAAGAAGTAGAAGTTTATATCTACTAATGTTGAGCCTAATTCATTCCTAATACTTGAATTTAGTCAAAATTGTCACTTAATCCAAGTTTACTTATCTTTCATTATGACAACATGTGAGATCCCACATCTATTGGAGAGGAGAACAAAACATCCTTTACAAGGGTGTGGAACCTCTCCCTAGGAGACGCATTTTAAAGATCTTGAGGGAAGCCCGAAATAGAAAACTCAAAGAGGACAATATCTGCTGGCGGTGGGCTTGGGCTATTACACAACCATTCTAATACATTTTGACTGAAACCATAAATTATATCATTCATAGGTAGATATATGCATGTAAAAATTAATAAGCATATTGATTATATGTAGTGTAATTATTCATCTCTACTATTTCTTCTATAGATTCCATCTTTAATTTATTTGGTAGGAGAGTCAAAAGTTATGTTAAGTTTTTATGATGGATTCTTAATAATATCTAGTCTCTCTCTCTCTATTAAGAAAAAAAATAAATAAATTATAATTTCATAATGAGATAAATAAATACCAAAAAGTTTACTATGAATTAATTATATATTTTTCATTTGAAAAAAAAAATCTAAAAACACCATTTACAATTTGGATGCGAAATTTTAAGACATCTTAACGCTCAAATCTTGCAAAAAGAAACTCAATTGTTCAAATATTGTAATATAATTTAAAACTTCAAAGAAACAAACATAGTTGCCTAAAAGATATATATTTTTTTTATTGTGTGGATGATGGTTTAATAGATATAGTTGGGGAAGTGAGAAGTTGAGAAATTTATTTTTTCCACCAAAGGAGAGGTGGCCAATTAACTTGTGTGAGACTAGTAGGAAATGGAAGTTATGGCTGATGTCCCCTACATAACATGGAAGAATGGAGTGAATTCAATTAGGAATTTGACTCAGAAAATTTCTACAATTTACAGTACTACTCTAGTATAAATATTCTCATTTATTGTTTTATCATACAATAGAATTTAAAAACGAAGAAGGATTCAACCATGTTAAAAGTTTAATAATGAAGTGTTTGAGTGAGCAACACGATGATTTGAAAACCCTCTCTTTGTGCCCATTGAGAAGCAGAGACATTATTGAATGAAAGAGAGCTTAAGTCAGGTCAGTTGACCTATCTCCATTCTGGATCTCACCCTGTTGAACTCCCTTAGTTCTGAGTCATCAACCCAATCCCTATTTTCTCCTTCAAATTCCTGTAAGCTGCATCAATGTGTTAGCTTTTAACATTAGGCTGGTATCGTAGGGGTTTCAAAATTTGTGATATGAGTAGCTCACCCCCACAAGTTTGATGTTCTCAAAACTTGGGTGATTCTAAACTCTCATTCAACTTTTCTAAAAACCTCCTAGAAAGTAACACATGGAGGCTATATATGGCCTACCCGTAAAGCCTAAAATGATTGAAGTAATACATGTGCTTTCTTCATAGACATTAGTTTAAGGATGATTCTTGATATATTTGCATGTTTTTTTCCCTGAAAAGTTCTTAGACTCTTCTAAGACAGACAATTATCTAACCTCACAACATTTGATGTTCAGAAAGCATAAGGTATGATATGTTATCGTAAATAGAACCAAGTCTCCCTGACCTTCTTCTGCCGCTGCAAACCACCGCCTTCCTCCCCACAAATTGGTTCCCTCGCTGGTAAGCTGTTTATGTTTTTCTTTTGTTGTTGCAATTCTTGTTATTTTCGACACCTTCGCAAGAATGATCTTCTCTTATGTTTTGTTTAATACCCTTACAAGGATGTTGAGGTTATGTAGCAACATTATGATGATTTGATAACGCAAGAGGCCCATACTCCTCTCTGCTGAGCTCTATCGACTCCAATTATGGCATGATTTCTGAATAGATTGGTCTCCAACCTTAGAATTCTTTTGTTTTAGGATTTGGTTCTGGAAGTGTTGGAACTATGTTTAAGGTAGATTTTGAGTGGAGATCTCTTGTTTGAGGTGAGAATTTCTGTGTGTCATTCTCTATTCAGCTGAACTTTTGTTCTTGGTTTCATGGGTGAAACTGGATTTATGTTTTGTTGTTTAGGAGATGCTTTATGAAGTTGTATGAATTGAATAGTCTACTACACTCATTAGATCCTACATCCGTTTCCTTATAATGGTCTGGAAATCTCTCCCTAACATATATGTTTTAAAACAGTGAGGTTGATATTTAATGAGCCAAAACGAACAATACCTACTAACGGTGAGATTTAGCTGTTATATGATTTCCTTTTAATGGGTTAGACTATCGAATTAAAAGAGCTAAATTACACTACACTAAATTATTATTCATTACCAAATACCGTACTTAATTGGTTCAAATTTAAAGATGAAAGATATTAAATACTAATTTATTTCATATTACAATGGATATCTCTCAAATCTAAGCTTTAGACCTTTTTTCAAAAATATACTATCATTGCTTCGCTAATGTCCCAAAGTTCTGCAGCGCTAGGTTGATGGGCCTGAGATGGGATAATGATGGATGACTTGGGCCCATGGGTCATTCTTGGACTCCCCGGAAATGGGCCGGATGCATTCCCAGATCAAACTAACACATTTGGGCCCAGTACCCATCCCAATGTGCCAAACTTTGTCTCCTTTCTTAACTCTTTCTTTTGCTTCGAAATACGCAAGTTCATACCACAACGCAGAGGAAGACTGGTTCCCAAATCTATGCAGAGTCATCAATGCCGCTTCCAGGTCTTTATCATTCAGCTTCAGAACTTTCCCGATCGCCCTTATCACTGCACCTCCTGATACCGGCAAGCAAATATGATTGATCACAGTCTTGAAATTTGGTATGTAAATTTCTTGGGATTTGTCCAAGAATCGCTTCCGTAGCCTCGAAATCACGTGTTTTAGTTTCTCAGATAATGGCAGGATTGATGAACCAAGAAGGGTTATGTTTATCCGGAGAGTTTCTGGGAAAACCTGTAGCGTGTCTCGTGTCACAGACACCCCGAGTTTTCCGTCCTTATCCTCTTCCCGCATGGCTGAAAGGTAACTCTTATCGTCGAAGGATGTCAGGGTTCGAAGTGATTTGAATAGTTTGTATTTTGAATAATCTTTCGCCTCTTTTCTGTTGGTGAGCAGAATAGCTGCACCGCCCATGCGGAAGTAGCAGTTCAGAATTAATCTGGAGGGTTCCTTTCCTGCATACCAACCGTTTGATAGAATTTCAGTACTGAGCACTACGGCATTTGAGTTCTCGTGAACCTGAAGTAGATTTTCTGCTAAATGAATGGCCACAGCACTTGCACTGCACCCCATTCCAGAGAGATTGAAGCTCTTAATATCGCTTCTCATGGAGTATCTGTTGATAATTATGGAGGAGAGGGAAGGAGAAGGACAAAAGCCACTGCAGTTAACGATGAGAATATCAATGTCATGTGGAGAGAGATGGGTTTTGGTTAAAAGATCGTCCATAACTGGAAATAGCACCATGTGGACTTCATTAATGGATTCCTGTTGATGGGTTTTGGGTGGAATGAAATGCAGAGCAGGAGGGAGACATGTTTCTTCACTCTGTCCAGAAGATTTGAGAGTCTTAGCCATGAAATTGAGACTCTCGCTGTCAAAAATACCCATCAACGTGGCATTTTCAAGGAAGGTGGCAAAGGGAACTCTGAGGAAGCTTGGTGGTTTAAGACACGAGAAGTCAACCAAATAGACAGAACGAGGAGCATTCAAGAAGAATCGCCTGAGAATCATATAGATAACAAAACAAGAGAAAAGGAAGAAGAGATGGAACATGGGATTCCATCCTTTTAAGAAAATATGAGATTCAATGGAAATGACAAGGGTGAGAATGAAAAAGTGTTGAAGTTGGAAGAATGTCAAGCTTAGGTGAGTCATTAATCGAGCGGATTGGAGGGCAATGCCGCCATGGCTGACCTTGGGAGCTGATTCCATTGGTTTTGGAGGTAAAGAACACTCTTACAGTGTTTATATATATATAGGAAATGAATTACAGTGTATTAAATGGAGTAGGTAAAAGAAAGAGAGATCGTTGAGCCATAAAGGAGAAAGATCACTTTTATTTTATATTTATCTTCATACATACTTAATGCTCTCTTTTTTATCCATCTCCCCACCTTTTCCATACTTAATGCCTTTTTGACACTCTTCTCTATATATCTGTCCATTTGAAGTCAATACTCTCTGTCCGACCTATTGCTATCCGCCTGCTCCTTAGTTACAACCTCCCCGACCTTCAAATCTCCCTCTGCAATCATCAGCTTTCTCCGTTGACTCCTCAAAATTTCTCTCGCTCATAATTCACTAATAATTTTTCTGTAGAAAGATTCGTTGAAATATAAATGGTTGGCAATCAAGTAAACCAACTTTCAACTTTGACGACCCAAAAAAGAAAACAGTATGAACTGAGAAGTTTGAGTTTGTAATTAAAATGACTAGTTCATAGTTTGAGTTTGTAATGAAAATTAATGCTATGATCGGTCCACCATTGTAACCAATCCCACTAGAAATGGTTGTTGGAGGTGCCGTTGGTAGTAAAAACGAATGTCGTCGGACATTAGAGATGATTTGTGATATCCCACATTCGTAAAGAGTAGAATGAAACAACATTTATAAAGGCATGAAAACTTTTCTGTAACAGCCGCATTTTATAGTGTTTTTAGGGTATGAAAACCTTTTTTTTACATTCGTGTTTTAAAAATCTTGAGAAGAAGCTTAAAAGGGAAAGTCCAAAGAAACCAATCTTGAGAAGAGAAGAAGCTTAAAAGAGAAAGTCCAAAGAAACCAATCTTGAGAAGAAGCTTAAAAAGGAAAGCCCAAAGAAGAGGAAGAGGAAACCTAAAATGGAAAGTCCAAAGAGGACAATATCTGCTAATAGTGTGTTTGGGCCATTACATGTTATCAACGGTTGTCACTAGTCGAAGAAGGTTGTCACTCGTCCCCAGACCTTCCTCATCGAGTGGCCAGAATCGTTATGTTTCAACGTAGAAGGCATCGAAGGGGTTTCTAAGAGAGGAGTCCAAAGCAAATTAATACCCAAAATTCATTAAAACATTTTGATCATGGTTGAAATCCATGAATTACAATTTGATATCATGCTTTAACAGAACAATACTGGCATTGCTAAAAAACAGTACAATGGAGGAGAGAAGCCATTCTCTTTCCAATCCATATGAACTTATTTCAAAGTTTCTAGCGCAGTTTTGGGAGTCTTATAGGAAGCCTTCAACCCCATGTCCGGCTCTTGCTTCTCTGTAAACAGTGAGGGCTTCCTCCATAACCTTGGCTTGGGCTAGCAACTGTGCCCTCTTCTTTCCAGATGGATGAGTAGAGAGATAATCTCTTAGTGCGGACTCACCAGTGACCTTACCCAACGTCTCGTATACGGCGGGTGCAACCCTCGGGTCATATCCAGCGGAGGCGATCAAAAGCAAACCAATGTAATCTGCTTCCATTTCCATCCTGAAGGCATCAAAATGTTCAAAAATATCAGATTGTGAACCTAACCCATGAGTAGATGGATGGGAGTACTTCAGGGAATTGAACTGTTTAGATAATAATGAAGAACAGGCAACACTTCTCTCTCTATAATGCTTCTGTCTAAAGGCAAAAATAGCACAAGCTCTGATCTAATCCAAAATCCTCCTCAGGAATCACTGAGATATCACCCTTCAAGTATTATCAGATGTTTGAACTAACATAGTTTGTAGAATGCTTAATAGATAAAAAACCAAGACCAAAATGAGGAATGTACTAGGCCTTTTTAATTCTCTCGGAATGATCGATGCCTGGTAATTTGATGTCTCGAGATTATAAGTAAATGAAAAACGAGCTCTTCAGAGGGAAGGTAATGCTAGAGGATTGTTGGAACAGCCATTCCCATCAAGTATTTGTTCAATCAAGTCAATATTTACATTCATTGAACAAATAAGAGATAGCGTGACAACGACAAATAACATGTTTATACGCGTACATACACGCCTGTTGAAACAATCGAAACAAGAAAATCTAACCATTAACTATACTAAATCAATACAACCAAGAAAGCAATAAAGAAAAAAAAAAACTCTGAACTTACTTTCTAGAGAAAGGAAGCCTCAAGAAAAGAGTTGACATAGTGTTGACAATATCAGGCATGATGAACTGATAAAGGATAAGTTGCAAAACGGCAAACCCCAGGTTCTTCGTAATACCCTCAGCAGAATGTCGAGCCACAGCATGCCCAACCTAATGAATGAAAACAAGACCTTAAAACAAGACCCATCCAGGATTCTTAAAGATAATCCCATGATCATAGAGGCAGTGGGCTAAATGAAAACTTGCATATGGATATTGATGTCAAAAGAAGATGTTGCCTACTTGCCATTGACTCGATACGGTGGACGAATAAAAGAAAACAATTGAAGTTCAAACTCACAACATTTATATAGCATCACAATACTCTGTTGAGGATTGTTGGGAGATACTCTGTTTAGGATTGTTGGGAGAGGAGTCCCACATCGGGTAATTAACGGATTGATCATGAGTTTATAAGTAAGGAATACATCTCCATTGGTACGAGTCAGTTTGGGAAAATCAAAAGCAAAGTCATGAGAGTTTATGCTCAAAGTGGACAATATCATTCCATTGTGGAGGTTCGTGATTCCTAACATACTCCTCTAAAATTCTCAAGTTTAATAATGTTGAGTCTTATGTATGTTCTAACCATTCATGGATCGATCGTTTGCAATAAACAACTTGATCTTGATCTTATAGATATCGAAAAAAAGAAAGAAAAAACCTCTTGCTTTCTTTCGATACTGTCTTTGAGTTTCGATATCGTATAATGTATACGTACCTCATGACCAATAATAGTTGCAATTTCTGCATCCTTTCTAAAGTGCTCGAGCAAGCCAGTGAAAACAACAATCTTCCCACCAGGCAAGCAAAATGCATTAACAACCGGTTCATTCACCACCAAAACCTCCCAGTTCAATCCATCCAAATGTGAAGTATTTGCTTGGGAACCCTTTTCCTGGCCCTTCTTCCTAGAGCTCTCAACCCATTTGTCATCAAGAATCTCGTCTTCGCCGTACCATTTATCTTCCATCTTCTCAGCCCCAGAACTCCTAAGCGCCATCAATGTCTCATGGCCACTACCTTCAGGGGCTCCCATCACAGCCTCTGATGCATAGCCTAAATCACTCCACACATTCTCTTGCCTCAACCCTCTTTGTAATGCCTCAATTATATCCTTAGCTATCAATCTTACCCTCACACTTTCTGGGTGTACAGCAGGCAATATTTTACCCTTAAAGGCTGCCTTCATTTGCTCAAATTGCGACTCTCCAAGCCTCCTCTCCATAGCTCTCGATAACAGCACAAAATGCCTCCGTTTGGTATAAGGTATGGTTTCTAAATTCCCATAATACACTGTCACACAAACTCCAGAACCCGCAATCACAACTATCAATAAGTTCCTCGGATCTTCAAACCATCGCCGAGGTCCTCTGGGCTTAAAATGCTCGACGCGATAGCGATCGACATAGTAAAATCTCTTCGAACCACCCAAAAAGGGATTGCATAGCTTCCTATTCTCTCCAACTTGTCTTCCAAATCTTTGTATGATTGGAGAAGCCGATTGAGCCTTAAACCAATGGCCACTACGGGAAATTCTTGATCCACAATCACGAGTTGAATCTTTGGGGAAAATCTTCGAAGACAAGCTCCGAAAGGCATCAATCGCAAACTTCGATTTTGTATAGCAACTCATATCTCTAGATTAATAAACAAATAACACATGCGAAATCCCAACATATCAGATTCAATCAGAAAACAATCCTCTCATGAGAATCTGTCACTCCATGGAAAGTAGGATCAAAAGCTGAGAAAACAAGTAGAAGAAACGAAAAAAATAGGGTTCAACCTTGAATTGCCAGTTGACGATTAAATCCGGGAAGTGAAATGGATCGATCTTGGTTTATTTGCCTTCCCAAATGAACACAGTAACAAACATTTCTTCCTTTCTTTCTCCTTCATTTCTTCGTTCCCTCTTTTTCCTTTCCAGACTTCAATAAAATTGCAATTTTTCCCCCTCCGTAAATCTATTAGACGAAGAACGATCAAAATTATTATTTTTTAATGTCATTCACAACATCAATTTTCGATCTTATCTTAATAATAATAATAATAAATAAAAAAACTTCTGAAATTTCTAGAGACATGCTTCAAATTAACCTAAAGTTTTAGATTATTTTGTATAATTTGACTAAATATATTAATAAATGACATTTTCCTCAATAAAGTAACCATATTACTTTTTTTTAAAATTATTTTATAAATTTATCATCCTCGTTATTTATTTAATTTATTAAAAAAAATTTTAAAAAAAAACTAATATTTTGTATCAACATAAAAGCTTGACTTTTATGGATTTAATTTCACTTTTAAAATCGTTTTGGAGAATATATATATATAAAAAATGAATTTATTAGGTCATAAATTCACAATTTACAAAATTTTGAGAAATTTAACATTTTTTTAAAATATATCTTTTTACTCTTAAAAAGCGTGAAGCAATTTGTGTGCCGATGGTGCAGCGCACGTGCGAAGTGTAAAGCGTGTAACGTGAGATGGGAGTTTTCTGGTGTGATGCCCCACACCTAACGATGCGATGCAACAACTTCGTCAAACGGAAGCCACCATCTTCATCGATCCCGCCACTCAAACTGCAATCAACAATCGCCAGCGAACAAAAAGATCCCATTGGAGAATAATCAAAGAAATTATTCGAAAATCGATCGGATTCATTTCCAAGTTTCCAGTACTTTACTTCATTCTTCTAAAGATTACTTGAAATTAACCGTATTCCCTCTCCTCAATGGAGTCGAAGCATTTTCAAATTTGAGAAGGGAGCTTTCTTTCTGTTTCATACGTTTTCTTCTTTGTTAAGCTTCATCGGTTCTTTATGGCGAGAAGAGGAGGAGCAATTGGATCATGGCTTTGCATCGTTCTGGTTTTAATTTCTGCGCAAATTCATGTCTCACCCAGATCGGATAAGGAAATTAGGGAAAGATTTTATGGAAACTTGATCAACTCAACGGCACCGATTTCCGGTGACGGTAGTATTGCCCAAATGTTCGATAAGGTGCTCGAGAAGGAGTTCCCTGACAATGATCTGCCTGAAGGTTTGGGACTTAAGCTCTCTTCTCCCCTCACCCCTCCCCTTCTTTTTCTTTGCATGGAAGACTAGGAACAGGGCAGTTGAAGATTTCAATGCTTTGTTTGAACTTAGAAACATCAAGAACGTTCTTCTACTGGACCAAGTTAATATAGTCATGATGATTTGTTTGATTCTGATTATGAGTCTTTTTTTTTCCCCTTTCTGTTTGCAACTTCGGGTCTCTTTATCATCACTCCTTTAGAAAGAAAAACGTTTACCGTTTTATTTTGGTACTTTTTTTGGTTGCAAAAATCGAATAATAGATAAGGAAATTGATAGCCATTTTTTCATTGAGAAAGAATATCATACAAAGTTTGATAATTTTTTAGCCTTTGTTTGTTTGTTGAGAGGGAGTTTGTGTATTTGGAAGAGAAAGGCAGTGTGAAGCAGATAGGAAGAGTATAGTAGCCAGAGAATGGAATACGTTACAGTGAGAAAATCTACTGTGTTGGATCATTTTGACGTCAACTTCGTGTGTTTGGTGGTATACAGAATTGTATACTGTGAGAGGAAGCCATTTTTATTGTCAAGATCGTGTATAGAGCTACAGTAGTTAGAAAAGGTTTGCAATTAAAAAGAGTACGATGAGAAATACAGTGGTCATGTTGTAAAAAGGAAGGTAGTGTTTAGTGTATGGTATCAGGAAAGAATGTGGTATAAGAAAGTGATAAAGAGACAAATATGTTCCAATTCTAAGATAAGCAGATAAGCATGTATCGAGTAGCAAGAAGAAATACGAAGAGATTCGAGAAATTATTGTGAGAGAATAAATATGTGTTTAGAGTTCGGATATGGTCCGCAAGGGAGAGAGTGGTTCTTTAAGTTCTAATTCTATGATTTTTGAAAGGATAACAAATGGTTTCTGACCTTTCAAAACCTTACTCTTAAGTTACCCAAGAAGATAATACAAATAGATATTCTTTACCTTATGCACTTGAAGTGGCCTTAGAAAGAAACTAATGCTTGTAGCAATTTCAGAATTTTCAAATTCGTATGGAACCAGACGAGATATTGGTGTTTTCTTATTTTCTGTAGTGTCTTGTCTTTTATTCTATTGACTATGCATGAAAATTTTAAAATGAAATCTGTGAAACGTAGATTTGGCCTTTTGCTTTGTAATTTACTTTCTTTGTGGAACCAGACTGTTAATTTCTCTATTTTTTCAATTCTTTCATAGGCCGTTCATTCATTTATTTATGGATCAAATTACGACAATTATAACGTTTTCTGTTTTGCATTTTCTTCAACTTTTAGCTGCTCAATTAATATTTGATTGTACCTCTGACTTTTACTAGGTTCGAGCGGAAGCAGCTTTAATAACAGTGTCGCTGATCAGGAGGTTGGTTTTATATCTATGAAATAAATAAAGCTTGAAATATGTTTAGACCTCTTCATGTTAGTTTTGGGCCTTTTTTTCTTATTTTGCTTGGAATTCTGTTCATGTCTCCAACGTGGGTTGTGTGGGAAATGCATTTGAGACATCGACAGTATTCATTTTTCTTTGGACTTTCAAGATGTAGAGATCCTGAAAGATATCTTCTCTAGTCTACAATCTACTATTTGTTTGTGGCATGTTGTATTTAGCAATTGTTATCATATGCTCTAGAACTGTTGTCAAACTTGGCTCTCTATGACTAAATTTCAGTCAAGTCCCCTTCCTCTCTTATAAGATTTTGATAAGTTTATTTGCTAGAAAAGTTTGTCTTTGAGATCTTAGCTAACAACTCCCAATATAACTATAACTCATCTCTGACATATATTATTGAAAAATTATTTGACTTCTCAAATGTCGGATACTCTTAACTTCTTATATCTACAGGCAGAACTGGAGACAGTAGCCAAAATCACTCATGAGAAGGGCAAGAAAAATGATAGTCAAAAGGCAAAGTATGGAACCAAAACAGTTGCTTTTGTTCTTATTTCTGAATTGTTCTATTATATACAGTCTGCAAAAAAAATTTGGAGTTATCCTTACGTGCACTTTATTCCTACAAATTTCTCACTTGCTAGCTTCTGTTTTTGGACAGTGGGACTAGAGCATTCCAATTTCAGGATGTTTTCTCTCTGGAAAATGAAGAATCTGATGATGTTATGACGTTGATTGATAAAAAAGTAAGTTCTAAATAGGCCTTAGTATCTGTTGCTGAATGGACACTACGACGGACAATGTATGATTTCCTTGTCTTTTTTAATGTTAATTTGTCTATCTTGCATGATTGCAGGACAATGTATTTGTGATGTCAAACAAGAAATCAAAGTATCCAGTACTTCAAGTAGATTTGAGGTTAGATTTTATCTTTCCCATTCTGAATTTGCTGCACTAGAAAAAATTATGCTGAAGTCGTTGAGATATGTTTCATGCTCCATGTATTCCCCTCTTGCAGACTGATTTCAGACTTGGTTGTGGTTATTGTTTCTGCCGCAATTGGAGGAATTATCTTTTCTTGTTTAGGCCAACCGGTTGGTGTTGCATTTTTTTTATACCTATTTCACTTCTCTTACTGCTCAAAATAGTTTATTGCATTGTCCACTACCTAATGTATGCAAAGTAGTATCACAAATTTGTTGTACTATATGTAGGTTATTGTGGGCTATCTTCTTGCGGGGTCAATTATTGGACCAGGAGGTCTAAAATTCATCAGTGAAATGGTGCAGGTTTGTTCATACATGTAGCAATGGATATGCTTTAGCTGATTCTTGCTGATTTTAATCTATATAGCACAATGTCCTCCTGCTGCGATGCTTAAATGCTTAAATTATGTCATTTGGCGATGGATCGAATATTAATTGAATGATATAGTTTAAATGGGTACTTTAAACATTATAAATCAACTTAAAAATTAAGATATTATTGGTATTCTGTAAAATTCATTGTGGTGTACTTCACTTCCAATTGTTTATGGGCCATAAAAATTGATGCTTTTGCGCTGCATTAAAAGATTATTTCTGTTCTCACCACTTCCATCTCATTTTTTCTATTGGAAAATTTTAAAGCTTTTTCTGCTGCAACGGAAATTTTTTTTACCACCACTCTTGAATCACCGCCCTTTCCCTATATTTCCCTCATTCCTGTGCAAAATTTTTATGATTCCTCCTTTTTGCACATTGTAATGAATCTCTATAGTTTTGAAATATAAATAAAATCTATCCTATTCAAACGTGTATATAACGAGTAATTGCATTCTTGTACACATTTGAATGCATCCAATAAAAGCCCCTTGTAGATGTTTGAAATTCTATCAATGCTTAAAAGCATATATTTTGTCTCAGGTTGAGACAGTGGCACAATTTGGTGTTGTATTTCTTCTTTTTGCTTTAGGACTGGAGTTTTCTTTGACAAAGGTAATATTCATTACTTGAAAGTTTTATTTCTTTACTCAATAAATGTGTTCAATTTTCTCCGTCTTAGAAAGCTAGATTTATACATAATGTTCTCATGCAGTTAAAAGTTGTGGGGGCTGTTGCTGTTTTTGGAGGTTTTCTACAGATCATCATATTTATGTTCTTATGTGGCATAATTGCCATGGTAATATCTAAATCTCTATTTTTTTTTGTTGGAAGAGTGAGGCTGAACACCTGCCTAGATGTCAGCTCTCATTACATTTTTGCCATTTATGCAGTTAAGTGGAGCTAAATTGTCCGAGGGTGTATTTGTCGGTTCATTTCTATCAATGTCATCTACAGCAGTGGTAACTTTTATAACAGTTTCTAACTGCATGAACCATCTGTTATGCCTTAGCTCACACCAAATCACTGAACACCATGTGCGTGGAATTATAATTTTCTTAATGTTTTATTAGGTGGTGAAGTTCTTGGTAGAACGGAATAGCAGTAATACTCTTCATGGTCAGGTTACTATTGGAACACTTATCTTACAGGTTTTATTCTGCCCCCGTCATTCTTTTGGATTATTTATACTTAAAAATAGCATTTTACATTGGATAGAGGTCTTGAGTTTCTGCTGTATCTTTATATATCTATCCTGATTTATTCAGGACTGTGCCGTTGGTTTGTTATTTGCCTTGCTCCCAGTTTTGGGTGGTCACAATGGTCTTATTTTAGGAATGATATCTATGGGAAAGTTGTAAGTTAATCTGTGTGCCTTCGACCTTTTAATATTATTTCTTGCTTCATTTGTTGACCCTGAGCTTTCTTATAGATGTTTTGTGTGCTTATAATGTGCACTGTTCGCAGGCTACTGGTATTGTCAGTATATCTCACAGTCGCGTCCATTTTGTCGTGGTCATTTGTTCCCCGCTTTCTTAAGTTGATGATGCAGCTGTCGTCTCAAGTGAGCCATTAAGCTGGGTCCTTTCCTTAGCTTTGTTTTTGGACTGATTAGCAAGCTTATCATTTTCTTTTTCTGTGATTCAGACAAATGAGTTGTACCAGCTTGCTGCTGTGGCATTTTGTTTGCTGTCTGCCTGGGTAAAGCCATATGTCTAATTTCCGTGCCCTGGGCACTAATTGATTCAACCTACTTTGTAGAGTTGATTTTTGCTTATTGTTGAGTTTAAACACTGAAGCTTAAAAGTTAAGCTGATCATTTATGAGCATGATGAAAAATTTGAATTTTTGTAATGGATTAAGAAGTTGCTGCATATGTGCTTGTGAATGTTGGATTAGAGGCCTCAAAGACTTTGAGAATATGGGGTTTGAATCTAAGAGATATATGGATGCCTGAAAGGTAGAAAAGCTGGAAATGAAATTCATTTGTTTGTTTGTTTGTTTGTTTTAATCTAACTACTGCTGCCATATTTCGATGTTAATAATTCTCTGGTACTATCTTTGTTTTGTTAACTTTTTTTTATTTATTATTTGGACAATTAATTCTGCATTTGAAGTTCTGAATATTGAGCTTGTAAAGGTCACGAAATAAAGTTGATATACATGGTTTTAAATAGAATTATATAATAGGTTTTTTTTGAAAAGCCGGACCTCCTTCTGGAATTGTTGAATTGCTGAAGCATGACATAAACTGCAGTATATTGCTTTGTATTTTCCTATTGAAATCGATTTAATACTTGTGTATTTTTAACCTTTTTCAGTGCAGTGATAAGTTGGGACTCAGTCTTGAGTTGGGTTCCTTTGTAGCTGGAGTTATGATATCTACCACCGACTTTGGTCAACATACTTTAGATCAGGTACTCCAATTACAATGCATACTCCCAGTTCTTTGAGTAGTGCTCGCCTTGCGGCATATTCCTTCGTAGATTGAGCTATTAAATTGGCATGAATGTTTAAATAGTTTTGACTATCTCTTGCTTTATAGGTGGAACCAATTCGCAATTTATTTGCAGCTTTGTTCCTTTCGAGTATTGGAATGCTCATTCATGTACATTTTCTGTGGAGCCATTTGGATATTTTGCTAGCATCTGTCATGCTGGTTGTGTTTGTGAAGACAGCAGTTGTTACCGTTGTTGCAAAGGCATTTGGATACAGTATAAGGACTTCTTTTCAGGTAGGCCTATTAGAAACTGATTTTCCTGAAGAATTTAATATCATGATTTTCTAATCTTGTTATTTACCTTCACTTTTAGGTTGGAGTCATGCTTGCTCAAATTGGAGAGTTTGCTTTTGTTCTCCTAAGCCGTGCCTCAAATCTTCATCTCATTGGGGTTTCTTCTCTCTCTCTCTCTCTCTCTCTCTCTATATATATATATATATATATATATGTTTGTATATGTATGTTTATAGGTATGGTATGAATGCATGTATCCATATAGCTTCCTCATATCTTATGCGACACAGGCAAAATATGATGATAATATGCCTTCACATAGCACGTTTTTAGTTGAGTGTGAAGTCTCAAGCAACACTGATGTAGTAATGGGTCTCTGGCATTTAAATAGTGTTCTTGCAACAGTGGTTCCCTCCCCCAATAAAACATCTTCATTTTTCTCCGTTATGCATCTCGAACAATCGATTATCAGTTTTATTTGATTCGTTACTGAAGTTTATGATTATCTTACTTTATAAAATTAACGCAGGGGAAAGTTTATCTGCTACTTCTTGGAACAACAGCACTTAGTCTAGTGACCACCCCTCTTGTGTTCAAATTGGTACCTGCTGTGCTGAATTTAGGGGTTCTCATGCATTGGTTCCCCTCTGAAAACATCATTCAAAGCGAGGTCTCGGTCTCGGTCTCAGTCTCTGTCTCTGTCTCTGTCTCTGTTATTCAAAGTGTGTTATGGTTAGTAGTGGGAGGAGACTGGTTCATTATTATTTACTTCCATTTCCCCTTCCTTTTGCTATGTGCAGGAGAAAACATCAATGATTGAAGCACATAACAGAATGTTGTGATGACTCCTCCACATTAAACACAAGTCAGTCTACTTACTACTACTACCCATCATCTTCCCTCCTCTCCTCTGTGTGTGTGTGTGTGTGAATATCAGAGCTGATTTCTGAGGCTTAATGGATCAATGGTTTTGCAGATTCATTCTTTCATAGGATGCCCCTTTTAGTTGTTTCTCCATTGGGTTCTCGTAATTGTAGAAATGTTTTGGGAGTGAATGATGAACAAGGAAAGGAAATAGAGTTCGTTCTGTGGCACAGCTGTAAATATGAAGGAAATCTTAATTTAATTATATAGGAATTCTCATGTGTTGTTGAGGGGTTACTTTGGACATATTATTGAATCAAATCAATTACCGAAAACAGACATGGCAGTGTTTTAATTTAACTATTTCCTGAGATTATTATTATTATTATTATTTAATTCCAGAAGTAAATTAAATTTGAAATAAAATAGAATTTAAATGTTTCTTTTTGGTCAATTCAAAATTAATTGCGTTAAAACGTCAATATGTTATCCATAAAAAAAATGATAAAAATAAAGTGGACAAAAATGTTTATATGTTAATTCATATAATTAAATAATTCCTGCAACAAACTTCCAAGGGTATTTCGGTCATTTAGAGCTACTACTCATCTCCGTGATCCAGAGTCCTAGGTTCCCTTTCACTCTCGCCTTACAATTTTGGTTAATAAATAAAAAGAAAAAGAAAAAGAAAAAGAAAAACTAGATTTGGGTCACTCACGGCATTTCATCGGCAGCCAACCTTAAGCTCATCTGCCAAACCCAAACCAACCAAATTGAAAACTCCATCACTTCCTCACTTCTCCTCCGCTGCCGGGCGTCCACCTGCGTCTCCGGTGAGCCAACTACGACCTGGAGCTCGGGCTCAGATTCGAATTCTGATACCGAAAATCTGAAAGCGCGGCGGAGTCACCGTCATGAGGCTTGTGGTGCCTCTGCAAGGCGTTGTCCAAGGCCGTGGAGGTCTCTTGTTGGGCTCTCTCATTCCCTGTGCTCTCTTCTACTTCCTCCAACTTTATCTCAAGCGAAATCGTTCTCCCAACTCTGACTCCTCCTCGAATTCTCCGTCCCATTCTCACTCTTCCTCTAACCTCGTCGACCTCAACCGCTCGTCCTCTCGCTCTAATCTACTAACGCGCGGATCCGTTGGTCGAGTTCGGCTTTCTTCTCGAGCCAGTTCGATTGCGAAGCCCAATAACTCCCCCTACTATATTGGATTGGATCGCGTTCGGGAGGATCCTTACGATAGGTTGGATAATCCGAATGGGATTATTCAGCTTGGGTTGTCCGAGAATAGGGTACCGTTTCTATTTTGATTCGAACTCTTTTGTTCTTCAAATTGAGATTTATTTTCTTTTTCCTTTCTTTTTTTTTTTTAATACTCTGTTATTTTGTTTTCTATGCTTGAAGTTGTGCTTTGATTTGCTTGAGAAATGGATATCGGAGAATTATACTGGTTCCGTTGGTGGAGGCAATAGCGTCGAGTTGAATATTATGGGGATGACTACTTACCAGCCTTTCGATGGATTGTGGGAGCTGAAAATGGTATTTATTTATTTTTATTGTCTATTTCAGCTATATTCTTTTGGTGGAAACGCATATTGGCTCTAAGCTCTCGATTCCCTAGTGTTGGAATGTTTAGTCCCGAAGTGAAAATGAATGTGGCTTAACTTGCCCAAGTGTTTTGAAATTGATATTACAATGTCTGCGTTCGTGTCTAACCTCCTCTCTCTCTACAAGCTCTGAAGTTTACGATCCAAACTCATCTGTGAAATGCAATATATGTTGTTATCCATGTCCTGCTTTCTTTTCCTGATAGCTGCATTACTGTTTAAAGGGCTTTGAAGGGCTCAATGTAATGAAAGTTAAAAGTTAAAACTGATGCTGAAGCTGAACTCGTATTCTTGGGTATGTATTGAGATATTAAAAGCTTGGAATCTTAAAGGTTAAGCCTTATTGCTCTTTATTTCTTAATCAATCGTATTGTTCTTACCTAGGATTTATTGGTGACATGACAGTTCTTTGTCCTTTTGCCTTATTCAAGAAGTGGATTGCTGTTTGACCTTCCTTAAACTTGTGCTATATTCCCCTTTTCATATTGAATATTACTTTTGTTGTATTACTTTCTTAATCGGTACTATAGAGTTATTAAGCATTCAGTTCCAGGTTCATGTCTTGAAATCAGTTCAATTACTGTAGGCTATGGCAGGTTTCATGTCTCAGGTAATGGGTGGTGGAGTGGCTTTTGATCCATCACAATTATTGTTAACATCTGGTGCCACTGCCGCGGTCGAGGTACTCTGTTTCTGCTTAGCAGACCCTGGAAATGCATTTCTTATTCCAACTCCTTATTATCCTGGGTTAGTAGCTCCTGAACTACATTTGATTTTTTTTATTAAAAAAACGTTGTCACAAAAAGCAGTTTAGATACCTAGGTATGCGATAATTAATTAGAAAAGTTGTATGCAGTTTTGATAGAGATGTGAAGTGGAGAACTGGAGTGGATTTAATACCAGTTCACTGTCGTAGTGCTGACAACTTTAACTTGAACATCACTGTACTAGAGCAAGCATACAATCAAGCAAGGAAGCGAGGAATAAAAGTTCGGGGAGTTCTTTTATCTAACCCTGCAAATCCAGTTGGCAACATGTTGCCCCGAGAAATGCTGTACAGTATTTTAGATTTTGCCCAAGAGAAGAATATCCATGTTGTATCTGATGAGATATTTGCAGGGTCAGTTTATGGAAACGACGAGTTTGTGAGCATGGCTGAAATGATTGATTCAGAAGATATTGACAAGAATAGAGTTCATATAGTGTATGGACTGTCGAAAGACCTCTCTCTTCCTGGCCTTAGAGTTGGTGTCATCTATTCACAAAATGAAAATGTTTTGGCTGCTGCTAGAAAAATGGCAAGATTTTGCCCGATTTCCGCACCAACCCAGCAGCTTGTTACCTTGATGCTTTTGGACAGAACCTTCGTTAATGAATACCTGGAGACGAGCAAAAAGAGGATTCGCGAGATGCATGTTCTTTTCGTGGCTGGTTTGAAACAGTTGGGAATCAAGTGTGCAAAGAGCAGTGCTGGTTTTTACTGCTGGGCTGATATGAGTGGACTGATGAATTCTTATAGTGAGAAAGGGGAGCTAGAATTATGGGAGAAGCTGCTGAATGTAGCTAAAATTAACGCGACTCCTGGATCTGCTTGTCATTGCATAGAACCTGGATGGTTTAGATGTTGTTTCACTACACTTTCACGAGAGGATTTATTGATCGTTATAGAAAGGATTAGAAAAATGGCCGTTACGTGCAAATCTCCCAGTTGAGTTCTCGTTGGCTTTAGCTGTTGAAATAGAAAATCGACCCTAGAATTTCAGATGACAAAAACCTTTCTTTTGGGAGCAGATGTTAATTTCTTTCAGGCTCAAGACTGACATCATTGTTCTGTGTTCATATTGGGCGTCTTTTATGATCATCACTCTCTTACCCTGGAAAGGTTTGATGAAATGATGTTGAGTTCCAAGAAGTTGGGAAGTTGAGACATGTCTGTCCTCCATCTTTAATTCTTGCAACAGGAAAATGTCAGTGATCTTACCAGCATTTTTTCTTGCTTTTATGATCAGATCAATTAGCCCATTTCATAGCTTCCTATAAAGAAAACCAGAAGCTGGGTTGAAATTTTGAAGAACCAAAACTGCCTTCTTCCCGTTGGTTTAATATCAAACATGGGATAGAACATCCTGGTTTGGCTATCTGATCACAACCATTTGGCTTCAGAAATTGTTGGAGATCATCTACTTTGTTGCAGTTTGTAATTGGCCGTGATGTATTCTTTTTTTAAAAATAGGAATTTGGGTTAGGAGAATTCATATTAGTTTTGTAATTATTTCCAATTCTTAACTTCTTCTTCTTTTTGTTTTTTCTTTTAATAAATATTTAATTGGTCATTTTATTTCCATTGTTGTCTCCTCCCCCCTTTAATTTTGTTTTTGGTTCTCCATCTGCCTTCATAACTACAGAACTACATGCTATTGCTTACTGCATGCAGCCTCTCTAGGAGGGGTGCGGATAAAAAGAGACTAACTAGACTCAATGTTTGAGGTAATCGATGCAAGAATTGACATACTATGGTTTCTCACAATACTTTGTGATACATTAACGAGGAGCTGACGCCAACAGTTTGATGTCGGAGTATCGAGCTTATGTCTACCTTGACAACTAAATCATCATTCATACGGCGTATGTTAAAACAAGCTTAGACGTCAATCACCTCTTCAACTTACCTAAATATTTTAGTGGGGCGGCCCAATTAAGTGCCATTTTTTAAAATCTAAAACTTTCAATTTTAAATAATTTAGGGTCAATATATTTATTGATTTGAAAAATTATAGAAGTAATTTTACAATATTTGAATTCTCTTAGATTAGGGAATAGTTATAAAAAAGATAAATAATAAACATCAAATTTTCGATTCAGATAGTTAAGATCAGATCTATTTTCCAATTCCATGTTCTTTTAGTGATCTTTTCATGCCGCTCTCTCTATATAATCGACTCCGCCCTTGCACCAAATCAACACAAACAGCAAAATCACCACCAAAATCAAGAACAAGAAAGAACGAAGAAGAAGAAGAAGAAGAAGATCTAATGGCTGGTTTCGGAAGTTCAGAGAATCCGGACGATTCACCACTCTGTGCCAATAACTGTGGCTTCTTTGGAAATCCGAAGACTCGCAACTTGTGTTCCATCTGCTACACTGATTTTCTTAAAGAAAATCTGATTTCAATCCCAACGGAAACCGATGGAGTTTCTCAACGGCGTCAGGACTTCGATGATTCGCTCAAATCGGATTTGGAGAGTATTGAAGTTTCAGAATCGGAAGTTGCGATGAATCCGAGTTGTTCAGAAACTGATTCGAATGCGCCGGCGAGAAAAAACAGATGCGGACTCTGCAACAAGAAGGTCGGGTTGTTAGGGTTTCCGTGCAGGTGCGGTGGTTTGTTTTGCCGTATGCATAGATTTGAGGATAAACATGGATGCAACTTCGATACGAAGACGGTGGAGCGAGAGAGATTGGGTAGACAGATGATTGAAATCAAGGGCGACAAGCTTGAATATAGAGTATAGAATCAGAGTTTTAGTTTTTAGTTTTCGCTAAATTTAATTATTATTTGATCTTTTGGACATATTTTTTCATTAATTACTTTTCAAATTAATCTTTTTAGTTAAATTAAATTTTCTATTTTTAGATGAGTCTTCCGAACTTTTCTTAATGCCATGGGTGATTAAAGCTGCCTTTGTTTCATTGATAAATTGAATATCTATTTTAAAAAAAGTTCAACCATAAATTTCGCAAGAGGAGGGTAGGTTGTGACAAGTAAATCGACAACTCTAATGCGGTGACCCTTAAGTGGCACCTCATCCGGCGACACGAAGGTATACACAAGTGTTATGATGCGATCGAGGAGGACAGTACATCATCTTGACGACCTTCAAGTGGTGCTCCTTCGACCATCTGAGGGTCAAGACGAGTGACATGATGCAGTTGACCGTCCTTTTGCTTGGCTTATAAACTTTTAACGTTATCTTGTCTTTCTTTCTACTTTGTTCTTAGGATATTTTCTCCGAATCGGGAGAGGACGATGGTGCAACATCTATCACTCTATACAGAGTGGACCTTCATGTTGCGACATGCAAAGCGGTGGTCCTCAAGTGGTGTTCATCTGGCCACGCAACGGCCTAGACGAGTGTCATGATGCAATCGAAGAGAACGATACATCATCTAACACACCACACAGGAGTAGGCATTGAAGAGAAGGCGAGACATAAGCAAGATAAGGGTCACGAGTAGACACAAGCGTCAAAGATAGGCTTGTTCAAGGGTCAGGTAGGGCCTCGAGCCTTAACCTCAAAAATCAGGGTTATGAATGGGAATTTGGGCATGTAGTTCTCGAGTCAAGTCCATCCATATGAAATATGTTAAATGTGGTGTCAATCGAACACCGAATGAATGTTCCATGATGCCGTATGACTGTTAGCTAAAATAACGTCTGCCGGAAGAGGATTGAAAATTCCTCAAAATATATCCTAAGGGAGGCATGGTGTTAACTTTTCACCACCCCTCAGCCTTGTGGCCTAAGCTAGTTATGCTGTTGCACATACATGTGTCGGATGAACATTTCTTTCAAATGGGTCTTTCAAGGACAATACTAAGTAGCACAGGTGTGCCGATATTGCGCCCTAACCCATGTGTCGGAGGTCGTATCATCCACACTTTTTTCCTTCCATCTTTTGATTCTCATATTAAAATCATCATATCATTTACATACACTTTGTATGATAAAATATACAGCAGAAGCGTTCAGATGATGAGAGTTTCCCAAGAAAAATCACAAGAAATATGGTTTTTTTTTCTCCCATTTTCATGTGGCAATGAAGTTGTTACAGGCAAACAAGGCCTTAGCAGTCATTTCCCTTTCAAATCTCCAAATATAATTCAACCCCACAAGCAATTCTGTAATGGCAGCTTCTGTCTTATCCTTATTAGCAAAATAAAGCGTCTGCAAAAGCATCACATTCGTCTTTGGCGCCATGTAATTTTGCTGTTCAAAGCTCCTTTCACTTTGCCATTTTATCATGTTCTGTGCCATTGGCGACAGCCACTCCAATATCCTCCCCATCGCCTCCCTCCATTCCCCTGCCAACGACGGATCGCTTGCCGTGAAACCAACCCCTCTCAACCGCGCTCTCAACGCCGACCGAACGCTATTCGGTAGCATCGAGTAAAGATCATCTCTAGCATCCACGCCCACCAATTGAGGCGATTTGATCATCTTATCCATGACTATGATCAAGTTGGCATAATGCAGGGCCAACCCCGTGGCCCCTAAAGTGGACATAGGCGGCTTGAGGAGTTTAGAATTGGGTTCAAAAAATGCATTTTTACTCACCGGAAATTCCTTGCCGTTGTCGTTTAAGTTCTTGAGTGGGTGGACGGCGGCGGAGGCGGAGAGGCTACGTGGGAGAGACGAAGGAAATTGACCCAAACCAAAAACAAATTTGATTCTGGCTAGAGTTGTGAAAACTGATCTTGCTAGAATTGACATCACTGTATCGAATGTTCTGTTCCAAAGGGATTTTTCTTTTAAATACTTAACTTCTTGTCTCTGCCAAACGATCCTCTGTTGAAGATCGATGATTTTCTGCTCCAATGGCGAGCTGTTCTCTTGCTGACATGACTGTAAATTTGCCACTGCTTTTCTCAAACCAGCTTCCATTACTGAAAGCTCATCCATTTCTTTGTGGAGGGTCGCCGTGACTGTAACTAATCTCTCCACCCTCTTGTTCCTGCACTCCATTTCTTTCTCCTTCAATATCTGTAAATCAAAAGGTAAATCGTTAGAAATCACGACTTTACACAATAGTCTACTTTGAACCTAAAAGTTTTTGCTTTTGAATAAAGTACGCTATAGAACTCTCGAACTAAGGGCATGAATTTAATCTCTACTGTAGTAATCTCGAGTGGTTTTGCCAATGTGTACTCCCTCCAAACAGCCCACATCATCACCATAAATAAAATCATAAAAAATGAAAAATACCCAAATGATCAGTGGTGATTTAACATACCCAGTTGTGGAGATCGCGGCCGGAGTCGGCGAAGTCGTCGAAGGCCCGGTGGAACGACCGGAGATCGGCGTCGTTACATTTAATACACAAACGGGAAACAGAGTTAGCAAGAAGTCGAAGATTTTCAGTCATTTCGGCGCAGGCGAGGCCGAGGAGGAAGGGCTCATCGTTGGAGACGATTTTATGGACACCCTCAAGGGAAAGAGACTCATTTCGAAGGCGAATAATGTGGGTGTCGGAGAGGGACTGCCATAGATGCAAAAGCTTGGACATGAGGGCGGCAATCTCAAACGCCAAAACGCCGACGTTTGGGGATTTCTTGGAGGAGGCGGTGGTGGTGGGTTGGGTGTTGAGGGTGGTTGAAGATGAGGTTCGAACCACATCGAACTTGTTGGAGACGGCGTTCTTGACCTTACTGAGCCAGGTTTCGAGGGCCATGTTGCGCAGAGAGATGGGATTTTGGAGAGCGGAAGGAAGGTTTGGAAGATGGAGTTGTAAAGCTCGTGGGATGTTTTGAGAGCGCCCACTATGGGATCTTATTACCGCTAACACAAAGGAAAGGTACCACCTTTTATTTATTTGTTTGTTTTTTTTTTTAAATATTATTTTCTTCATCATTTTTAAAATAAATATATTTCATCATTTCAAATTTCTTTTACGTTAAATTTTTTCATCAAAATCATGTCCACATACTAAAATGCACCATAATGTACTCATGTCTACGGACTAAAATGCACTATAACGTACTATAGAGGATGTGACTAGTCATCAATTTTTTTTTTCTACATGACTTATACGTTATCAAACCTGTGAACATTGCTTTCTTATAAATCGTTTTCAACCTATTTTCTCTCCTACACGACTGAGGTCTGTTCTTATATTTGAATTGTTTGCAACTTACAATTTTCATATGATTGACTTGTCCGTTGGGTACTCAAGAGCATGCATGGCTTTAGACTAAGACCAAGGAGTTGAATTTGAACTTCGACCCAATTTCTTCACTTTAGTCTTTACGTCAATCCAAATTTGTCCCTTTTTTTTTTTGAGTAATTCTGCCTTTGATTTCATTTGTAATTAGGGTTGGTATGATACTTATTTAATATATATATATATATTTATTGATTTTATTGTTATTATTATTATTTTTTTTTTTTGGTAATCCACTAAATTTTCTTCATTTATTAAAAATAAAAAATCAATTATGAAATTAAAATCATAAGCAAATATTTATTAAAGAAATCCATGGAATATATAAATATAAATTTTTTAAAAAATAGAAAAAATAGACACAATTAAGAAATAAGCAGAGTCACACACGTAGCGCGTGGGAATTTATAAATAAAGGCTACTTTGTCTTCTAGTGGATTCAGCCCAACACACGCTTGGGATGAGCGTGGGGTGAACAATAATATCACTTTTTTCCCCTTTTTATTTCTTGGGATAACAATTTTTTTTTAATTATAAAAAAGATAATATAATAATTGAAGGCCATGTCCTTATTGGTTTGGCTTCTTTCTTTTGTTAATTTGCATGTTTTCATGTATTACCCATTTTAATTATGCTTTATCTCTTTTAACTTCTTTTTAATTTTATTATTCACAATATTTGTTTGCTTTAAATTTGTAATGGATCAAACTCGAGATTCTTCTAAAAAAAAAATGCTTTTGTTTGTCTTTAAACATCTTAACTTGGACTTGACACGTCTTTGTCACACTGTGTGATAACTATTGTTACTCTATCATGTCTCTCTTTCTAACATGGATCACCAAAAACATTTACCGACGATACATGTCAACTCAGAAAATTCTCTTCAACCCATTATTAGATTCTTAAAACGCTATCTTATTTTGATCATCGTTAAAATTTTATCAGCCTATGATCGATCTAATCATCGAGGAAACAGAAGAGTAGTGGTTGTTCAATGAAGAATTTTTCATTATTCGATATTAGATAATTGATATCGAGAAGTGAATTATTAAAATGTGGATATTTTATTTTAATGTGAGAGAATAAGTGGTGGATGTGACCATTTTTTAAATGAAGATATATTGAAGGAGGGATATAGTATATAGTATAGTACTACGGCAAGCTTAGTTCTCTTTGATTGAATGAAGCAAACAAATAAGAACAAAGAAATGGCCACCACCATCTTCTTCTTCATTCATACTCACATGGGTTCGTGGGAAATAATGTTTAGTCGGATTCTGAGATCTCGTATCGATTGGAGAGGGGAACAAAGTGTTCCTTCTAAAGATATGAAAACTTCTTTCTAGTAGACGCGTTTTAAATTAGATAATATCTATTAGTGATGACCTTACACCGTTACAAATGGTATAACGCGGAAGCGAGGAAATTAAAAATTTATAATTTAACATAAAAATTGTTTGGGTTAGATGAGCGTGTCGATGATGATGATGATCACAATGTATTTGTATTATTTTTTGATGTATGGTTGAGCTTTTGGGTATCAATGGAAGAACAGTGGAAGATATTGTTGTTGAGTTGTCGGTGAATGATTAGGCAAACCCTTCTTAGACTAAACCCCTCAGGCCTCTCTCTCTCTCTCTCTCTCTCTCTCTAAATGTGCCATTCTTTCTCTCTCTACCCTTAATATTTTCTCTCTCTACCCTTTATAATTTTCTCTCTCTACCCTTTTGTTAGACAGACACATGAAATTGAGTATTCAATTTGGGAGTCTGTTCCTTTACCCATATGTCCTTCTACCTTCAATAGATGAATAATGCTAAAGCAAAGCTGCAAATTTTGGTTTCAATTTCTAGTGAGATTGAGAGATTTTTGTGTTATTTGGAATGATTACTTCATTATTCAATTTTTTATGAACGAACAAAGAGTAGTCTCGTAAAAATTTGAGATTGGGTTTCATACAAGTCTCACAACTTTATAAATTGTCTAAAAAGAATTTGATTTTTTTTTTATGACAACAACCGGCTTCCCAAACTTAGCCTAAGTCAAGATGGTTTAGGGATCTTGCGCATGGAGCTCAAACTCTTTCCCTTGGTAGGATATTGATCTCAATCTGCCTCCATCGGGAGAAGAAGAGGCTTTCATTGAGGAGAATTCTTGAACCCAAGCCCGGGATGAAGGACCTTGAAGGGCTAGTCTAAAGCAAAATCTTTCATTGGAGATTGTCTCGTTTAAATGAATTATTAAACACAAAATAAGAAATGAAACATTTTAAAAAGTTAGAGTTGGGGAGCATGAAGAAGCAAATGGGAATTGGAGCCACATGGAAGAGAGGGATTTGTTTACATTAATTTGTGGGGATTTCTTAGAAGAATTGTGGGCAAAGGAAGCCCTCCCCCATGCTTTTGCCCATGTGTTTCAATTGTTAAGAACCTACAAACTTGGAAGACGGGCCAATTCGCCACTTGTCGTCTTATAATTGGTTCGTTGTTAAGAACCTACAAATCTCTCTTTGTTTTAAGCAATCTCTTGAAGTTTGAAGGATGTGTTTAGTTAATTCATAGAGGCGTGTAGTAACAAATTACTAAGCTAAGCTCTTAAGATAACATTTTTAGGTAAAAAGGTGAATATTACAAGGACAAGTTTAGTGTTATTATTGAAGAGGTGTTAAGTGAATAATTGGGTTGGAGGCATGCGGGAGGTGCTTGGAGGTGGAGGGGGGTGAGGGCGTGGGCAGGGCAGGGCCAGCCACGCCGCGCCCACTCGCCGCTCCGCACGCACGCACGCACATAGTGAACATGGGTGGACAAGATGATTGAGGAGTTCTCTGTTCTCATAGGCTGGTGCTTTTGCTTGCTTTCAATATTAAATAATGGGTGCATGGCCTAATCATCCATGTCTATGTGGGGGTGATGTGACATTGTTTTCTAACCATTCTAATGCTTCCTCTCTCTCATCTTCATCCATTCAAGTGAAACCAAAAAAAAAAGTGCATGATTGTGTTCTTGATCTATGTATTGAGCTGATAGCTTTCCCAATTCATCTTTGAATTATTGGTATGTTTTCGATTAAGAGCTCGAAGTTTCATAATTTTTTTATTATGCCCTCGAACTTATCCATTGACATAAAATTCTTGAGTATGTAATGACTAACTCATTCATCCTTATACAAATAATATCTAATATGGTTGAGTCACTGACAATAAATTAAAAGAATACTACAAACAAAGACTTATTGTTTTATTCTTTTGATCTTATGTCAAACCAAACATTCATTTTGCCTCTCGTTAGCATTGATAGCTACCTGAGTGTGCAATGCTAAGATTCCCACTACTACACCTTCTTTTGACCCTAAGATTACAAATACAATTTCTATCATTCTATATAATACTTTTGAAAGAAGAGGAGAGGGAAGAGGGGAGAGAGGGGGGGCTACTCGTTATTGAACATAAATTGAGGAGGTTTTGCCTCACTTTTACAAGACATACCCATAAAGATAATGGCCCCAAAGAACAAACACTTTAAGAACATACCCAATGAGATTATGCTAAGCCTTTCCTTTTCTTTTTTTCCTCTTGGTTTCTTACTGCTAAGGGTGACCTAATGCGCACGTGTGCCATCATCATGTTCAACACACAATTATTCCCCCTCCCATTTACATGTGCTTAAGGTCCTACTCAATTGCAAATTCCTCCCCCACTTTCCCTGCTTCTTCTACCTACCATTTCCACCCTCAATTTTCCTTCTTCAGGATATACCTCACATTGTTATCCACCTTTGATCCTACGGTTTGGAAGAAACGTTTTCTTTCCTTTTCCCTTTATTTCGACCTTCGGCCTCTCTTTTCTGGTTCACATTTCTAACATCTCGAACGTTTAATTTATTGTACATATAAACTAAAACAAGAACAAAGTTGCTACAAAGAAAATCAAGAACAAGGCATCTCTGACGGGGAAAAAGATCAGAAATGACCAGCACAAATGATACTATTGCAGGTAATTCATAGCTGAAATGGAAATAATCATATAATTGTTCTTAGGGGAATGATGATTACCTTAGAGCAACAGTAAAAGTTTAAGCTTCACTGATCAGATCCAAGGTGATATACATTTTGACCCTAATCGGATCAATGGTTAGGGAGAAGAACATCATTCCCTAGAGTTATAGGATGAGAATTAATAAAATCAGGTAAGACTTTTTTTATTGGGG
>NW_019272050.1:1644125-1651546 GCF_002738345.1 Cucurbita maxima | reverse complement strand
GGGGGGGGGGTAATGGTTGAAAAAGAAAAAGAAAAGGTCACTAAAAGAAACCCATTTGATCAAAAAGAAAGAGAAAAGAAGAAATGACAGACAATTTCACATTCAACTTTCACTCAAACTCCTGCAAAGTCAAAAAGATGAGTTTGCTTCATGTGGCAAACTCTATGCAGATGGACTAGATGCGAAGTCTTAAGCAGACAAACTTGTTACTGTTCAAGTTTTTGGCTAGTGACTTGAAAGTGACCAGAGACAATGCATTCGTTTAATGGCTGTGAATCAGAATGCTTTTAGAAACTTTGAAATGACAAAATGGTTGTTCCTGATACATGGATCTATTCCTACGTCGATCCACTAAAGTTGGTCCCTTTCACCATGGCAATCATATCCTATCAACAAACACCAAATTCAACCAGAAGAACAGACATCAAGAAATCCCCACCTCCATTTGGGATAAAGAGATTCAGAGAAAATGAGACTATGCAGACTTTCATTCAACTTGTTCAATACAATCCAACAAAAAGAAATAGGTAGTGTGGAAACATTTAATGGGGATCATGTTTATCAATATACATCTATAAAATGCACTCATTATTAAATCTACATCCACTAACTCAATATGGCACTAAACTATGAGAACAATGCTAAAGGGCCCAGCTTAACAATAATCTCTCCAAGTCGAACAATAGTTCAAATTTAAAATATTGAATATTTGGTGTGTCTCTTTATAATGGATATCTACCAAATAGCTGATCAAATAATATCTAACAAATTGCTGCTAAGACTTCCCGTTACTATTTGAATTTTGACTCACTATTTTCAAATATTACTATACAATTTGAACATCCAAAATAATACTTGAAGTTTCAGCAAGGGCATTATTAGAAAAGAATTTACTCCGACAAAAAATTTGAGAGCAAACTTAAACCGGTGAGAGATATGAAAATGTAAAGAATGTTAGAATTTTGGCAGGTGGAGCCCATAAATGAAGAAGCATAAAAGAAACAAAGATAAAATTTTAAGTACTCAAATTTAAAAATAATCGAGGATGTCTTGCAAAGATTAAATTAAGAATCTTATGTGCTAATTATAAGTGTTATTATTTCCCTTTTCAACTCAGGTCGCTTGTCCAAAAAGAGCCACAGTAAGAAAACTATGTCCCGCAAGCAATTAGAGACCATTTAAATGTAGCGTACCATACCAGCACTCCACAAGTTCGAGCAACAGTCAATTCCAATGAAGCTGATTACGTTGAACGGCAGGTGCTGATTAAACAGGCAAATCACTATATCACCAAATGAATGCACAAAGGTCCAAATCATATGAATCTCATTTGGGGATTTCTTTGTCAGGATTTCATTGACGAAAATATGAAAATCACATCACATCTTCCTAAACGATCGATCTACTGAAAGTTGTATCCTTGTCCACCTGGGAACAATAAAGATGTATTATTGGAGTGTATTATCAAATCCCGAGGGTTTTACTAGCTAGATGAAATTAACTTTACACTTACGGTTTTTTCAATCTCTTTCGCTTTCTCATCATCAAAGCCAAGGGTGGCCAAGATCTTGCGACCAGCTGATTCCTCTGACCAAATGCCAAGAAGCAAATGACCTACAGTTATTTCCCCAGATTGACCTGCATACAATATCTTAGGCTCAATAAATGAAGACTGCCATAAGAAAAGTACAGACTAAAGTGCACGTCATAATCATTCTGGTCAAAATCTACAATTAAGAACTTCACACATACTTGTGCACATTTGTACATGTTCTATGAATAAATAGATAATAAGATGTATTGAAGTCATTCTTCGCTAAAATGGTGAAAAAGGTCAGCAAAAATCTTTGCATGTGAGTGCTTGTTGCTAAATGAGAAAATACGTGCTTTACAACCAAGTCTTTGTTGCCTGTAGGCAACATAGCTTCCAAACTCTTTGATAGAAGTAGCAGCCACTTAAATGTGGCAAGCATCATCCTGAGAGCATTTATTCACTGTTCTACTGTGGTTAGTGTAACATAGAATTCATTTGATGGCCCGACACTCCCTTACAACATGGTCACGTTACTTACTTGTTACTTCTAAGAATGAAGACTATTCCCACTAATCAATATGAGTCCTTTCAGCATGTTTTGTCCTCACTCACATGCTTCCTAGGAAAATTTCCAAGAGGTTACCCATTCTTCCAAGTAAAGCACACTTAATTTCAGAGTTCTTATGATTGACCTATCAAAAGAAAAAATGCACTTTGTTGGTGTGTATAGTAACTTTAATTCGTTTAATTCTTTTTTAACCATCTTGTCCTCAAGATCACTCTTATTTGGTTGTGGTCCTAATTCATTCATGTACCCCTCCTTAGATTGGGTGTCACATCCATGTACCCCTGGGTGTTAGAGCTAGCATAATCTAGAAATTGAAAAATTATTTGATTTACTTCCTTCCCACCCAAATTGTCAAATGGTCTGACAGAAACACGCTAAACCTCCGTTCATCCATTTTCCTCTGCCAATTAGGTCCTTGTTTGAACACAAATAGGAAATACTAAAAATTTGATTCGATCAGCGGTCAAAACTCATCCTAACATCTCATTCTTTAAAGTAGAAAACACAAGTATCATCATTCACTTACAGGAGAAATAAGAATTGGATTTGCTGTATGATTAGGAAGAATGATCTCACCTGACTCTACTTTCTTTGCGACAGCCCAATCAAGCACCCTCTGAGCAGGTTCAGTCAATGGAGGATGTTCTGGGCTGAAGAAATACATGTCAGATTTTCCAAGTAGCTTGACAGTTTCTTCTCTTACTTTGAAAAGTGTAATTCCATTAGCCCTTAAAAACTTAGCAGCTATACTTGTTCCTGAAAAAAATGTGAAGAAATATACCTTAAGGAAAATGAAATTATCAAGCACTGAAGCAGTAGATTAGATTGCAACCATGAAAATGCACCTATAGACTTCATTATATTGGTACTTGGTAGCAATTAAGCATAAGGACAATCAAAAAGCATGTGGCCAGTGACCTAAGGACTGTCAAAGATAGGTTACTCATAATCATCAGCTGACAGGAGTTGACATGAACATAAGCTTCAATGTCGAATTCTTAACAAAAATAAGTCTTCCAAAAACAATCTGAAGCTGAACATGAGGGATATCAGATGACAATGCAAGATATCATGAAACAATGCTGGAAAGGGGTGCGGGACAAAGTAGCCAATCTAGATTTTAGCCTATTTTTTTCTTAAAAAAGGAGGTTAAAAATTCAGATACTTCTCAACTTAAATGCATTCAACTAAACTATATCAATTTGAAAGTCCAAATTTAGATATAAATAATAAATGATTTCAGAGTTGGAACCGCTGCTAACCCTCATTTAAAATTCCCATTAGCAATGCTTCTGTGCCTGTATTTGGATATTTGAGTTTCCTTGCTTCTAATTCTGCCATTGCAAATGACTTAATTGCTCTTGCCGACCATCTTATACATCACAAATTCAACAAACAATAATCCCAATTAACACCAATATCATTTCTGCATTAATTGGCAGTCTAATGCTGAGAAGAAGAAGAAGTCATTTAAGAAATGATTCAACAGCTGTGATGTGCTAACATCCTGGAAAATCAATTTAGATAGATGAAAAAAAGAAACACAACCAAAAGGAGAAAGATAAGAAGAAATCATTCTACTTGGCTCAACATGTCTGCGAGTAGTTTCAAATGCACAACAATTTTAACCTTTCAGTTTTATCAACTGCAGTCCTTAAAATTAATTGCAAACCTCCCAAAGAGGCCCTTAAAGATTAAAATTGAAGTCCTAAACTTATTGATAAGGACTAAAGTTAAAATTCAACCTAAAAAATCATCAGCCCTCATTAAATTTCAAAAATATTGATTCAATTAGAACATAACCTTCACACATTATGAAGAAAAGCAACAAAAAAAGCTCCAATTAACACCATTTAAGCTCAACACATGCAGCAGAAAAACGCCAATTGAATGGGGGAAATTTTGAGAATAGACTTACTTCGGGAGTTTATCGGGGGAAATGCCCTCAGGTTTCCTGCAAAATCAGATAAAAAAATTTAGTTATATGGGCTTGAAAAAAAATCAATAACTCAAGCAAGAGTGGCAATCAAATCCTACGAAGCCGGGAGGCTAAATGATACAGTGGCAGTGGTGGCGCGACGGCTGAACTTGGGGACCGGATGGGTGGCAGTAGAACGCTTAATTGCGAGGTTCAGCTCGGTCAGGGGGCTGAGTGGAAGGAATAGAGTTTTCTGTTCTAAAGAGTGACATTTAGATTGAATTGGAAGGGAGAAGGGGACATGGGAAAGCGAAAGAGAATTCATTGGAGTAGCCGCCATTAGAAGCTAAGGAAAGCTCAATTTTGGTGGAAACTGGAAGCAGGCTCCCGGAGTTAATGACTTATAAAGAAGATGGTGGTGGTTGGCTCCGGCTATGGCGTTTCGTAAGCCTTCTTGCTCACAGCGCAGTTTAGGGTACTATCTGAAGCGTTGGATAATTTAAGGAATTTAAGAAAAATATGAAAATTGAGAAAAAAATAATAATTTATATTGGGTTATATTTTTCCAAATATTAAATTATATCAATTTTTCATCATATAATATTCCTCTGTTTTCTATTTATTTATAAAAAAATTAATCAATAATTTTTTTTATTGATTTCTAGATTTATTATTTTTTAAAATAATAGTTATTTTAAAATTTTTCATTTTTTTAATATAATATCACGGTCTAACTCAACACATCAACACATGTAACATTCCAAGCTCATCACTAGCCCATATTGTCCTCTTTAGGTTTTTCCCTCAAAGTTTTTAAAATGCATCTGCTAGAAAAAGGCTTTCACACCCTTATAATGAAAATGTTTCGTCTTCTCTCAACTGATATGAGATCTCACAATGACTTCTGCAAATGGAAATCACGTGTGGTTCACTTCTTTTTGAACTTCAGGTTCGTCTCGAACTTCAGTCTTGTCCTTAGCAACATGGCATTTTTGAGTATCAGATAATATGGGATGAATTTGGTGAGTGTGAAGCTGAAAGAGATAAAGAGCGTTATTGCTTGAGCTTGAACAAGAATATTTAGAGGTTTGTAGAAGAAAGGTTGATCAAGCAAACCATTGTAGAGCTTATCTGAGGCAGGCGATTGCTGATTCTGAAGCACAACTTGGTGCCATCTGTTCTGCAATGGGAGAGCAGCCAGTAAATGTAACACAGGTAAGAGGAGTAGCAGCTTCCTTATTTAGCCATTATAACAAAGTTCCTAATTATTGGGTTATCATATCATATCTCCTAATTATGAATACCAAGCAGATAGCCAATGAAGTTCATCCAACTTTAACTACCAACATCATTAACCAGTTGGCTGCAATGATCCAGAAACTACTAGTGACCAAATTACAAAGAATTCAGGAGGTAAACTGTTTCTCTCGTCTTCGAAATCTTAGTGGCACGCTGGACCTGTAGTATGTTGAGGATTGTTGGAAGGGAGTCCTACATTGGCTAATTAAGGGGATGATCATGGATCTATAAGTAAGGAATACATCTCTATTGCTCTGAGACTTTTTGGGAAAACCAAGAGTAAAGCCATGAGAACTTATGCTCAAAGTGGACAATATCATACCATTGTAGAGGTTCGTGATTTTTAACATGGTATCAGAGTCATGTCCTTAACTTAGCCATGTCAATAGAATCTTCAAATGTCGAACAAAGAAGTTGTGAGATTCGAAAGTGTAGTCAAAAGTGACTGAAGTGTCGAACAAAATGTGTACTTTGTTTGAGGGCTCCAGAGAAAAGAGTCGAGCCCAATTAAGGTGAGGTTGTTCAAGAGCTTTATAGACCTCAAGAGAGGTTCTATAGTGTACTTTGTTCGAGGAAAGGATTGTTGGGAGGGAGTCCCACATGGGCTAATTAAAGAGGATAATAATAAGAAGTAACGAATACATCTCCATGATTGTGTCCCTATCTATATTAAGGTTGAAGACAATGCAAACACTATTAAAACCGCACAACAACACACACTCGATCTAGATGAGCACAAAAAACAGGACAGAGAAAATATAAGGAGGCCGAAGCATAACAAAGTTACTCTCTAAACTCTCGTAATTTATCCTTTTCCGTATATATACATGTATATGCGTGCAAGCAGACACACATATCTTGTTCATACCATCATATTTCTTAGTACATTTCCATTCCTAGTTTCATTTTCCTTAACGATTGCTGTTCATTTCAATTTTACACTTCAGAAGAAACTTGAGGGGCAACTAATGGCTGAACAGAAGGCACTTTTTGGGTCAAAACGTAGCCCTTTAAAGCCTCAGAGTGTTAAAAAAGGTCACAGAATGTCAAGGTGGTGGTGGTGGTGGTGGTGCTGCTGGTGCCTTTGTGGTTGCTGTCTTCGACTTCATGACATTTCATCTACTTGTCAGGAACCACGACTCTTCATACTGGTATGATATTGTACACTTCAAGCATAAACATTCGTGACTTTGCTTTTGATTTTCCCAAAAATCCTCGTACCAATGAAGAAAACATCAAGACACCAAAGATAACGCCTATCCTAATACCATCCACACCTTCTACCATGTCGGTTCCGATGCAGATGGCTGTAACACAAGCTCCTCCGCATCGGCCTGTTCATCTTACTGCTCGCATTCACAAACATATTCCTGAAGCCATAGAAAATTCATTGACATGTCTTGTTTCCTCTTTAAAAGAGTTAAGATTTGCAATGAAGTTGTTATTCTACTGAGTGAGCTGATTTCAGGACAAAGTTTCCAAATCTGCACTTTCCAGTTTCAATTGAAGGCCATTCATTTGTGAGATCTTTGTCGAGTGTGAAAAGGACAGGGGTGTAATTTCAAGTTTCCATGAGCCAATGTGAAGAGACAGGACAACATTATCTTTGACACAAAAGAAAGAAATTCCTTCTCCGTCTTATCATATAAATAATTCAAACGTGTGAATATGCATTTAGATATATTTACGAGGCGGAGATGACTAGCCTTTTCATCCCCGTCCCATCTTTGCCATCTATTTCATTTCTCATTCCTGAAAATTCACCCGTTCCTTTTTCCAGTCTAATTATTCTAAAAAAATATATATATATTCTCGGTCTAAACGGAGAATCTCCTTCTATTTTGATGGATAAAATTGACATTTCTATATGATAAGATGTACAGTGGCATGAACAGTAAATTGGATATGTTATATGGTTAATTAGATAACATTAAGGTCTAAATTTCCAATGGTCAAACCTTAGTAAAACTGAGGAGACAGAGAAATTGTCAGTAGTTGGTAAAATGACATTGCTCCTATGTTAGCTTTACAGCTTTGAATTATTATTATTTTTTTGTTGGAACAAATTCAATGTAATTTTTTAAATTAAAAAAAAAAAAAAA
>NW_019272050.1:1640852-1642528 GCF_002738345.1 Cucurbita maxima | reverse complement strand
AAAAAAAAAAAAAAAAAAAAAAAAAAAAAAAAAAAAAAAAAAATTCTCCATATTTAATTAATTTATATTTCCATTTTACTTTAATTTTCTAAACTTTATTTATTTCTCTTGCTTTTCCTCCAACCCAAAAATTCATGATTTCTGTATTCAAACACAAGATTTTGTTTTATTATTTCTCCGTAATTATTGCAATTTCTTCCAGAGTTTTTCTTTTTTCTTTTCTTTTTTTCTGGAATTTCTGCTTCACCAGTGAAGCTCGTTGCAGTGACTGCAATGGCGGAAAGTCAAACTTGATAATTGAGTTCACCACAGTGCAAAACAGAGCCTCCTGTGTTCATCTTGTACCACTTCAAGAACTTGAGTATTGAGTTTCTGGGTTTTGTTTTTAGGAACTGATAGCCATTTCTGCTCCCATCTTTCTTGAAATTTCTGCTTTATCTTTGCTGTTCTTCCACTTCCCACCTCCCACCTCGAACCCCATCATCCATTTTAGGAAATTTTTAACTAAAAAAGTTAAAAAATCCAAAATTATAGGGTTTTAATCTTCTGGGTAGTTGTAGTTCACTTGTTTCTGCGAGCTGTAGCCATGGAGGAGGAGAAAGAAGCCGGAGTTTCTAGGTTTACAGTTACCAACAATGAAGCCCTAGACACCTTCCAGTTAGCTCCCAGAACAGAAACCCTAAAACCCACCAATGAGCCAAAAGTAACGGCTACGACCGCACCGGCGAGTATCCCAACCACTGCACCACCACCGGGATTCACGGCGGTTTCCACTACAGATACAAAGAAGAAGAGAGGTCGGCCGAGAAAGTACGAGGCGGATGGGAAGCGGTCACTGACATTAGCGTTGTCTCCGATGCCGATATCGTCGTCAATTCCACTGACCGGCGAGTTCCCGAACTGGAAACGAGACAACGACATGTCTCTAGCGATAATCAAGAAGCCACAGAGATTTGAGTTTGAGAATCCGGGTAAGTTTCTTTTCTGGCTTCTCTTATAAGCTTTTCTGAGCTCAGATCTGTGGCCATGGCTACTGAATGTTAGCTGATTGTGATGTCAGTGAAGTACGATAGCAATGTTTGGTTTTAAGAGTGGACATTGACTCAAGCGGTTGTTTGTCAGTTTTTGATGTGTGTGTGTGTGTGTGTGTGTGTGGGTGCGGTAGTGGACCCTTTGTCCTCAAAAACTGGTTTCCTTTTGTACTTAGCTACCCAAAGCAAGTTCTGTTAAAAGTTACTGTAGAACACACAATTATTTTTGTACCGTGAACCCATAACAACAAGTTAGAAGATTACACAAATTATGGAGCCAAAACATTCTGAGCTGTTTGCCAACTGATTAAGCTCAAACGATTAAGACATATATCTTCGATTAAGAGGTCAAACGATTCTTCGATTCATCATAGAAGCTGCTTTGAGTTCATTCTGCTAATTGCTTAATGGTTCTTTCTTGATGGGTATTAAAAGCGAGTAAACACTGGTCCTTATCAATTTAATGGCTATTGAGCATGATAGGTTTGGCCAGGAACTCTTTTAGGTTCATGTGCATAATTTTGTGTATTCATTTGCATTTATTATGTGATACAGTTACTGGGGTAGCATTTAAGAAATAGGGAGTTTTTTTTTTTTTTTTTTTTTTTTTTTTTTTTTTTTTTTTTTTTTTTTTTTTTTTTTTTT
>NW_019272050.1:1605643-1640782 GCF_002738345.1 Cucurbita maxima | reverse complement strand
GGGGTTTTTTTTTTTTTTTTTTTTTTTTCATTTGAATGTCGAAATAACATTGTTTTGAATTTGTTTTTGCAGGTCAGAAACTTGCATACTCTGTTGGTGCTAATTTTACTCCCCATGTTATCACTGTCAATGCTGGAGAGGTATGCTTCAGGGATCGTATACGATAATCAATTTTGATTAGGTTTCGATCTTTCGTTTTGTTATGGGGTTGGCTGTGAGACCATCAGACCTTGGGCACCATTGTGATTCTTGCACGTGTTCGGGGTAGGATTAGCTTTTGCAGTTAAGGTCAACTTGAGTGTATATGTAAACCTAGAGGTTAGAGGTTTGAATTCTAGTCACCTCACGTGTTTGAACTCAAAAAAGAAAAAGAAACTATTGCTGTCATGAAAATGGTATTAGTTGAGAAGTTTATAGATAAAAGCTTGACAGATTCGTCCTGTACTTCTTCGAATTCTTTTATATATAAACGAGTAAAAGAGAGAGTAAAGTACATTCTTTTCATGGTAGAGGGTGAGTGGGAAGGAAGAGGGAGATGGTGGGTGTAACGGTCCAAACCCACCGCTAGCGGATATTGTCCTCTTTGGACTTTACCTTTTGGGCTTCCCCTCAAGGTTTTTGAAACGCATTTGCTAGGGGGAGGTTTCCACACCCTTATAAAAAATGTTTCGTTCTCCTCCCCAACCAATATAGGATCTCACAGTGGGGACAAGAAACCGTCTCCTAGGAGTACATAAAATGTCACAAAATAGTGCTGCCTGCCCGAGGAGTTGCGAAAAGCTCTCCGATACGATCCTTTGTACACAAATTTCTTGAACCCATAACTAAGCTGATTACTGCATTTTTATCCTTTTGTATTAGGACATTACTATGAAGATCATGTCTCTCTCTCAGCAAGAATCCCGAGCTATTTGCATTCTTTCTGCAAATGGCACAATTTCAAATGTCACACTTCGACAGGCCACTTCTTCCGGAGGTACCTTAACGTACGAGGTAGGGCCATGTTCTTATTGGACATTTAAGTTCTAATGTCGACTGTTATGTTCCCAGACATGATTTCTGTATCCATATACACAATGTCTTTTCCTTGTCTGTTCCTGTCTTTTCTTGGTTTGGTTCCATCTGAATGAATACTGAATTCAGACATGATTAACAGATTGTTGCTAATCTTTTTCTGTCGGTTTTAGATTAGGTTTTTACTGTTGACATGAAAAGAAAGTAGATATAAAGCAGACCCTTTTTATTATATGCTCATGTTGTTAGTCCTCTTGTCTAAGTGATGATGTTGGATATCCAAACATCTTCAAATAAGACATTGATTTGCTTTTATAAACCTAAAACATAATGTTAGGAATCACGACCCTCCACAATGGTATGATATTATCCACTTTGAGTATAAGCTCTCGTAGCTTTGCTTTGAGAGCCCAAAAGGCCTCATACCAATGGAGATGTATTCTTTACTTGTAAATCCATGATCAACCCCTTAATTAGCCGATGTGGGACTCCTCTCCCAATAATTCTTAACACATAACGACTTCACTCTCGTTCTTATCGAATGCTTGACGATGTTCTATTGATATGGCTTTTCGGCTCGTCTTGGCAGGGTTGTTTTGAAATACTCGCATTGACTGGATCGTTTATGCCGACACAGAATGGAGCTACAAAGAGTAGATGTGGTGGGATGAGTGTTTCCCTAGCGGGTCAAGATGGACAAGTCGTCGGCGGTGGACTTGCTGGTTTGTTGGTAGCTGCTGGTCCTGTGCAAGTAGGACCTCTCTCCCTCTTTCTCTCAACTTGTTTTCAACCTTGTTTTGATAATGATATAATCCATGGACCCTTTACCAGGTTGTGGTAGGTAGTTTCCTTCCGGGTCACCAGCAAGAACAGAAGCCAAAGAAGCCTAGAAATGAGCCCACAACCATTTTCTTTCCACCCATCAATACCATCAGTGGTGAAGAAATGAAGGCGGCATACACCGGTGGTATCAAGCCTATTGTCACGACACCGTCCAATCAAGAACATAAGCCACCATCGCCAAGCGCAGTGACACCCTTCAAAATCTCCTCCACTGACAACTTACCTCTATCAGAACAAGAACCCAAAACTCAAAGTCAATCAAACTGTGAGGTTTCTTGTTGAACCTTTTGCTTTGAATTAGTTTTTCATCATTCTCCTCCATAGATTTCATAGGTTCCTAACTCAGCTCAGCCCGTTTTCGACACCGAAATAAGCTCTTTTGGGTGACTTGTGTTGGTTTAACGTAGTATTGTGCTGTTGTCCATTAGGTAATAGGTTCCATAGTGTCTTTTTACAGGCTTTAACAAATGAATTTCCACGGATACCACCTGCTAGCTAATAGGTCGAGTAACGTAATAGTCTCGGAGTAGATGATGTGAGCTTAGAGACTCCTCTCTCGACTTTAGCAGTAACGGAAACTTTTAGATTTGTAAAACATTTCAGAAACATTGTTTTCCACTTTCATTCCCATGTGCTTTATGTATCAGAATATTGTTGTGTTTGAGTGAAGATCATTTCAGTATCAACTTCATTAGCTACCATTTAGTTTTTGTTATTACCATTAAACAGGATTGATTTATTTTATATCAACCCACAATTATTTCCATCGACTTTGATACTTAAACGTCCATCCAAAGCATCGAATGAGTCAAACCCCATAATTAAGATTACCTCAACGGGTGAAATGGTCGTCTACGATTTAGTAATTGGTCATCTGGGATCGACAATATTCTCACTATCTTTGTCTATTTGTTCTCCTTATTCTTATGTCTAGCTTACTCGCTCGAGTCCGTCCAAAATGAATGACATAAAGTACATGCATTCATCAACCAGCCATTACGTGGAGCAAGTGAAAGGAGTAATCTTCTCCTCTTGTGGTGATTGATATTTCATAAGATATTGTTCTTTTGAATCATAGATGTTCTCGACTGATGTATATTTTATTAATCTGCATGCATGAATAACATGGTCACTATGATGACATAATCCCTCGGTGTTTGTGATCTTAGTAATCATGTATGTGATAATGTGAGGCATCCTATTAACCAACCTAATGTACAATCATAGGTCACTATAATAGCATCATCTCTAAGTTTGCAATAGTATGAATTATTATACTATCATACAATTTCGATGGTACTAGGGGTGCACAATGCACAATGAACAATGAACGCAACAACTTGAACCAAGGATTGAGATTTGGGTTAGATAGGTTGTTGGGTTTAGCTTTGTAGGAACCTGTCAGGTCGGGTCCGAGTTCAATATGCTTAAGGATGATTTGATCCAATCTAAACCAAAAATATATTAAAAAAAATCTATACTGTGTGCCCTTTGCAAAATCATAAGCCTTCCCTTCTCTTTCTTCCTTTAATTTGTAAGATATACATATTCAATATGCTTAAGGATTACCGTGTCCGTCGTACAGTTATAGATATTCACTCTATAAAAAAAATAAAAAAAATTGAATTCGAAAATAGAGGGTTGGGTTGTGAAACAAATCCTAAACTTTTGAGTTGGTCTAAAAAAATTCTTAAAGCCGGCTCAAGCACACCCCTAGATGACACCTCGAGGAAGAAGCTCCACAAAAAGATCGCTACAGTCATTGGGTTTTGCAAAAAGCATAAGATGTTAAAAATCACTGTCTCTCCACAAAGATATGATATTATCAACTTTGAGCATAAGCTCTTGGCTTTGCTTTGGATTACCAAAAAACCTCATACCAATAAAGATAGCATCCCTCACTTATAAACCCATGATCTTCCACTAAATTAACCAGGACTTACTCCCAATAATCTTCTAACAATCCTCCCTTTGAACAAAGTACACTATAAGTCTGTCTGAATTTAGTGCAAATTATTGCAAGTTTGAATTAGTTCTAGAATATATCTTAAATATTAGTAATTATTTAATATCTAGAAAATAAATTAGTTATGGAATATATCTTAGATATTCGTAATCAATTAATATTTTTTTATTTGATTAGTAGTATATTTTATTCTCAAGATTTAATTAGTTTATATTTTCCTTATTTATAGGTAGGTATTAGTTGATACAACTTGTATTCTATTTAAACGTTGTCTCATTCTTAACTCTGTATGGTTTCCTTGAGTAATAATATTTTCAAATTTATTCACACTTTTGAGTGGTAGATATTGTGTTAAAGCCTCCCCTGAAACTTAACTCTCGAATACCCTCTCCTTAATTGAGGCTCAACTCCTTTCTCTGGAGCCCTCGAACAAAGTATACCCTTTGTTTTACACTTTAGTCACTTTTGACTACACCTTTGAGGCTCACAATCATGACTAAGTTTAAGGCATAACTCTGATACCAACTGACACATACCTACTGCTTAAAAGTGTGAATAAATCTAAAAATATTATTACTCAAGGAAACAATAAAGATTTAAAAAATAAAATTGGGATAGAAGGTTTGAATCTTCATTGATATTCACAACCTTTAAATAGGATACAAGCTACCAACTAATACCTACCAATGTAAATTAACTAGATCTTAAGAATAAAATAAATACTACTAATCAAATCATAAAGGAAAAAATATCAACGGATTACAAATATCTATCATAACTAATATATTCTCCAAATATTAAGTTAGGCTTATATCGACAAACATTAGCTATACTTTCAACTCCAAAGTCATAATTCCATATCTGAATGTAAGTTTAGAGGTGTGATCTCATTGATCCAAAATTAGGTTTGTGCCGATGATATCAAGTAACATACAAAATTGAGATTAATGGTAAGTAAAAATAGAAACAAAATTTTCATTAAGACTACCAGTTGGTGCAGTCAGGCAATGGGAAGGGCGTTGAATTCAGCGGACAGCAACCAATTCCACATCAAAAATAAGCCATGAGTTCGGCGGAATCTTCCCACCCGCACCTGCAGCTCCATAACTGCATCCACCAAAACATTTGTTCAAAAACAAGTTAAAAGTTCCTTTTTCTGCAGCCAAATGGGTATAGAATTCCAACAATAATCGACATAAACCCTTGTTCTAAGAGATTAATGTGTATTCTACCCAAAAATCACATTCAAAATGTAACAGCACAAGATCACCACTAGTAGATATAGTCCTTTTTTAGCTTTCCCTTTCGAACTTCCCCTCAAGGTTTTAAAATATATCTACTAGGAAGAGGTTTCCACACCCTTATAAGAAATGCTTTGTTCCTCTCCCCAACCAATGTGAGATCTCACAATCCACCCCCTTAGGGGCCCAATGTCCTCCCTGGCACACCGCCCGGTGTGCTAGGCTCTGATACCATTTGTAACAGCCCAAGCCCACCGCTAATAGATATTGTTTTCTTTAGGCTTTTCCTTTCGAGCTTTCTAAAACGCGTGTACTAGGGAGAGGTTTCCACACTCTTATAAGAAATGTTTCGTTACCCTCTCCAACCAACGTGGGATCTCTAATACGCATACTTGAGAGGATTCAACCAAAATTATCATAATAATCACATTACAAATACAATTACATACCCCATTGATGGAGGAATAGTCAATCTCCTTTTATCCCCAATACGCATACCTGAGAGGATTCAACCAAAATCGAAGTTTAGAACTTGTAAGAGTCAATGTGACGAAATCAAAGTTCAATTTATCTTTTCTCATCAAAAGAACTTGGATCATTCAAATGATTACCATTAACCCCGATATCCCATCCCTTTATGACCTGTCCCAAACCTGCAACAAGACAACGTAAGTTACGATTTAAATGTTCTGTCACAAACCCAAATATTTCTTCAACAACAAAGAACTTCACATCAATAAATGAAAAGATGCATCACATTAACCCAAAATTACCTAAACGGAATTTGAACGGTGCTCTACCGACGTTACTGTCAAATATTTTGCCGTTCTTTAGCTTGCCAATGTAGTGAACACTAACCTGAAATCAGAGAAGTTATCTTAGTTTATATTTGTGAGTGTCCGAGCCAACTTGTGTGAACCTTGAGTAGTCTCACATGAGAACCGCCTAACCTTACTAAAGCCGATGTCAACCAAATCCTACCATTTGCATCTAAATTCTAAAGCTAACTTCAACTGTAGCATATACTACTGCATGGCTTGTCAGCTAAAATCAACAAGCAGAACCTATGGTAGGGACAAAAATTCATTCAAGTAAATAGATTTCTACCGTACCTGGTTTCCGGGTGAAGCTCTTTTACCATCTGGTTTACCCATGGCTATCTCCTCAATAACCAATCCATTAGCAAAGGTTCTCACTTGAGATGACTTGGATTCACTTCCCTTCTCTTTTGACCCGAGAGTTGATTTACGATGATCTCCCACCGTTTTAGTTAGTTCTTCGGATTTTGATCCGACTTCAGTCTCCTTGTTCTTCTCCTCCTTTGTTTTCTTCTCTTTTTTCTTCTTTTTTTGTTTATCTTCCGAATGGTTTTCACCATCAACAACGTCCATGTGAGTCGAGGCATCCCTATGCACATAGCCATCAAAATTTTCAGTTATCTAGTAACAACGTGCTTGTAACATGAAATAACTGTGAAGTTTCAGCTTTATCCAAAATTATTATAACATAAATGTAAGTTCGTAATGCAGAAAAGCATGCCGAGAAAAAGGAAACAATAGAATTTTCAACATCATGCCCTTCACCCCAACTTAATAAAGGCGCAGTTTCATCCGGTCCCACTTAAGAATAAGCCCTCTTGTGCATATCTATTATCTACGTTCAACAATTATTTTTTCATTCTCTTGCTTAGTTCCTCCCTCTCCTCTTCGATCCTTCTTCTTGACACAATTTCTACCACTCAAAAGTATGAATAGATCTGAAAACATTATTACTCAAGGAAACAACACAGAGTTAAGAATGAGAAATAGAATTGGGATCGAAGATTCAATCTTCATTGATATTTACAACGTTTAAATAGAATACAAGCTACCAACTAATACATACAAATAAGGAAAATATAAACTAACTAAATCTTGAGAATAAAATATACTACTAATCAAATCATAAAGAGAAAAATATTATTGATTACGAATATCTAAGATATATTCCATAACTAATATATTCTCCAAATATTAACGAATTACGAATGTCTTGACTAATTCAAACTAGCAATAAGTTGCACTAAATTCTGTAAGTCTCCCTTAGTGCAATTGCCAAAGTGAAGTTTGAAGTTTTTCGTAAGGCTCTCGAAGTTATTGAGAAATAAGCTTGCACTAAGGGAGGCTGTCAGAATTTAGTGCAACTTATTGCTAGTTTGAATTAGTCTTAGTCAAAATATTCGTAATCAATTAATATTTGAAGAATATATTTGTTATGGAATATATCTTAGGTGTTCGTATTCCGTTAGTATTTTTTCATTTATGATTTGATTAGTAGTATATTTTATTTTATTCTCAAGATTTAGTTAGTTTATATTTTCTTTATTTGTAGATATTAGTTGGTAGCTTGTATCCTATTTAAATGCTGTGAATATCAATGAAGATAGAACCTTCAATCCCAATTCTATTTCTCATTCTTAACTCAGTATTGTTTCCTTGAGTAATAATATTTTCAGATTTATTCACACTTTTGAGTGGTAGATATTGTATCATCTTCTTTGCAAAGTTTTTGAAGGGTTTTATGCTGACGACTTATCTCATTTTGAAGTTATACTTATGGTTTTGGAACATTATTGACATCCGCCACTCTCCTGATAGAAGGTTTTCCATGATAAAGTAGGTTATGTTGCACTCACTAGAATGTTTTCCGGCAAGCCACTCTCTTGGCAACTTTATTATAGTGTATTTGTTGGGAAAGAATAGAAGGTTTTCAAAGGCATGGAAGGTTTTAGGGAGGAACCGAAGAATCAAAGTCTGCCCATTTAATAAATGCCTTTCTTGGGGCGTCGGAAAAAAACATGCAATTACTCACTGACGTTGAATCTTCCCAATTGGAGCCTCTCTTAGTAATTTAACTCCCATCTAGACTTATCTTTTAATATAGTTCTTAATTTCACCTATCCTTCAATAAAAGGCATAAATTTCATAATATTCACTAAGTTACTAAAAGTATAATTGGTTAACATAGTCATGGAGTAGATCCCCAAGGCTTAGATCATGCGTGAATCTCATTATGCAAAGAATTACATCCTTAAAATGGATCAAACTAAGCAGTAATATTTCCAAACATGAAAGAGATCAGAACAGAACTAATGCAGAAAAGATACATATCATCTTCAAATATAGTATCAAAGACATTAGAATGAGACTGAAATACTCACCTCTGTTTAGATAGCTTTTTATCATTCTTATCTCCATCAGAAATCTGATTGACACCTTCACTCTTCACTTCTTTTGGTGGCTCTTCCCCAGCCTTTTCTTCTTTTACCTTCTTCTTTTGCTTCTTTTTCTTTTTGCTGGCATCATTATCAAATTTCCAACATAAGAAAGTGAAATAACATTTACTGTTAAATAGCAATGTGGTTAAAGTTCAGGGATAAAATTACATTTACTGTCCTTACCCTACCAAAAATTTAACTAGAGTAAACCTGCTGATGGAAAATTTATCCCCATCACTACACAGGAAATTTAGAAGCCAAGGGTAATAATACATCAGTGGGAGAAAAAACATCCCAAACTTGCTCTGGTAACACCCTACAACTTCCCTCGAGCCCAACCAAAGAGATTAAGCTGTATAATTGAGTACTTAAATAATCTCACCTTTCCAAAAGATTAACTTGCTCATCATTTTCGACTTTTCTTTTTATGCTAGAAGCATCGTTGCCATCTTTTGCTTTTGCCTCCTTCACATTCCCAGTACTTGGGTTTTTTTGTTCTTGCTCAGATTCTAATTTCTGAATATTTACTTTGCTCTTGCTTTTAGTAGGAATTGGAAATCCATCTTCATCTTCACTTTCTGGAACTGCTTTTTGCACATTTCTTTTCAATACAATCTGACGCTGTGAGTTCCTATTGTCTTCAGAGTCACTAGACTTGTTTTTCTTCACTTTCTTGGCTCGACCATTGGCATCATTTGATTTTTCATCATCCACTATCTCCTCAATTACAACTAGCAAATATGGAAGAGGAAACAAACACTTGAATTAAACATTAATATTGTTCAAGGTCGAAATGAAAGAGTTCAAAAATGAACTTTGGATAAGTAAAAACGGTAAAGTTCGGCATGGCTGCACCCAAAAAGATATAGTAGCAACAATATACTAAAATCATAACAAGAAAGTCGTACAAAAATGTGAAATATACTCTGTATATTGCTTACTTATTTATTATTATTTTTTTTTTTTTGGGAATGAAATCGTACACTCCAACATATTACCAAATAAATTCCACAGGATAAACTTTTATTTTGTGCAAACATACCAAGCAAAAGCTGATGGGACACAAATCGCAAAGTAAAAAAATAGTTGGAAGAGAACTTTGGAAAATGGAAAGAGATAGCCAACGAACTAAAAAGAATTACGCCTAGTTCAAGACCTTGCTGGCCTCTCTCCTATGTTTAATAATCCTCATATTCCTCTTTTTAGTTCCGAAGCTCCCACTAAGTAGATAGAACCAAGGAAGACCATGAATCCTAATATTAGCATGGTCCTTAAGACTAGCAAAACAAATAAACAGGCTCTCCCAGATTGTGCTCGCAGAATCCAGTGAATTAAAGGAAGTCACTCTGAAGGTACCAGTGGATCCATGGAGGACCAAGATGCAAATACTGGTCACAGAACCCAAACAAGTCCCCTTGCGGAAACCATGTGAAGATTGTGTTTCTTGTCCCATGTCCCTGTTCCTCAAAAAGGTAGTCAATATCCGGTATGGATTCTTCAAAGTTCACAAGACACAAATTTGGGAATAATAATAAAGATCGGGCTCAATTTTGTAATTCTCTAATGGGTATTGAAGCTCTACAGAATCTTAGACCCTTGAAACAAAATGAAATTAAATAACCTTCTCAGGCAGTTCAGATTTCAAATCAAATTACCAAGTTGTGATATGGTCCTTCACCCTTGAAACAAAAATATCTAGTATAATAGCCTATTATCAAACAGAATAACTTTCTAACACTACTAAATGAACCACTGAAAAAACATGGATAAAATGCCATGCACTTGTACAGATAGAAAGTTCACAAAATTTTCAAATTACCTCCACTTTTGGGAACTGACGAATTAGAGAATATTCCAGGATATTCATCGTCCTCATCATCAATGAATTCATCATCATATTCATCCCCAGTGTCACATTCTGATGAATCCTCTGTATCCGTTTCAGCAATGTCCTCCCCAAAAGAATCACTTTGCATTGTAGTAAGAAAATGACAAAAGATCACGCCAAAAAAAGACAACCACATGCGTCCTCAATTTCTTACTGAAAATACTACTTCTCCTCAAGAAAAGAGATATGTAACTGTAGTGAAAAAAAATGTTAATCAAAGCATTTTATAAAAGGATACGACTCATAGTCATCCCTGATGAAATTTCCCTCATCAGCTACAAAATAACCAGAAAGATGGATGCTTTGTGGGCCGATAACTGAGAAGGCTACCAAATCATCTTCCTCAAATTCAAGATTCAAGGGGCATGATTCAATCTTATTCGGTATCAAAGAGCACAAAAAAATTGGACTCCTATGCCCAACAGAACACTGAATGATGCTTTTCTCTTTCGATGAGCCAGAGCCCAAAGTTGCCTAGGTGATTACAAAGATAGCAAGAAACTAATAATAAGTCATCCCAAAAAGTAGCAAAGAAAGAAAATTCCATCAAACAAACTATACATCTTCAAAATATTAAGCAACGAAAATTAAAATCCAATATAATTCATTGACTCGCAGCATAACACCACAACAGTATTATCAGATTTACAAAATCAAAAGTCATAATGCAAACTGAAAGAAGCAAACCCAAAATCACATGGGCCAAATCAAAACTCCGTCGACTTAAACGTTGTGAGAATAAATTTCAAACGAAGCAATATTACCTCACCATAACATACCCACTCCACACACACAGACATTCAAATAGAATATATATATATATATATATATATTATAATTATACACCTACAAAGCGGCGTCATGCAGGCAACGAACCTGAGTTACCCGGAGCTTTCCCGGCACATTATCAGAATGGTAAGGGTACGGTTTGCCTGGTTTCACTTCAATGCCTAGGACAAGCAAAAACAACAGAAGATACAGACATACGTGAGTATTAAAAGCATGCCAAAAATCCACACATGAGTGAACAGAATAAGAAAGAGCACAACGGGGTGATGTTAAACCATTTAACTTAAGTCACACAGTTGAAAACGATGAGCAGCAGAGAAGATGCGTAACCAGAGATCCAACGCACAAGTAAATGAGATAATGAATGAAGGAATTGTATTAGAAACATACCCCAAAAACCCATTTTTCAGACGGGAGAATATTGATTGAACGAAGCTTTCTCTTAAACCCTAGACGACGCCCGCTCTGCTCTCTTAAACCCTGAGCAGCCGCGTTTTTTAACGGTGCTGCGCGCCGTTCTTCACTTTGTCAACGAAGTAGTGAACTGTCGGATATTAATTTGTCTTTTATACCAAGTTATTATTTTTTTTTAAATGTATTTAAACTACTTATTGAAAATGATTTTTTTTTTTTTCCCCTTTTGAAGCCATACTAATTCTAACTTTCAAAACTAAATTTTAATTCGACAAATATACAATATATTTACTAATTATGTTAAGTTTAAATTTGCAATAATAATAAAAAATAACAATAATTATAATGAAAGTTATTTTCGAGTTAATTTATAAGTTTAGTTACTTGCAATTACTAAGTTCGAAGGTCCAAACAATCCTAGCACGCCCAACGTTCAGTTCAAACAATATCGCTCAATGCCCACTTGTGCAAGTGTGCAAAGAGTGCTTGTTCCTGGCAAATGGAGGAGAGCTAATATCTCACCCACCTTGTCACAGCATAGGGCATGATGAAGAAATCCGATACTACGACTAAAGAACATTTTGTCGATCGGGAATAATAAAATCTATATATCAGAAGAATCATTTTCCATTATTGAATATCAACCCTCGGACTCTTTCTATACATCAAATCAAAACACGTATCGAATCGGAAATTATTATTAAAATGTAAAGAACATTTTTTCATAGTTGGATAAAAGAAGAGATACACATGGTGGTGCAGGTACTTGCTGAATCAGTGGAGTAAATTGATGTTCACCTCATCATTAGTAAGCCCTGCCTGTGCGCTCGCAGCCTCCATCATCCCGCTGCGTATTTGGTCGCTTACATCTCTAACATGGCCCGGACCATGAGGAATGAACACAGTTGTGTTCTTGGATGAATTTCCAAGGTCCTTGATGGTGTCAAAATATTGAGTAATCAAGATCAGATCCATTACCTCTTTAGCTGAGGTACCTTCCACCCTATGGGAGAAGTTCAAGATATTCTCTCTCAGACCATCTGTGATTGCCTGTCTCTGCCTCGCCACACCGACCCCGCCAAGGTATTTCGCTTCAGCTTCAGCTTCTGCCTTTTTTACTAGGAGCACCTTCTCCGCTTCGCCTTTGTATACACTAGCAAGTTGAAGCCTTTGAGCTGTAGAAGAAAATGAAGTACTAGAAGCTGAGAATCCCATAATTATATGAATAGTCCATGCAATGTCCAGAAGGAGAGTAGGGGAAGAGAGACAAAGGGCTCTTCCTATATGATATGACGAGCAAAATGACCAAGATCACTACCTGCATTAATCTCATTCATTGCGCTGCGCACCGAAGCATCTGGTATTATATCGACCATTAAAATGTGCTCTATACTATATCCATAGTCTCCCATCACCTGATTCAAAATGTGAATATGTGTTGAAATCCTAGTGTCGGTCATATTAGGAGGCCCCAACAAAATTCTATATCTAAGATGCACCAAATAATAATAAGCTAAATTATGACGAAGATAAATGAGAAGCATTTAAAAGTTTTCCATACTCCAAATCAACGAATGTTATTGAAACAAATATCATGCACAGTACATTAAAATACTACATGTTTTTAAAATGGCTGACACTGAGATCCAGACTCTGCACTGATCTTTATATACATAATATATAACATGCTTGATCACCGGCTGTCCAGAAACCAACAAAAAGTAGAACCAAACCAATCCCAGAGCATTCAAACTCACCACTCACCAGCAGTAAGTACTTAAATCCGATACCATTCTCTCCGGACCAACCCTTCCTTCTTGTAAGGGCTCAAGCCCACCGCTAGCAGATATTGTCCTCTTTGAGCTTTCCCTTTCAGGTTTCCCTGCAAGGTTTTTAATATACGTCTGCTAGGGAGAGGTTTTCACACCCTTATAACGAATGCTTCGTTCTCCTCTCCAATCAATGTGGGATCTCACAATTCACCTCCCTTCAAGGCCAAGAGTCCTCATTGGCACACCACCCAGTGTAGATCTCACATCAATTGGAGAGAGGAATGAGTGCCAGCAAGGACCTGGGCCTCGAATGGGGGGTGGATTGTGAGATCCCACATCGGTTGAAGAGGGGAACAAAGCATTCTTTATAAGGGTGTGGAAACCTCTCCCTAGCAGACGCATTTTAAAACCTTGTGGGGAAGTCCGAAAGGAAACAGCCAGAAAGGACAATATTTGTTAGCGGTGGGATTGGGCTGTTACACTTCCTCTCAAAAGAAAAAAAGCAATAAAAAAAATTTCCGGCATCAAAAACTTTGTACAAGTTCTAATAATACCATGAATGGGCATAACTACCTATGAAATCATGGAGGGAGCACATACTATTGTGTTTAGACACCTCACAGAAGCATGTGCTGCAGAGTTCCTTTTTTCCTTTTCTTTTCCCTTTTTTATAATGAAAAGAATGATGTACAAGACATTAAGAAGGCAATGATGGTCCAAAACCATGGATATGAAACCCTGTGAAGGCACTTGATTCATGGACTATTTGGTATGGTGTTTGTTCATCCTCAGGTGTTATGAGTTTGCGCAAACTATCCCAAACCATGCTTACCTAAACCTACGTTTTAAGCATACTTCCCAAGTTACACTTAAGTTCTACGAATCGAAAATCTACTAAGTAAACATAGGCTACATTATCTCATACTTCTATAATTCATTTCTCCTAACAATCAAAACAACCCTCACAAATATTCAAATGATTGAAAGCAAAGAGAGGGAGAGGGGAATAGCAGGACATCCAAAAGCTAAAAGTCAAAATGTTTTTCTTGTTTAGAGGGGAAAATTCAAGTGAGGAGCAATCTAATAAAAGGTCAAGTCACCTTCTCAAGTTCCTCCGATACAGCTTTAGCAACTTCACCCTTTTGTTCAAAGAGTTCATCCAAATTCATTCTAGGGACAACGGCACGAACCACTTCAATCAATAACCAAAATGCATTAATAAGTAATAACTAAACCAAGAAAATACTTTGAAATTGAATTATAGAGCTAAATAGCAACTGTGAGATGAGATCGTATACCATCAAACACGTAGGCCTGAATCTGTTCTTGGGGATTTTGCAACTCATAAAATGCATCATGAGCATTTTCTTTGATGACCCGGTACTGAATTGAACACAGCAATTGCACAAAGACATTATCCTGCAGGAAGGAGATCAGAATTCGTGGTCATGAACCAGATTAGTCAAACACGCCACTTCATTCTTATTCAGAAACACATCATCTTCTCCTCGAATAATGCCATCCAAACCTCAGTTTTCATTTAGAGAAGGAATTTAGCTGTATGGCCGATCTCCTTTCTTATTCAATCTATTACATAAACCCCATCTACATTACCGCCAAGCTACAACACGATACTCCACAGAATACGTAAAAGCTAAGCAACGATCTAGATGTACTACTTACGAAGGATAACTTTAATCGACCCAAGGTCATCGGAATGATATGGGATCTTGCGAGCCATTTCGTTAAACTTTAATTCCAGTAAAAAAAAAAAAAAAAAAAAAAAAAAAATTATGAATTCAAATCAAATTAGCGAAGGCCACAACAAATTCATATACAACGAAGATGAAAGAAAGCAGAAGTATCGTAAAACAAATATCATTAGGGAGTCAAATAAAAACTCATGATTGACCACCGGAGGATAATTTTGAGAGACGAAAGGGGAGATACCTTGGTCTTGGTCTCAATACGAACATCAAGGGAGGAAATCCTAGTGGAGAGGAATCCGGCAAGGCACTGGCCTGCAAAAGGGTTGAAGAAATGGAGCCCAGGCTGAGCCAATTTTTCAAACCTTCCCCATCTCTCAACCACCCCCACACTCGCTTGCTCCACGCAGCCGAACAAAACACAATACGTATTACCCATCGGAATCTCCGTCCGCCTTCTCTGTAAAACCGCCGACGCTGAGTCCGGTAGACTTGCGAACCCCGCCGGTAAGTCAGCTGCACGATAAATTGATCGTTTAAACGTGGGACGAAATTTGCGTTCGAGAAAGACGAAGGATAATAAACACTTTTCTTTTTCTATACGCTATGAATAACCGACAATGCATACAATTTGACCCCTAATGGTTGCGCGCGTCAAAATATTAGGTTAAATTAATACAAATATTATTTTTTTTTTTTTTTTTTTTTTGCCTTTTTAAAATATAATTGAGAAAGATTCAAATAAGACCTCTAAAATTTTAATATTTAATGTATTTCCAAAATATTTTTTAATTTTAAAAATTTTCATTAATAACTTTCCACTCCGTTCAAAATTTTTAAAAAATATGTATATAAGTAGTATTTTTACGAATGATATTTGAATTTTTATGATTGAATCACTTAAAAAAAATATATATTTTATTAACATTTATAGTGACTTTCAATTTTGTAGGTCTTTTTTAATCATAATCTTACTATCTTTATGACCATTCTCATTCAGAATGTACCTCCATTTACTTGTGTGTCAAATGCCCGTCTGTATCTATCTTGGTTTGTCCCTAAACCACTGTGCTAGTAGGAGACTTTACACTCTGATATGATCGGTAATACTTATATGCTCAAGATTCAAATTATAATTTAGAATCTAAATTTGATATCTAAGGTAAAGGATAAGGTCCCGATATAGAGATTAAAAAAAGTAAATTTTGGAAAATAGAAGAAAAAACAAAAGAATATTTACATTTTACAGTCACCTCTCCGCTCTCAGCAGCAGCTGAGTTGTAACAGTAGCCACGTGGATATTTGAAATTTACCAGGCAAGATTCCGAAAAATGTCCTGTCACTATTGTTTGAACTCGTCAAACCGCCCACATTCGCAAGTGGCGGCCACGTAAATCAACTCGCCGACCAATCAACCACGTCAGCACTCAATTTGAAATCGACGACCGGACACCTCCACGACCGCAGCAGTTACGAATCCGCCGGAGCTCCTCCACGATCTCCTTGGCGTTGGGGCGGTCGTCCTTGTCCGCCGCCACACACTGGAAAGCCAGCTCTGCCATTGCCTCAACGCCGTTGATTACCTCGCCGTCGATACCCAAAACAGAGTCCACCACCTGATGAAGCTGACCCATTTGGATCTTCGACACTACCAGATCCGCCAACGTCATTTCTCTCCTCTCTCGACTCTGATCCACCGCTTTTAAACCAGAAATCAGCTCCAACAAAACCACTCCAAAGCTGTACACGTCACTCTTCTCCGTCAACCGGAACGACCGGTGATAATCCGGATCCAAGTAACCGGGTGTCCCCTGAGGTCCGGTGCAGACATACCCAGATGAAGCCGACGTCGTGTCTGAAAAAACCAACAGCCTCGAAAGCCCAAAATCCCCAACTTTGATTCTCATATCTTTCTCCATAAAAATGTTCGAAGAGGTAATGTCTCTGTGAACAATCGGCGGCACCACAGAGAAATGCAAATACTCCATAGCCATGGCGATTTGCAGAGCAATATCAATCCTTACTTGCCATGACAGAGATCCCTTCCGGTACAAGCTATTACAACCATGGAGATGGTCGGCAAGCGTCCCATTTGGTACATAATCATAAACAAGAATAAGCCCTCTCGGGTCGCTACAATACCCATGTAATCTAACGAGATTCGGGTGATTAATTGAAGAAAGAATCAAGATTTCGTTACAGAACGACTTGGTGAAGAACGCCCTGCCGGAAGGAGCGGCGGCGTGGTGCTTGTGAAGATACTTCACCGCCACTAATCGTCCATCGTTGAGCTGACCCAAATACACAGACCCAAATCCGCCGTCGCCCAGTTTCCTCTTCGGGTCGAATCGATTCGTCGAGGATTCTAATTCTTCGTAGGGGAAAACCGGCGGGAGAAGATTAGGTGAACGATGACGACTGAGGAACTGGGTTGTCGGGTCTACTTCAATGGCGAGAGATCTCAACCATCTCGACCGGAAAAAAGCCATCGTGACGGCGACAACCAGTAACAAGCACATCAACGCAAAAACAGAGGAGAAAATCGCGATTCTATTAGGATATGTATATCGAGTTTGAGCATGATAGCAAATGAAATGCCTATCTGGGTCTGATGAATTGAAGCCGCAAACACCATTTTTAGCTTTACAATCAGTACACTTAATAAAGAAAGGATCTTGATCTGTATCCCACTCGATTTCAAGCCCCAATCTAAGAATCCTGTCTAAATACTCCAACACCTCGCCTTGACAACCTTGCTCCAAGAACGACTGATGCTGGACGCCACATCCATGGAGCAAATTAAGTGGCTTCTTGATAAGACTACACTCCCACGGACAATGACTGCAGTTGGGAAGATGCGGCGGCGAACAGGGGATGAGAAGAGAGAGTCGAGAACAATACCCATCTGAGATTCGGAACGGGGAGCCAGAGAGATTAATCGAACGGCTGGGAATAGAACTAAAACGAGATAAACAGCGGTGGTTCGATCCATGGGCAGTGGAAGTGGCATTGCGTGGAAGAGGGGAAAGAAGGAGGGTAGTGGAGGTCGTATTGAAGCTCAGAAGAGAAAAGGAAATCCCATTAATGGTGAGAACAGAGTGAGGAGAAGAGCAGCGCACCTGAAAAGAAGGATGGCCGTGACCGGAAAGAGATGAAAATGGGAAAACGGGGTCGGAAGAGAACGGCGGACATGGAGAGCTGGAAGGGTCAGCGGTGGAAAACAGAGGAGATAGGTGGAGGAGGAACAGAACGACGGCGGAGACAGTAACAGAGAAGGGTGGAGAAGGCATGGAAACATGAAAATGGAGAGAAATGGAAGGGGAAGGAGATCCAAACCTGAAAGGCAAAGGAAAGGGAGTGGAAATGGGGACAGTGGAAGGTCACGTGAAGGCAAAGGGGGGGTTTTGGAATGGAAAAAAACAAAAGAAAAGGTTTAAAAGCAGAGCAGGTCTCGCTGCTGTGAGCTCTGCGCCTACAAACCCCAAACTTCAAAGTTTCTTGCTTGTTTCTTTCCTCATTGCTTTTGCTTTTGCTTTTGCTTTTGCTTTTTGGTTTCTGTGTCAATTTTTTCTCATAGCTTTTGCTCAAACTGTTGACCTAACTCATTTTGGGGTTAAACATGTGGGGGAGAGAGAGAGAGGCCCTTTTGAATTTTCTTTTTCATTTGTGGACAACTTTTTTTCAAACGTTCGAATTTACCATTTTACCCTTTTTAACACACAAAAAAAAAAAAAAAAATGTTAGAATTTGAAACCATGTGAATGTGAATTGTAATCATTTCTAGAATGGAGGGAAATATGAGGTGAGCTCATTCAATCTACCCATCCATTTGCTACCTTTCTTTTGTGGACTTTTCAAGCTTTTTTACACGCCTGTAAAAAGTAGATATTATATGTTTTGGTTTATTGTGAGGTTTTATATTGGTTAGAGAGGGGGAACGATATACGGGTCAAAATGATATCAAAGTCAAACACACCAGTCGTGTGCTGCGCAAGGACACTGGGCCCTGTCAGACACTGAGCAGTGTGTCAGCAAGGATGTTGGGTCGCTAAAGGAAGTGGATTGTGAGTGTTAGACGAACAAGACTCTCCACAATGGTATGGTATTGTCCACTTTGAGTATAAAGCTCTCATGACTTTGCTTTCAACTTCTCCAAAAAACCTTACATCAATGGAGGTAGTATTCTTTTATTATAAACTCATGATCATTTCCTAAATTAGCCGAACTGCGACTTTCATCATCCAACAGTGAGATCTCACATTAGTTGGAGATGAGAACAAAGCACTTGGGGGATTGTGAGATTCCACATTGGTTGGATAACGGAACGAAACATTTCTTTTAAGAGTGTGAAATCTCTCCCTGACAAACACGTTTTAAAGCTATGAAGGATAACGATGATACATAACAAGTAAAAGCAGACAATCAAAGTAGACAAACTAGGAGACATGCATGCTAACCATTCATTTGTTGGGGACCCTATTTAATGTGGAACCCCTTTTAATTGCTATCTATCTACGCATTGCAACTTGGACTAAAACAATACAATTTTGTCACGTATCCCATATTATTATGTAATTATATTTATTGGCTAAAGCAATCATTAGATGATATTTGGATATTACGCATGTACCCTCAGCCACAAACATACTAATAATAATAATAAAATATAATTCAATTTTATGCTTGACAAAAATTTTTAATTTTATTACGTACCCTCGCCTTCGGAGCCGCCATGGCCGGTACGTCTCTGCCACGGCGTTTAATTTTCTACTCGGTGCGACGGGGAAGAAGGCGCTGCAAACGAGGCATGAAAAACTTGCCGCCTGTACGCGACGGCGATCAGGTGACATTGGTGAGTTAGTGCGGCACTTATTTGAGGGCTAACCGCGTTACTCCGCCGTGGTCCACGACGAATTCCGCCCTCTCTTCGGCGGATTCCGATGAGTTTTCTGCCTCCGCAAGAAGTTCCCCGGCGACGCCCAATCTGCGCGCCGATCCTACACGCCCAAATCTTCCTCGTGAATATTCTAATTACCTTTTTGTTTGATTTTATTTCTTACTAAATAAATTTTTTAAAAAATGTCTTTTCAAGGATATGACATAAGAATTTCAACATTTTCATATAGGAAATTTATAATTACTAATAATAAAAAACTACATTAAATTTTTAATACCGTGTAATATTGTTTTCACGAACAAAACTTAATTTTAAAATAGATAAAAGAATTTAAATTTCTAGCGGTTAGAAATTACGACTCTCCACAATTGTATGATATTGTCCACTTTGAACCTTGAATTCACTCCAGATGTATTCCTTTACTTATAAACTCATGAAATCAGTACCACTATTGATTTAATTAAACATAATTAAAAAAAAATTATGGTGTTAAATACTTTGACCAAGTTAAAATAATTATTAATTATAATTTTCATAGTTTATAAATCCACTGACACAACTTGTCTTTATTTTATTATTTTTTGTTTGTGTCAGTTTACTTTAATTTTCTAGTTTCTTAATTTAATTTTAGTTTTTTTTTATAAAATTCAAAATGTAGATAAACAAGGAGTAGGAATCTTATTTTCACTTCTATTTTAATACTATTTAAAAAAAGAAAAAAGAACTTTTTACCGTATCGGAGAAGCGGCCTGAGTAACGCCGGACGGCGGAGCGAATGTTGACCGAGACAGAGTCGCCGAATATTCAACGTTAAAACCGCGTCGTTTCAAGTTGTATCGCTAGCTGACTTTGTTTTACCAGTTTTGACAATGAAACGCCCGCGTTCTGTTCTTATCCTCCTGCGTTTACTTAGAAGTTTCCTGATTCAAGATCGAATAAGAATTTAGTCATAGCATTGGGATATTCATCATCAAGTTATAAATTCACTGCCTTCTTTGTTTGAACAGAATCCAAATTGGAAGTACCCAAAATTTGAAGACTTCCTCTGTTTCTTCTTCAGCTCAAATCTCCGATCTTCAATGGATTTCTTCGGCAAAGCCAAGACCGTCCGTCTCCGTAGCCACCACGACAAGTACCTTGTCGCCAACGACGATGAGGAGTCTGTCAACCAAGACCGTGGCGGATCCTCCAATACAGCTCGCTGGTCAGTCGAGCTTACATCCGGCGCAACCTCTGATTCTATCATCCGTCTCAAAAGCTGCTACGGCAAATACCTCACTGCTAGCAATCTCCCTTTCTTGCTCGGAATGACCGGTCGGAAAGTGCTTCAAACCCTTCCCCGACGACTCGATTCCTCCGTCGAATGGGAACCCATTAGAGAAGGGTCACAGGTCAAGTTGAAAACCCGATATGGGAACTTTCTGAGAGCCAATGGGGGTCTACCGCCGTGGCGAAACTCGGTCACCCATGATATTCCGAGTCGAACCACTACACAGTATTGGATCCTCTGGGACATCGATGTTGTTGAGATTCAAGTCCAGTCTTTTATTCGTAAAGCTCCCACAATTGAGCATATGGATTCTCTGGATTTCAATCCCGGCTCGCCCCCTTCTACATCTGGCAAACCGGCGCATTACTCTAGACTTGAGGTTTGAAATCTCTACAAAAAACTTCCTTCAAGGCACCATTTTTTCTTCCTGTTCTTCAAATTCTGATACCCATTTTTTGTGGGTTTTCTTGTAGTCTACTGATTCAACAATCAGTGTACCGCCCAAATCTGAAGGAAGGACTGTTTACTACCATGTGGCTGATGAAAGTGGAGATGTGGATGAAGATACAGTGGAGGGTTCTTGTCTTACATTCAAAGGAAATGGGGTGGAGGGACTGACTCGTAAACTGGAGGAAGAAACAGGGATTGAAGATATCATCGTGTGCACTCGCAACCCATTGAATGGAAATCTTTATCCCCTTCGCCTGCAACTTCCTCCCAACAATGCTACCATGCATGTGGTGGCTGTTCCCGAGTCATCAAAATGTGAGATAGCTTCAAACCTTTTCCTGTTGAGTTTTTCTCTAAGTTGGCCCTACTGGTTTTGATCTTTTTCCTTAACATCTTGGCTATCTTTTGTTTTTCAGTGGGGCAGGAGTTTGCAAAGCAACGTTTATTATGAACTCAGACAAGTATCAGACCTTGGTTCAGACTCGCTCAGATTCTTCGTTGTTTTTTCTTTTGGCCACACAGAAACAGTTACAACAAAAGGGTGTTTAAAGCCATATGTGTAGTCTTCCATATCAGTGATTGCAGCTAAATTCAGGAAGCTTTTTCTGTAATTGATATTCAAAGCTGTTCTTGAATTGCCATAGGAAGGGAGATAGTTCTTGCAGTCTTGACTTTAAGGCAGAGTTTTTGGAAAGGTTCTAACTCCTGTTCATTCATGTTGACTTGGCATATCATTGAATGATTTCATTTCTGAACAGTTCCAACCTGCACTTTTCAAACAATTGAATAACTTTATTGGCTGATCTACACAGAAAACACCAAAAGTTCATACAGGAATACGTCCCATTCTTAAAATGATGAAATCTATTAAGATATCTCATGATAATATCTGTAATGAAAATTGGAGAAATTTCTCATGACAACTCTTCTTTAGAAAGCCTTTCAAGGAGGAGTCCGTGGACTGTCTAAGAAAAATAAGCTGCATCAATTCTACTTGGGAGTTTTAGAGATAAAACATCTGCTTGTAATCTCAGGTAGGTTTGTACTTAAAAATTAAAAATATTGAGATGTGAGATCTTACATTGGTTGTAGAGAGGAATAAAGCATTTCTTACCACGGTGTGGAAACCTATCCTTAATATACGTGTGTTTAAAATCGTGAGGATGACGGCGACATATAACGGACCAAAGCAGACAATATATGCTAACAATAAACTTGGTATCAGAGCGAAACATCGTATATCAATGAGGACATTGGACTCCCAAAGGAGTGGTTTGTAAGATCCCATATCGATTAAAAAGAGGAATGAATCATTTCTTATAAAAGGACAATGAACCTCCAAAAGAGGGTAAATTGTGAGATCCCACCTCGATTGGAGAGGGAAATGAAGCATTTAAACCTAAAATTCTATTCCGGAAGGAGGGTCAAGATTCATGCCAATGTAGCTTGCATAAACATGAGGGTACATTGTACTTAACACCCATCTTGAGAGAGAGTTGAATCTGTATAACCTCTATAGATTCAACCTTGAAATACTTTCCAAGTTTTACCGGCCAACATTGGGTGTATGATATTGTCCACTTTGGTATGATATTGTTAGACAAACACGACTCTCCACAATAGTATGATATTGTCCACTTTGTGGACAAGCTCTCATGGCTTTACTTTTGACTTCCCGAAAATGCCATATTCCAATGGAGAGAGTATTGTTTGTTTATAAACCTATGAGCATTTCCTAAATTAGCTGATGTGAGACTTTCATCATCCAACACCCACCACATGGATGATATTTTTGTGTACACTTTACCATAGTAAGTTCTCCGATGATTGAATTCCATGAATTTGAAGCCATGTTTGGACATTGTGTAACAACTCAAGCCTACCGCCAACAGATATTGTCATTTTTGAACTTTTCTTTTAAGACTTCCTCTCAAGATTTTGAAACGCGTCTACGAGTGAGAGGTTTCCCCACTCTTATAAGGAATGCTTCGTTCCCTTCTCCAACCGATATAAAATCTCACAATCCATCTCGCTTGAGGGCTTAGGATTCTCACTAACACATCACCTGATGTCTGGCTCTGATAGCATTTGTAACAACTCAAGTCCACAGCTAGCACATATTGTATCTTTGGGCTTTCCCTTTCAGGCTTCCTCTCAAGATTTTGAAACGCATCTAGAAAAAAGTTTCTACACTCTCATAAGAAATGTTTCGTTCCTCTCTCCAACCAACGTGGGATCTCACACCTTGTCTCAAACACTTGTCGAGCCATTCTCAAGAAACCACCACACTTGCTGTACATATCCACCTGTGAGGAGTTGATCAGGACATCACCAGCCAGAGCACCACATCCTCAGAGATAAAGCACTAATACCGACACAAGCGAATTGCATTGTATAGCCATCGAGCTCAAAGATTGACCGACAGCATTTTCCAAAAGCCCAAATTGACCATTTGCATCAATCTTCCACATTCCACAAAACCAAACTTCTGTTAGACATTTTCTCGAACACCTTCAATGCTAAACTCGAAAAACCACAAGCAGCATATAAATGAATCAAACTATTGCCAACATAAACCTCCGAATCTAACCCAAGTTTTACAATATGATCGAATTGGGGCCATCAATTTGATAAAAAAAAAAACACGACAGACATAACCAAAATCAAGTAAGGAAGAAACCTGAAGAATTTGGTAGAGAGGCAGAGAGAGGATTCGTGGGTCGAGAAGCTACGGAGTCCCTGAGCGTGTATTAGCTTGAAGACGACATTGATAGACCGTGGATTTGGTGGGATCGTTAGAAGCATTGTCCACCGACAAGCATGAACTTGAAACAGTTCCAGAACTATGAATACAGTAAGTGGAAGATGAACTTTATGAAGATGAGAACGAACACATGGACAAATCCAAAACCAACATGTCGAAACTGGTTCCCTAGCAAGTGATTTGATGTTCTTCTAGCCCGTATTATGGCGAGAGGGCTTGCCCAATTGATATCATATTTTCAAAATCTTAATACATCACTGTGAATCTGTAAATAAGAATCTGTCCGACTTTTTAATTAGAAGTATAGTGATAATTTCAAGCTTGAGATGTTTAATTTGATTAAACCACAAATTCTAGTCTCACTCGTAAGATATAATTCTAGATTTCTAGAGATGGTATCACAATTTTAAATTTTTAAGTATAGAAATCTTATCTTAAAAGATGAGACAGAATTAAAGAGAAAGGAAAGCTAAGTTCAAGCAACGAAGTATCTATTTTCCATTCAAAATATCAAGTAATTATTTGTGCATCCTTTCCAACCAACCACCAACCATTTTTTCTCCATTTATTATCACTTATTCTAAAAATAATAAATATCTCTATTTTCTCGGGTTACCACAATCTCAAACTAAGCCCAATAAGTTTATTTACAACCGATGTGAGATCTCACCATTCAAGAGTTTCTAGCATCCTCACTTGTATATCGCTAACAGATATTGACCCAATTATGCATCGTCGTGTGCCTCACCGTTTTAAAACGTTTCAATGAGAGAGAAGTCCACACTTTTATTTCGTTCTCATCTTCAATCAATGTGAGGTTTCACAAAAAGTAACACACTTACTTTCAAGCAAAGAAAAAAACAATAAACTTATTTCGTACGTGGATGATGTTTATCAAAATTTACTTGTCGAATAAGGAAAATTTTAAATCTATTTTGAACTCACCTAACACATTTGTAGTTCTATTAGCATTTTTTTTAAATGATTTTTATTAAAAATAAAAATAAATTTGATAAAAGGTAAAATAGAAAATAGTATATACCATTTTAATGATTTTTTAAAAAGATTATTCCAAATACTTTAACGAAGAGAATCTCATTTACCTTTTGACTTTTTTTTTTTTTTTTTTTTTTTACATATTTATAATTACATAAATAAAACGTTGAAAATTTTATTTAAAAAAAAAATAATCTTTAATCAGATTTTATTCCTTCTAATGTGAATCTGGAAATTAAATAAAAATACTTTTCATTAAAAGCAAATATTTCTCTTTAATTTCTAGATTCTCATTAAAAGGCATATATAATAAAAGAAATTAAAGATAAATAAGTCTATTTTCCTTGGGGAAAAAAAGAAGATATTTTTTAAAAGATTTTCAGGAGAATTAAAAATGGTAATTTAAAATAAAAAATAATTTGGACAAAAAAGTCGATTTAATATATTTTAATTAATTAAGGGGGGCCAGCTGGTTGAATGGTGAAAAATGACGTGTTTGGCTTATTCCGCAGCGGTTCCCACGGCGGCGACTGCCGACTAATATTCGAATTCCAAATTAAATGCATAATTTATTTTATAATTTATATTATTAAATATATGTAAAAGTACAAAACTGTCCCTCTCCTCTCTCTTTCCTACACCCAACCACTTATTCTCCAAATCACTACTTGACCGCACGTTCGATATTTTTTTGGAACCCTTTCTAAATCATTTNTTAATTTGTTTTTTTTTTTTTTTTTTTTTTTGTGCATAATTATTTCTTTTTCTGTTGTATATAATATATTTTTGGCTTTATTAGACAAATATAGTAAATTGTGCCGACAAAATCACCTTAATATTTTATTTGATTTTAAAGGAAGCATTTTTGCATTATTTGATGAATTTATTTGTATTTAATTATAAAAAATATTTATATTCAACTATTGTATTATTTACTATTATTTTATTTACTCTAAATAAATAAATAAATAAATAAATATATATATATATATATATTGATGAGAACCAACTAATAATTGATGATTTAGTTAAATTAAATTAATAAGAAAAAACCTACCCATCCAATAATAGAAGGGGTTTTTTTTTTTAAAAAAAAGGAGATAATATTTAAAAAAAAAATGATAATAAATAATAAATTGGGTGCCCGACAATTCAAAAGGAGAGGGTAGAGGGGTGACCCTCACGTGGATAAGGAAAATCGTCGTCGTCCATTCAGGATTGTCATTCACGCAAGTTTCTGTCACCGAGATGTGACGTTAGCAGGAAGAAAAGACATTTGACTTTAAATATATATTATTAAAAAAGCGAGATTGGAGCAATCAGCCACAATTCTTCCACTTTTGCTTCGATTTTAGTTCCCGAAATTGAAGTCATCAGCTAAAAGGAGTTTGTTCGAGCTCTGGGAATTTGGATCCACATTTTGAAGGATTTGGAAGGATTTTGAGGGATCGAGGAGGTAGCTGTGTGATGGGGGTGGATTACTACAATGTGTTGAAGGTGAACAGAAAAGCGAATGAAGAGGATCTGAAGAGGTCCTACAAGAGGTTGGCTATGAAATGGCATCCTGATAAGAATCCTTTGAACAAGAAAGAGGCGGAGTCTAAGTTCAAGCAGATATCTGAGGCATATGATGTTTTGAGCGACGCTAAGAAGCGTCAGATCTACGATCTTTACGGCGAGGAGGCTCTCAAATCTACTGATTTTGTTCCTCCAGCCAATTCCAATCCTTCTTTTTCCTATGTCCCTCGAGATGCAGATGACATTTTCGCCGAGTTGTTCGGCGGGGCTGGGAGTGCTAAGAGCCGAGGGTTTGGGGGAGAGAGTGTGTTTAGGAATGGTAAGGCGGAGGCTGGGAAGCAAACGAATAAGAAAGCATCGCCAATTGAGAGCAAGTTAATGTGTAGCTTGGAAGAGCTTTACAGAGGTTCTAGGAGGAAGATGAAGATTTCCCGCATTGTCCCTGATGAATTTGGGTATGTCAAATTTTCCTGCTAGTGGTTTCTGGCTCTTCTTTTACTTCTTTTGATTTTAATTGAAACAAAGATGTTGAATGCTGATAAATATAATTTATTTCGATTTATCTAATGGTATCTTTGATGATGCAAGGCTTAATGGACGGAAATGAAGGAAAATATTACGAAGATATTGTTCTTTTTCTCTAGCTGCCTGCCTAGGATTATCAGGATATTGATACCTCTTTAAATGGCGAACGATCCCTTCTATTATACTTTTACCATTGATGTAAAGACGATAGGATAAACTAATATGAGCCAGTGGTCTGCAACTTTGAATATTATAGCATAGCATGTTATGTCAAATTCTTGTCTGCCTTAAGTAAAGACATACTTGTGTAGCAAATTGGATGATTCTGCGTGCTTTTCAGAAAGACAGGTGATTATATGAATATCATGCTCTGACATAAACTTTATGATCAGAAAGGGGACTTGGTGCTTCTTCTTTCTTCAATGGCCACAAGACGCATCTATAATGATATTTTCTGTTGATTACGAATAATTAACATGCTTTTCTTGATGAAAATTGGAGAAGAACACCATTGAATCGAATTGAATGAACATAAGCTTACTCTTCCTTTTTGGCATAATTGCAATCAAGCAAACATTTAACTTCATCGAGTGATGATTCGTCTTGTGTGACACCCTATTTCATTCTCTTTTCATATCTTCATTGTTCTTGCTTAGTTTTCGTCTCGTCTTTCTCCTCGATTTAGGCTTGACATTCAAGTAACTTGTTTTTCAGGAAGCCGAAAACTGTTGATGAAGTGTTAAAAATCGATATCAAGCCTGGTTGGAAGAAGGGGACAAAAATCACTTTCCCTGAGAAAGGCAATCAAGAGCCTGGGGTCGCCCCTGCTGATCTTATATTTATCATCGATGAGAAACCGCATCCTGTGTTTGAAAGGGATGGTAATGATTTGGTAGTGAATCAGAAACTATCTCTACTAGAAGCACTAACCGGAAAGACATTGAACTTTACAACTTTGGATGGAAGAAATCTCACGACCGTTACTGATATTGTCAAACCGGGTTACGAGGTAGTGATCCAGAATGAAGGAATGCCCATCTCTAAAGAACCAAACAAGAAGGGGAATCTTAGAATCAAGTTTGACATAGTTTTCCCATCAAAGCTTACTTTTGATCAGAAATCCGATCTAAGAAGGGCTTTGGGTGGTTCTGATTAAGAAGCTGAGTCCAGGAGCGGTCACAACAACGAACCTTCTACACAGGGGATCGATAATACAAGCTCAAAAACATGTAAATACTCGTCCTACACTCCAGAAAGAAACATTGTGCATATTAGAATCTTGGAGAACTGCTTGATTAATTCCTGGAAATATGATTTAGGGATTAAAATCTAGCATTCTTCATCCACTGCCCTTGTAGCCAAAAGTTAATTTTGACTTGATTATAATAATGTTGCATCATGTGATCATACATATTTTACATGGAAGTCTGTGTAAGATTATTTGTATTTTATTAGCTTGGAATTTCGTGTATACTGTGCATCATCTGGTGTTGAATAATTTATGCAGCGTCCTTTTTGTCATCCTTTCTAGCATATTATAAACCATTTCCATCCTCTGATTGGTTTGATTGCAATCAATGGAACCAATCAAAACCATGTTCACTCTGCTGGCTGAGCTACCTGTCATTTATTTTATGTATTTGTTTGAGTTTATAGGAGAAAAAGGCAGAAATCTTTCTGAACATAAATCATAAGGGCTGGCATAATAGAATAAACACCACATGGTTTGTTTGTTCTAGCAAACTAGATAATCCCGCTTCTTTATTACTGTTTTTTCCTTCCTTATTTAGATGCTTCATGAACATCATCAATATTTACTATATTTCTCAATCTTCTTTTGCAGGTCCTCCCTCCTGGCTCCGACCACTTTATCGACTACTTTCCCGTTCTTAAGCAGTATGAATGTTGGCATTGCCTCTACGCCATATTCCTTAGCGACATCCTGCGTTGTCATCCATTTTTTCAGCAGTCATGTTTCAACATACCCACTCAACCAATATCAAACACAAAGACAAGACAAGATTGAAAGCTCGACCATACCGCCAATTTATCGACGTCGATTTTGATGAACTCAACATCCTTGAACCTTGCAGCAAACTCCTTGATGATCGGCTCCATGTGTCGACAAGGTGCACACCATGCAGCAGTGAAATCAATCACCATCTACAACAAACCAGCAGCACAAACAAATCACAAAGCAAAAAACAGCTGCTTGTCAACGACAAATCCGAAGCATGCATTATTTATATGTTGGAATGGAAAGTTCATATGAAATTTACAAGCTTGTTTGTTTCCTTCGTGGCTTCGTAATGAGCTGTCCACTCAGCTTTGTTGAGGCACTCGACAATGGAGGGAGCCTTTCCTTTTAATGATAAACTGGAAGATCTTGAACGTGGGACTGTAAAGCTTGCTCCCATTTTTTGAAATTGAAGCTGGAAGTTCTTAAACTCAGGTCAGTTTGAGCCTCTTCTCTGAGAGAAACCTTGTTTGTGTTTATTACAGGTTTGAGCAGCTTCATATATAGGAGAAGAAAACAGTAAAGGGGGAAACTCAAGCTTTATGGAATATGATTCCTTATGGGCCGTAATTTTATATTTTCTTAATTTTTGTGTTGTCGACAGAAAATGAAATTATCACCGTTTAAACTCTTAAGTGGGGATTAACGAAGTTGATTAGGGACAAATTTAAAGTAATTATACGAATTAAAATACTTTTTTAAAAGTTAATGTCTGCTCGTTTGGTATCTTTTGGTATGAACTACTTTATCAAAAATGCAGTGTCCGGCCATAAATTGATCAACTTTTAACATTGCGGCAAAATGGTATTTAATTAAATATATAAATTAACTTTTTTTTTTAAGAATAAATTATAAATGCATGGCTATATTTTTATTGTATTAAAAAAATAATACTATGATGTCAAATCTTGTATGGAAAACCTGACAAGATATTATTATTATTATTATTACTATATTCTTTTTTTTATATATATACATAAAAAAATGACCCTAAATATTTTGCCTTTATTCGTCTTATTATTTTATTCTATTTTCTTAGAAAAAATAGTAGACCAAAATAAAATTTTGGTTTTTAAAGTTTGTAATTGAGATTTAGGCGATTTTTAGATTTTTAAAAGAGATACTTTCAACGCTAAAGTTTGGATTTTAAGGTTCATTCAATTCTTTAATTATTTTTTAATTGTACGAGGTGATTTAATAAAATATATTAATTTTATTTTTCGTCCGATAATTATTATGTTCATAGTTTTATATGATGTTTTCACTTCTCTGGTAAATACATTTGAATTTTAACTCTAGTAAAAACTTGGGTTTAGATGGTAAAAACTCTAGTAAAAAGTAGTAACAAAAATAAAATGAGGTTTTCATTTTGTAAAGAATAGATATTAATTTAAATTTCATATATCAAAAAGTATATTTTGTATTAGATAAGTAATAAATTTCTATGGTCAGGAAAGAATATAAGCATAAAAATAATAATAATGATAATATTAATGGGGAGTATCACACTTTAATTTAACTTTAGAATAACTTAATCAATAAAACATCTATTACCATTCCAATTCAACCATTGAAACTTCGATTGAAGCTTTAATATGTGAGGCCCAGCACAATGCCATCTTTTGAAATGGAAATGAATATGCTTTGCTTGGTATATATGCGTCGCTTTTTTCTTTTGAGTTTCTCACCGTGCTATACTTTAATTGTACTGTAATAACACGAAATTTATCATACTCAAAATTCTTTAAGGTAGAAGAAGAGAATTATCTACAAGGAATGGAAATTCGCCAAGTTCTACAATATCAGGAATTGAACAGTTCTAAAACGATGTGGTTAAGAACTACGCATACTCAATAACTAAAACGAGATAACCATATCAAACCTTAAAATATCTAAGCATCATCATCAACTCACGTCCACAAAATAACTTAGGATCAAATGGTGGTTTGGCGATATCTGCCTTTTTATACAGCTTCCATTGGATCCATCAAAACTAGAACTACAAAAAACAAGATGTTGGATGGTGAATTCAACGAGCACCAATGTCCAAATAGGGGAGAGGGAATAATGAAAAGCAACAGACATGCGAACCACCCATCCACTTCTGAGAAACAGCCCCCAAGGACATTCATAGAATAATCACGAAGCCACGCCAATACTTGCAGAGTTGGGAGCACCTTGGGCTGAACCATGGCTGTTGTATGAGTGGCCGCCACCACCCCTCCCACCACCTCTTCCTCGACCATTATAGTAGTTCCTCTGGTAATAATTTCCTGACTGGTCATAGTATCGAGGGCGTCCATTCTGGTAGGAACCTCCACCCCTTCCATCACCGCGACCTCCACGACCATTAGGGTATCCTCCTCTTCTGCCACCTCTTTGGTTCATATAGGACCTTCGAGGAACATATTGCTGTTCTTTTGCATCTCCATCCCCATGTTTCAGCTCAAATTCTTCTGATCTCACTTCTTGCTGTGATATGAGGAGTTCAGAAGAATTTCCGGCCTCCGGCATATCCTGCAATGCAGAAGTTTCCAAGTTCAAATAGCGGCATACTCGGAAAGTATAATAAAATAAGAGAAAAACTAGAGTGAAGTACTGCAGAAAGATTAACAAAGTTGTGGCATACTCTGGGCAACTCGTCAGCAGAACCAGGTTGATCATCACTGATATCATCTCCTTGCAATTCTCCCACGTCAACGTCCTACAAATTAAAGAGTTACACAATATTACTACTAAAATTTCCAATAGAAACAATTTCAGTAAGGTAGTAAAAGATTAACTTCAAATAATAATTTCAAGCAACTGTCATCCTTTAGATTGCGATGTCCAGTCAATTGGTCGTTCTGATTCTTTAATAAAGCAGCAAACTTAACCACTAATATTCTGACACCTTTCTTTTCAAGGTCAACAACATAAAATATACATATAAGCTTCAAAGAACCATAAAATGTTTGTTCACTACAAGATTAAATGGTCTCTGACACCTTTGAAAAGAAAAAGTAAACCAAAACCTACATCCAAGCCTTTGACCATCGGTAGCCAAATTCCCAACATTTCTAAGAAGCAAAGCACATGATATTTTCACCGTCCAAACTAGGGATAAAAAAATGAACTCAAATATCAGAAAATAAAAGGCTAATATTTATTAACTTCGCTCTTTCCCCTTTACAGAGAGTATTTTTTTAATGAATTAAATGCAGAAGGTATCTTACATGCATTGCTATTAACAAAGGGTAATGAAATGTCAAAACATTTATGTACAATTTTCTTAGGAAAAGTTTCAATCATTTATGAACATGGATGACCACTCTGCACAAAAGCAACAAGCTAAAATAATTAAGTGGGCTAAGAAAAACAACAAAAAGAGGATGATTCTAGGAGCACTTGCCTCTACAGATGTTTAGACATCTGATGTCTTGAAAGCTTTCTCATTGATTAGGTAAAAGTTTATAATAAAAAGATCTATACTCCTCTCTATATTTAGAGCTTACAAAAATGCACATATGTGAAACAGACAGCATGGATATAGACACAAATTCAGTATCATTTTCTAGAAAATATAGGGCACAGACATGCAATGAAAAAATTTCTAAAACATTTTTTAACAAGGAAATTTTTTCAATCAATAAACTTATGCATTTACACACCGGGATTGATGTATTTTATTCTCAAAAGTTCACTATTTTTTCCTTTATTACTATTTGTGTCTATTAATTATGCATGACAAGTGTTCGATACATGCTTAGAAAAGGTTGAGTTCATATACGATTTATAACTAATGTGTGGCACATCAATAATGCTATCAAGTGTTAGCTATGCTTCTGATATGAACCAAAGACATCTCAATCATACTTAAAGGAAGTTGTGAAGAATGTTGTTCAAATTATCACAAAATAAAGACAAGTTCTATTAAAGTTAAACTCAAGTTACATTCAATTTCACGTTAAGAAGAATCAAGTCTCATTTATGCAACAAGAGCTTCAAGAAACTTCAAATGCAGTTTCATTTGTTCTTAGACTAAAATCTAGATTTATGGTGTTTCATAAGTGTATTTTAAGTTTTATGACTTATTTATTTTTAGGTTACATTTACATAGTGGCTATTTATTGTCATAAAAGGTTACAAACTCTTGGAATATCTCTGGAAGGTCAAGGGTTTCATTTCGAGGCTATATAAAGTCATGTATGTTATTTTTGTAAAAAGGAATTGAAAAATGTAAGAAAATTAGCATTTGTGCTTTCTTTAAGCCAAAGGCTAAGTTTCTTTGCAATTCTACGTAGTTTAGATTGCATGTTTAGAATCATTCAAGCTTGACACAATCAATCGTTCTAAACATGCAATCTAAATTACATAGAATTGCAAAACCCTCCACAAGCAAGATTGATGATGTCAAGCTTGAATGGTTCTAAACATGCAATCTAAACTGCATAAAATTGCAAAGAAACTTAGTCATTGGCCAAAGGAAAGCACAAATGTTATTATTACTACATTTTTTCAAATCCATTTTACAAAGATTACACTATTTCAAATCCATTTTACAAAGATAACATACATGGCTTTATATAACCTCAAAATGAAACCCTTGACCTTGTATGAGGCATTTTAAAAGTTTGTAACCTTCCTATTTTATGATCCTAATTAGTCACTATGTAGATGTAGTGAAATGTAACCTAAAAATAAATAAAAAGTCTTAAAACTTAAAAACATCAATGAAACACCATAAATCTAGATTTTAATCATCCATCTTAAATTTGTAACCACCTAAGAATAAATGAAGCTGCATTTGAAATATCTTGAAAGGTTTGTTGCGTAAATAAGACTTGATTCAAATTGATTGCAACTAACAGAACTTCACTTTATTTTGTGGTAATTCAAACAACATTCTTCATAACTTCCTTCAAGTTCATATTGAATGACTGAGATGTCTTGATTCATAGATAGATTCTCCATAAAGCTTTCTCCTCAATGCAATTTCTCCAAATGAGAAATGGAAAATTTAAAGAACGTCGTCGATGAGAAAAGAGAACTAAGTTCGAGACTAAACCAAAATGAGAAAGGGTAAATTTACCCTAAATAGATTCTCCATAAAGCTTTCTCCTCTGTAGTTTCTCCAAATAAATGAACATAGCTCAAATCCCCACCATGTCGAAGGTTTACTTACATTTGCGTAGCTCTATCATTAAGGCACCGACTCCTTTCTTCAAGGTCAGAAGTTTTAGTCCTTACCCCACTTTTGTCGTACTACAAAAAGAGAAATTCCTTGGTTTAAAACTACCAATAGCTCATCATCCCATGGTTGATGGTGGTTCTGTTTTCTTCAACTAATGATAGACAGTGGGCATGGAAATGGAAACTTCTAAGGCTTTGGACAAGACAGGGTTAAATGGGCCCATTTTTAAATAAGGAACTGGAGTACACGAGAAGGGAGAAAACACAAGCACTGTCTACAAATTCGTTGATAAGACACCCTTAATAAGACAGATATTCGTCTTTAAGGCAGGCACAAGCAAGAAGTTAGATCGATCGCTAATCTTAGACCTTCGCATCAAAGAAAACCAACTGTCTTCAAGCTTGTAAACTTTAGCTGCCTTTCAAAAAAGATACCATGAACATCTGCTAATCGGCCTAAATGACATAAGGCATTGGGAAAAAAGGACACATCTAAACAACGCTAGAAGATGGCAAGGAGGAAGGCAAGGTGGTTTCAATTAGGATGAAGCCAGTGCAATTTTCTTAGAACTTCTGACAAACTTCCATCGACATCAAGACAAGCTTCTAGGGTTCTTTTTTTTTTTTTTTTTTTTTTTTTT
>NW_019272050.1:1553092-1605334 GCF_002738345.1 Cucurbita maxima | reverse complement strand
TTTTTTTTTTTTTTTTTTTTTTTTTTTTCCAAGAACCTCCCCCTATAGTTACAAAAATATTTAATGGTTTTCAAGCTCCACAAATCAATAGGAAGGTTTCTTATCTTGATCAAACACACATAGGAAAGGACTATCCTCACCTTTTTAATAGAACTTTCATTCCACTACTCTAACTACAATTTTAAAGAGAGTTTGGTGAAAGTCATTAAGCTAAGGAAAGACAATGCACGATAGATAGAACAAAATACATGACAATTTTACTTGATAAATTCATTTTAAGGAGATTGTGTGGCAGATAAGTAACATCATGCGGTATGAGAAAGTAATAATACCGTTTGTTGAAACTTTGCAACAGAATCTTCTTCATGGACAGCTACCGGAACCTGGAAATTGGCATAATTTCCTGCAGCAACAGCAGCTACTTCAACAGGACCTTTTATCTCAGGCGTGGTAGTGAAGTACTCCGACGCCATTATCTTGTGCAGCCTCTCTCTCAAGTTCGCATCTACAAAATTGTATTACAAGTTAACACCACTCCCAAATTGAAAGAACGAAACTAACCGAACAAAACCAGCTAAAAAGATATCGAGTAGAGATTAGAAAGAAAAAAAAAGTAACAATACAAGTAACATCCGTGTTGGGCCCAATAGACTTGTCTGCCTTCGTGAGCCAAAGATTAGCGTGCTCGATGCAACGCTCCAACGCATTCTTATGCGGCAAATTCGAATCTACGGGACGAGAGATCAGTAGCCCGCTCATCGTCGATATCAAATCCAGATCCCTCTCGGCCAGAAGATCGGTAGCATCGTCAGTGACATAATCGTACGTGAGGCAGCAACCCCTCTCGTGCGTTCTCGTAAGCATCGTCGAAGTGAAATCGCTTTGAGACTTGACGTCAAACAAAGAGCCAAAGTAGAGGAGGTTTAGAAGATCTTCGACCACAGCGTGCTCGTACTGGTCTTTCTCGTCACGGGTCTTGTCATCCACAACCTCAGAAGGTGAATCATCAGTTGAAACGGGTTGAGGGGAGACACTTGCCTGCTGGCGTTGAACAGCCAAGTTGATTTCCTCGGAGACAGCCGACGCAAGCGGTGGGCGAAGCTTTTCAAGCTCATCGATTAGGGCAGACACAGTAGGTTTAGAGCGAAGGACTTCCTCTTGCTCTTTGTTGATGGGTTTTCCTTGAGCAATAGCCTCCTCCATCTGAAGAATGCGATTGTGCTTCTTGCGAAGGGCGCGGAGACGCTTGTTGATGAGACTGAGGACTGGTCCATCGCAAACATCGGAAGGAACGGGAGACGCCATTGTTACCGGCGAAGTGGTGGCTGTTAAATCCGGAGAAGTCGGTGATAAAAAGGCTAATCGTCGGAGCACCACCAAGCTAGTGGTGAGAGGGTAGCAGTATAGCGAGGGTTTTGAAAGGTTTCTGCGAGGGGAAAGAGGATGATGTGATTGGGCGAAGGAGGCGTTCAATTTAGGAATTAATCCAATTTTAGAAAATATATCTAATAAAATTAATTTTAGTTCTAAATTAGTTAAATTGGTATTATAATTTTCATTTTCACATCACACCCGAGGATATACCTCTGACTTTGACTTTTTACTCTTACGTAAATATTTTATAATATTTAGTTTTCTATTAAATACATTTTATTATAATTAAATACTGAGAATGTTCCTTGTTGTACGATGGTTAGTAGGCAAAGACTGGTTGATGCTCAAATTGGTAGAACAACTCTGAGTACACATTTGAACTCTTCCACTTGATGTATGCTGCAAAGACTCCAGTTGCCGCCTTGTTCAACAATCTGTAAAATCAGAGTTCACCTCTTACTTCTTTTACATGATCTGACCAACGATTGGAACCAAACTTTAACGAGTAGTTCGGCAGTGTTCTAGTTTCTTTGAACGGTAAGAACAACACTAATAGATGTTGTCCGCTTTGGCATGTTATGTAATGTCGTCAGTCTCACATTTTTGGAAGGCGTATGTTAGAAAGAGGTTTCCATACCCTTATAAGGAATGTTTCGTTTCACTCTCCAACCGATGTGAGATCTCGCAATCCACCCCCTTGGGAGTCCAGTGTGATGGCTAACACACTCCCCGATGTCTGACTCTAATATCATTTGTAACAGCCCAAGGCTACCGCTAGTGAATATTGTCCGCTTTTACCCGTTACGTATCGCCGTCAACCTCACAGTTTTAAAACTAGTCTGCTAGGAAGAGGTTTCTACACCCTTATAAGGAATGTTTCGTTCCCCTCTTCAACTAATGTGAGATCTCACAATCCACCCTCCTGTGGACCCAATGTCCTCACTGGCATACCGTCCGGTGTCTAGCTCTAATACCATTTATAATAGTCCAAGCCCACTGCTATATATGTTGTCTGCTTTGGCCCGTTACATATCACCGTCATTCTCACGGTTTTAAAACGTGTCTGTCAGAAAAAAGTTTCCACAACCTTATATTGTTTCTTTCACCTCTCCAATCAATTTGGAATTTCACAAGTACATTTATAAAGATCAATAAATATGAGATGGTACTAAATTTCTGACCTGTATTGGGCAGTGAGAGGGAGCTTTGGGATGACAACAGTTCCAGAGTCTAATGGAGAATCACAGAACATGAGAAGGGAGCTTAAGCTTCCGTTTCTTATATGTTGCTACAACAACTTGAGCAAGCCAAGTAAAAACACTTCCCTCGGGCTTCATGTAGACATAAACACGAGTGCCCAAAAAGAAGAGGACGATGGCACCAAACATGAGCAGTGTGGGAATGGCATAGCCCAACACCCAGCTGACAGAGTCTTGGACGCACACAACCACCGTTACAGTGAAGACCAAAATGATGGAAAAGGTGGCGTAGTACCAATTGTAGAAGCTGCCCAACCCTTTTCTTCCTTTCTCCGTTGAGGTATCAAATTGGTCCACGCCAAAAGGAACACTACATGGTCTAATCCCGCCTGAGCCAATGGCTAAAAAGCAAAGACTCATTATTAGAAAGCCTAGTTGCGACTCGTCGGACCTTTGCTTTGGCTCGTTGCCTGAAGCGGCGAGTCGCATTCCGGTGGATGCAACTGTGGTATCCATGCCGTCAATGTCATTCCCGCCATACCCTATAAATCACCATTGAATTCAAAATCTTAAATCAAAAGAATGTGATGAGGAAAATGGGTTTGTGGCTTAACTATGAACATGCAATTGAGTAGAACAATTACTCGCTAATACAAAGAGGACTCAGCCATAAATGTCAAACGTTAGAAATTACGAACCTCCACAATAGTATGATATTGTCCACCATGAAGATAATCTCTCATTGCTTTACTTATGAGTTTCCCAAGAGGCTTCATACCAATAAAGATAGTGTTCTTTACTTATAACTCCATGATCTTCCTCTTAATTAGTCAATATGAGACTACTCCTTTGAGTAATCCTCAAAAATCTTCCCCTCGAACAAAGTACAACATAGAGCCTCCCCTGAGGCCGGTGGAGCCTTCGAACAACCTCCACTTAATCGAGGCTTGACTCCTCCTTTGGAGTACACCCATTATTCGACACTTGAGTCACTTTTGACTACACCTTCGAGGCTCTCAAATTTTTTGTTCGATATGTGAGAATATTGACATGACTAAGTTAAGGACATGACTCTGATACCATGTTAGAAATCATGAACCTCTACCATGATATGATATTATCCACTTTAAGCCTAAACTCTAGTGACTTTACTTTTGGTTTCTCCAAAAAGCATCATACCAATGAAAATAGTGTTCCTTGCTTATAAACTAATAATCTCCCTCTTAATTAGCCAATGTGTAACTATTCCTTTCAATAGTCCTCCCGAACTCGTATTCATCTGACCAGCAACATCACAGTCAAAGTCAAATATATGAACTAGGGGTTGGCCAAAAACAACATAATTTCCCTTCCAAGGTGTAGGGTTCAGGCACAGCGCATATTCCATTCAACAATTTACAGATTCAACAACTTGAAAGTCTTATACAATCATTCCAGTGACGAACTTAATAGTAAAGTAAGAATAAATACCAAAAGAGAAACTATGGATCCAAGTGCAATGGTGAAGAAACGGCCAAGATAGGCATCGGAAATGAAAGCTCCAACCAGAGGAGTACAGTTACTTGCAATCGACCAAGCGTTGATTAAACTAGTCGCACAAACTTGATTCAAGTGATACACCTTTCTTATAATCACACCCAATTCGCAAAATAAACAAAACGGAACAGAGAGAGCGAGAGAGAGACCTAAGATGTAAGGCATGGTCTTCCATCCACCAGGCTTTCTTCGAGGCTGGTTCTGGTATGAAGAAGCCCTTCTGAAACAGCCATTGGAGCCGGGGTTCTCATTCTCAGTATCCATCGGCAACTGAGAATGAAAATGAAAGGGAGTGAGGGAAGTAAAGGTGAGCGGGAACCGCGAATCTCCACGTAGCTGAACAAATAATTTTTAAAAAATTAAATAAATTAATAAAAACTTAAATTTTAATAAAATACTTAAAAGTTTTTATCTAAAATTAATAAGAAATTATTTTAAATTTTTTTTAAAGATATTATCCAAACTTTTTAAAATATTTTTTATAATAATAAAATAACATTTATTTATATACTTTTGTTTGATTCTTCTCTACCTGTTGCCGACCTTCCCACCAATACAGTGGTTGAATTTAACACTCTTATTTATTTATTTATTTATTTATTTATTTATTATTATTATTATTATTTAATACAAATTTTCAGATCCAATGAACCCTTCTTTGATTGAAACTCACAATTGGATTTTCTTTTCTAATTTCAAGAAAACGATTATAATATATATATATATAAAATTATGAATTATGCTCTATTTTGATTAATAGGTCAAAAATTTACAGAATTGAAGTCAGAACAATTAATTTTGAGCCTTATTATTTATATATTACAATATTAATCAAATCAACCCCTTATTTATTTTCAACGAGTCTAATAATATTTATAGTTCTGTCATAAGTATTTACAGCCTCCCTGAACCATAAAGGAATCCACTCGACAAATTTAGAGTACTTCGAAGGATATTAGCAACACGAACAGCCAGCTTCCAGAAAAGGCCTAAAGTCGATCACAGGGAAATGGAAAGCTTCATCATAAAGTCTTTTCCTTGTCGAACCATAATCAGATCTCAGTGTCGAGTACTCTCCGAATTGAACCATACGAGATAGTTGTCCATCATACAGCTAAGGTTGAACTAAGAGGCTAATTAATTATTAATCCAGTTCTGCTAAGCTACAAATCACACAATTTTCTTAGTTTAAACACTCACACCTCCAGCTTTTTCTCGGAGCTAGCAAGCTCAAAATGAAGTTCGGAGGCGGATTCTTTGCCCTTGTAACGGTAATTCTTAGCGCAGTAAAGAAAAAGGAAAAAGTTAAAGAACGCCGTCGCTGCAACAATGTAGTAGAAGTAATCCAATCTACCTTTGTTCAGATCATCCGCCAACCAATCGGTCCGCCCATCGTCGCTGCCGCCGCCGGTGGTTCCATGCACAATTAAAATCAGAGCAGTGCTGACATAGCTCGACAACGCAATCGAACAAGACGACAGAGCATTCCCCATCGTCCTCATATGCTCTGGAAATTCCTTATTGAAAAACTCGATTTGCCCAATTATATTAAATGCCTCGCAGAGACCCATAAGGAAGAATTGCGGTGTCAGCCAGAATACCGACATGGAACTGCCGCCGGCATTGGCTCGATTTCTTCGAGCCATCTCGATTAAGCCGGCGATGACCATGGAGAGAACGGCGAAGATTATGCCGACGGCCATTCGTTGGAGCTGGGTAATGCCGTTTTGGTGGTTGGTGAATTTGCGAAGGAAGGGGACGAGGAATCGGTCGTAGATGGGGACGAAGAGAGTGATGGTGAAGAAGGAAATGACGATGATTGACGCCGGTGGGATATGGAAATTGGGTCCGATGCGACGGTCCATTAGCAGAGCTTGGGAGATCGAGAAAGTCGCCTGTTGAATAATTGGAGTCAGGCTGAGAATTCCGGTAACCCAAATCGGAGCAACTCTGATCAAGCATTTGAATTCCTCAACTTGTTGGATTGTGCTTAGATTCCATTTGTTTGTTCTTTTTCCATCTGGGTTTAGCTCCTTCTCCATAACAACGGCGGCCTTGTTCAAGAATCTGTAAAACCTCGTACAAATCAGAACAGGGTGTAGAAACAGAGAGAAACAGAGACAGAGAACAGAGGTGACCTGAATTGGTCGGTGAGAGGAAGCTTTGAGAGGACAACAGAGCCAGGCTCCAATGGAGGGTCATAGAAAACTGTCCGGTGGTTCGTTTCAAGAGAAGGAAGCTCAACCTTCCGCTTCTTATAGGCGGCGACGGCGACTTGAACCAAGCCGGTAAACACGCTACCCTCAGGCTTAATAAACACATAAACATGAGTACCCATGAAGAACAGAACGATGGAACAGAACATAAGCGCTGTGGGGATGCCATACCCCAAAACCCAGCTAACAGAGTCTTGAATATACACCACGATCGTCAAAGTAACCACCAAAACCACGTTGAACGTGGTGTAGTACCAATTATAAAAACTGACTATTCCTTTCCTCCCTGCGTCCGTCGTTGGGTCAAATTGATCGACGCCGAACGGAATACTACACGGCCGGATTCCGCCGCTGCCGATTGATACCACACAAAGACTCATTATTAAGAATCCCATTTGGAACGACGTTGGCCCCTCGCATTTCCCTCCACCGCACGCCGGCGGATGTAGCGCCGGCAACCACGCCGTCAAAGTCATCGACGCCATCCCCTGTTATGGTCAGGAATAACATAATTCAAGTATTATCTCATATAAAACACCAAACTTTGAAATCCCATTTCAAAATAGAGAGAGAGAGAGAGGATTACGAAAAGAGAGAAAACGGAAGCAACGGCGATGGTCCAGTAGCGACCGACATAAGCGTCGGAGAGAAAGGCGCCGAGAAGCGGCAAGAAATTGGTAACGCCGGTCCATACGTTGATTAAGGTGGTGGCGGAAACTTGATCCATGTGATATACTTTGATCAAATACACCATGAAGTTGGCTAGCAATCCCATTGAAGCCAGCCGTTCAAACGTTTCATTTCCTGTAAAATAAGCAGAACGTTAAGAGAGAAGCCTCCACCCCCATAAAGAAACCCAAGCAATTGTAGCTACCAAGGATGTAGGGCATGCTCTTCCATCCGCCCGGCTTTCTTCCAGAGCTCCGCTGTGGGGAAACGGATAGTTTGGGACTGTCATCGTCGGTCAAGCAATGTAACTTGGTGGGAGAGCTTGCAGCCTTGCTATGCCCTTCAACCTCCATTTTTTCCCTCTCTGGTTTGCCCTTCTTTCTTGGGTGTGGCTTAATTTATAGAGCGTTGCTTCTAAAGGTGATATCACTTGGTCAACACAAAATTTTAACCCATCATCTCCCTATGAGAGTTCGAATCATGGCTCAAGCGGGAGGCATACTTAACACATGCAAGTTAGACAGAAAGTGGAGTTTCAAGTGGCGGACAAATGAGTAACGCGTAAAAATCTACCCTTAAGAGGGGAACAACAGTTGAAAACGGCTACTAATACTCTGTACGCTGAAGAGTAAAAGGAGGAATCCGCCCGACGAGAAGCTCATATCTCATTAGCTTACAATTGTACTTGAATTTTAAAGTCGATAGGATTTAATCACCAAACAAAAGAAATAGGTATAATAAGTAGTAACTTTTTTAATTATCTTATTCTCATGATGACTCTCGTCAATTCATGTAGTTTTATTACTTTTCGAGTGTCACATCAATATTTATTTTTAAACGACGTGGAGTCTATTAATATTAAATAAATATTTATAACGCTACAAATACTCGCATATAATATATATATATATATATATATATAACTAAACTACTAATTATCCTTTTGTGAATTGAAGCTTTGATTGATGTTGGTAATTTTTAACTATAAAAAAAGAAAAAAGAAAAGGTAATATAATAATACAAACAAATGGAGAAATACAAAGAGAGAGAGAGATTGCGGTGTACGTTAGAGAGAAGAGAAGCCAACCACGTATCAAACAAGCCCCTCCCCTACCACGTGGATATACAATAAAATCCCGGATTTTTTCTTTAAAAAAATATAAAAAATATTTTAAAATATTTTATTTTTAAAAAAATAGATAAAAATCACCCTAATAAATTCTTAATTTAATCAACTATCGTCTCTATCTTCTCTACTAACATATGAATCACACGTAAAAGGGTTAATATAATATTCAACGAAATTTAGGTATCGATTTATCAAATTAAAAGTTAAAAGGATATTAATTTGTAAAAAATTTAATTATTATTGTTTTTTTTAATTTTAATATATTTTTGAATTAGTCGAATCAAAGTTGCCATATTTTTAAAAGGATTTATTAATGTGTATCATGTGTGTTTAGAATATAGAATTTTGTAGTTTATAATTTGTCATATTATAAATAATTTATTTTTGTAACTTTCCTTATTTCATAATATACGAAAGTTGCCAAATTTAAAATATTTTAAAACGTATAATTTAATATACATTTAATAAAAACGTGATTGATGAAAAAAAAAGTGATAGTTTAATTCCTATAATTTTAAAATTTAAAATTAATTAAAAAAATATAAGATAAAATTTTAACTTTTAAAACTATCAATTTTTTTTTTTAATAATGAAACTAAATTTGTTATTTCATAATACACCTAACAATGTGCTTTATTTTATCAATTTATTTATATTTTATTTAATTAATTAGGGAATCAAGACAAAAACATAATTAATAATTATTGACCATTTTTTTATTACAGAAGAAACAAAATATATATTTGGTATACCTATTTTTATCTCTCGCAAATTTGAAATTAGAACAATCAATTTTTTAAAAATACTATATTTAAAACCATTATACGTTTTAAAATAATATAAACAAAAATGAAAAATAGTAAATAAATATTTTTTAGTTTTTGTTTGCATCCGTCTGACGTGGTTGCCGACCTTCCCCGTCGACGAGTCGAACAATTTATTTTATTTTCTTATAATTTTAAGAAAAATTAAAGTATTTTATTTTTTGTAAATCTTTTGTTTTTTTAGATTGGAATTTTCGAAAGTTTTTATTATATATATAATTTTTTTTCTAATTAAGGTTATGACTAAATGGTGAACAATGTTTATTTTATCTTTTGCCTTATATATAATTTTTGTCCTCATCCTATGTTGAGATTTAAATATTTATACAATATTGTAATGATTAAATCGTTAATATTATGAACTAGTCGAGACAAAGGAAATTAAGAAATTAGTTGAAGTAGATTATAGATAGTCGTAGTTCGAGTAGTAATTAGAGTCGCAGTGAGAACGTGTATAGACTAAACTCAATTGGTAGACTAAATATGAAAGATAGAGATAGCTAGACAACGAGAGAGCGAGAGATAAAATAGAATGACTTTATTGCGTATCATTTTAATTTATTTTTACAATACCAACAAAGTTGATCGATTTCGTGACAAAAATAACCTTATAAACTCACGATCATTCCTTAAATTAGTCCGTTGATATAGGACTTTCATCCAACACCTTCCATCGAACAAACTATGTCTCCCCTTAATCGAACAAAGTTTAGGGCTCTGATACCATGAATGAACACAACTCTCCATAATTGTATGATATTGTCTACTTTGAGTATAAGCTCCCATAACTTTGGTTTGAGTTTCTTCTAGTATTTATTGATTATAAACCATGATCATTTTCTAAATTAGCGGGTGGTTTTTGAATTTTATTATTTTTTTTTTTTGTAAAGTAAATGATGTTAATGTTATTTTAAAATTTATATAATATTTTTAAAATATAGCGAGAATAAGGAATATTTTTTAAAGACAATTTAGGCATATTTTTATATTATTTTTAATGATCTTTATAGCCTTTTAAACCGCTGGAATCTCAATCACCGGTGAAGGTCACAGCCACAAGGCTGCTGCTTGATTTATCGAACAACTTTCTCGTGAACAAGTGAACCACCACCGCGGTTCTTGTTTCTTCTCCGTCTTTTACCAACCCCCAATTCGATGTAACATATAAATCAAGCCTCCACCAATTACCTTCCCCGCGCCCGAGATTGCCCCTTCAACGTAAGGTTATCTCATTGCTGCGTTTAATTAATGTGGCTTGCATTTCCCACTGGTTTTGTTCGGTTGCTTCGAGAACTGTGTCGTGCCCTTCTTTGTTCTGTCGCCTAATTTTTCTCTTCTCCTTGCGCTCCAGGTGTTCGACGAAATGCCTGAGCCATGCTCCTCTTCACCAACGCATTACCCACTTCTTATTTCTTCCCCACACCGTTCGGATGTTTGAGCCCTTGCGCTTTTCCCTCCTTTGTCTTTGTTTCGAGATGCGGCGGGAATTCGTATCATATGGCTGCGACAGAAAGGAGGTGTTCGCTTTTGTCTTCAAAGGGTATGTTTTATGGTTGTTCTGGGTTTGTAAGGAGGTGCAAAGGTTTGGATAGTGAAGGGAATTTTGCGTTGGAGGCAGAGATATTGGAGTTTATGGAAAGTTCAAGAAACCCAGAAGCGTTTCCGAGCAAGAAAGACTTGATTGAGGCCGGCAGGGAGGATTTAGTGGATGCTATTGTCAAGAAAGGTGGTTGGCTTTGTCTCGGATGGAATTTGAACGACGAAGAAGATGGGGGTATTGAACAGCTCTATCTCGAGGATCGGGAATCCATCTTGGCCACTCATTGGGATAGTTTTGGTGAATTCAATAGTTTCAAGAGTGATGAAAGACAAAGATTTGCTACAGATGTTTCTCCCATTGCTTCTTCTTCGACATCATCTTCCTTCACCAGCCGATCACAGTGAGGATTCCATTATGACATCTTAGTTTATTTATGCTTCATTTGAAATAACTACTTCTACAAAGAACTATTTCCGAAAAACGTGCGTGAAAAGGCTATTGACTTGAAATTTGTTCCTTGCAATCTTCAGGGTATTTTATAGCATGCCAATGAAAAGAAACCTGATTTTTTACGATAACAAGATGTTGTGTCAGGATGTGAAGGACACAAATTTTACTAACAGGGTCATTTAACATGGTTGCCAACGAGCCATCAACCTTAATGTCATTGTCTCATGGAGAAAATTTAAGATGATTTCTTCATGTTTGAGAAAATGAAGCAAAATAACTTCAAATCTGGGTACCTTAATAATCATTTTAACTGCAGAACATTAATCGAGCTTTCCTTGTCGTATCATGTTTTGGCTGCTATCAACAATATTTGCAATGGTGATTAGTCTACATGCTTTCCTTTTCACAGAGAAACTGTTGCTGAGCATGAGTCTGGGATTGAGGGTATGCTGAATCGATTGGAAAGAGAAAGAAATGCGACGTTCGGGACTGGTAAAAATGGTTTGCATTCTGAAACAACAGCAAAGGAGGTAAGGATGCTTCAGTAATTCAATAAACTGATTTTCCGAATCTGGGCAAGGTTGTTGTCCGTGATTAAAGATGTAATTAGATTTCATCGGGTTGCTTTCTTCCAATGGTTAGAACGGTTTTCATTTCCATAATTCCTGTAGATATAACTTCTCTCATATTAGTAAGTACTCATTAGAGTAATTTCTCCTGTCTTGAAAATAATCATCGTTAGAGTAACCAGGGTAAAGGATATACCTTTGAATTTGATGTAGGGTGTCTTTCCCATTGGGTTGTCATAATTAGCCGTGCTTGTGCTATGATTTATTTTTCATTTTTCAACTTTCAAATCGTTACATGTATATTTCTCTTGTAAGAATTGTAAAAGGATGAAACTTGTGCTGCTTCTTGCATGGTAAAAGACAGTTGCTGACCTACAAGAAATCCCTATCAGCACGCCACTGAGTGCCAAAGAAGGCAAGTGGACCAATTTGGGGAGTTATCTTAGTAAGAATTCTTCTCCTGTACAAATTAATGGTCAAGGAGGCTCGGTTAGTTCTGAGGTGCAGAGAACTTGGAGCACATTCAAGACAGACCTTCAAGACGGAGATTTTAAAGGTTTTTCATTTATTCAAGGGTTGCTTTGGGATATAAGAGTTCACATTGACTGACTTTTTATATGTACAGGTTCCGAAATGGCTTTGAGCGAGGTAAGGAGCAGGGAAGTATTGGATGTTCTGAGATATGAAACATTAGGATCTAGAGGGGATCCTACCAATTCTAACTCTGGCGAGGAAGAAATGAGTCACAATCAAATACAACGTTACATTCAGAACTTGCAGTTGGAGCTCTCATCCGCAATCGGCTCATTGAGATCTAATGCATTTGCGTCTGAGAAGGTTTAGTCTGCAACTTGATTTTGTTGTCAAATGAACTGTGACGATCTGCATGTCTTTGATTGAAATGGATGAAATTGATTTTTTTCATTTCCTATCATGAAACTGGAGAAGGATCTGAATAAAGTAAAAGACGCCAGCTAGTCTAATAGCATTGATAAAAAGGATGAATATCTCTTGATTGTTGGGCAGTAATGTTAAATACAATAAAACATTGAACCTGCATGTTTATGGTGCTATCATGATCATTAGGGTCAAAGTAAACCTTCTGATGATTTGCTGGAGCTTTCGGATGCTTTTGAGTTTCAAGAAAATGAGATCCTAAATGCCAAGGACAAGCTACGGTCTATACGGGCAAAGATAGCCGTGGTGGAAGGAAAGATGGCACTGACAATTATGTATGGGAACCTTGTGCTTTGCATAGTGATTTGTCTTATCTATGGCGTATCAATGACTTTCTGTCTTTACAGTGATGCACAAAAGGTGGTAGAAGAGAAACAAAAGAGGATCAATTGTGCCCGCAGAGCTTTGCAATTTCTTCGCACTGCCTGCGTGGTCTGGCCTAATTCTGCAGCAGAGGTTCTCTTGGTAGGATCATTTGATGGTTGGTCAACCCAGGTAAAAAAAATTCTTCCTATTTGATTACTTTGCTTGTTTTGATGGTTGAAATACTTAGGGAGGACATGGATTGGTTTCTCTCTATTTCCTATAGAATGTACTGCTTGCCTGCCTGCCTATTGATGGGGAGGAAAACGAAACATTCTTTATAAGGATGTGGAAACCTCTCCCCAACGGACATGTTTTAAAAGCCTTGAGGGGAAGTCCGAGAGGAAAAACCCAAAAAGAACAATATCTGCTATTAGTGGGCTTAGGCTGTTACACTGTAGGTATCATTATATCAACCGCCTGCATTTTCTAATAGTTAGATGCTACACAAGTACGATAATAGAAACAGTAGTATGAAGTGTTGTTAAGGATGTTCATCTGCAAATCGCATTACTGAATAACTCTACAGTTTTATGAGCTTTTATTCATTCATCTCTTGTAGTCTTACTCTTATTTAACAACAGCTTATTCTCATTCTGCAGAGGAAGATGGAAAGGTCCAGTACAGGCGTTTTCTCTTTGTTCCTGAAGCTGTATCCTGGAAAATACGAGGTTGGTTGTTCTTCGGAGGTTCTATTCACATAATTTATGCTTTTGAACCATAATCTTACAGTTTTCCATGATATTCAGATAAAATTCATTGTTGATGGCCAGTGGAAGATTGATCCGTTACGCCCAATTGTTAGCAGCGATGGATACGAGAACAATCTACTGATCGTCACGTAGAACGCCAGGCTGTTTATATTCTTTTTCTTGCCTAGCCCAAAGAGCCGGGTGCCTCAACCTCCCCTTCTTTTGTAGCATTTTCGTACGACTTATACATGTATTTCTTTCTACTTTCGACTTCCAGTTTAGGTTTCTTCCTGTCTCCCACGTATTTGCATTTCTCGCTGACCAAAAAATATAGGTAAAATAGGTAGCAATTACTTCCCGGGAATCAGTTAGCTCAATATAATCGTTGATGTTTTATTTCAGCCTGTGATGGTGAAATGTAATATTCCATTAGCAGTTAAAATCATACAATGACAGACCAGCTACCAGGCAACTCAAAGGTCCAATTGCAGTTTCAATTGGTGAGCTTTGCAGCCGCATGGGGCGTTGTAATGGCAACAGTAAAGCCGCTGCCAGAATAAACTTTGACGTCAAAATCTGCACTCTCAAGTTTGTGGCGCAGAAAAACTGTTTGTGGGTTGGTGTGGTCACATGTATCTCCCAAACCCAGCTGACCATGCTCCCCCCAGCCCCATGTCTTTACAGCTCCATCCTCTGCAATCAATAAGATTTAGACATGTGAGTAGGGCGAACCTAAATGGTTTTAATCAACAACTTCGGAAAACCATGCCTGTAACCACCACAGAATGCTCAGCCCCGGCTGCGATATCCAAGATTTTTATTCCACCAGCAGGGACTGCTCGGAAATTGTCTTCATTTGTAGCACCTGATTTACAATGGGAATCTCGTATTATGTGGTAATCAACAAGCAACTCATCCAAAGATTAGAATCGTTTCTTCATCCCACATTGGATTGGGCGGAGAACGAAACATTCTTTTTATAAATGTGTGAAAACCTCTCTCTAGTAAACGTGTTTTAAAAACCTTGAGCTGTTACACAAGATTAATTTTCAATTCTAAGATAGGTTTCTTAATGAATCAAATAGACAAGTTAATTTGATTACCGGGCAGAGAATTCGTGGCATTGAGCTTTTCAGAATCGCTCAAGGTTCCGTGATGTTTGCCACCAAGCATATAAAGTTCCCCTTCATCTGTTCAAGATAGCCATGGTTGCCACTTAACAAGCAGAAGATCATCACATATACATAATCCAAATAAGAAGTGAACTGAATGTCAATACCAGTTAAAACTAGTGCATGGTTCCATCCAAGAGCAACTTTCCTGAACGACAATGGTGAAGGAAGATATTGAGGAGAAAATGCATCCGAATTCGTTCTGAATCCTCGTCCCCACGTAAAGAGACGCCCATCAGCTAAAGTAATAGCCAATACAGAACGAAGAGATGGGAAATTAACAGGGGTTAAGCAGAATGTTCTTAACAGACTCTGTAATTGTAACTTACTGGATAGCGCAGCACTGTGATCTCCAGCTGCAGCTATGCCGACTATTTCAGCAGCTTCCAATTCTGAAGATAGAACGGGAAGATTAACAGATTGAATCTTCTTGGAGATGCCCAATTGACCTCGCTTCCCAGCTCCAAATCCATAAACTTGAGCACCACAACAACCTGCGTCATCAAATTTTAAATCAAAGACTTAGAAAGCTATCAACGAATGTTGAAGCTATTCATCATTGTCTGATGCTCATCCCTTGTTTCCTATGAAGCCAACAGATTCGACCTCTACAGCTTGGATTAATAATTTCATCTGATGAATGAAAAGGAGAGGCCAAACATACAAAAATGATTCCCAACCCCAGATAGTAATTACAATGGAAGTTCCATTAGCGATGGTTGATTTTCTACTTAACCTAAAGTCACTACTGTACACATATCATAGACACTGGGGCCCGAAGGAGGATGGATTAGGGGGTCCCACATCAATTAGAGAAAGTAACGAGTGCAAGGAGGCTGAGCCCCGAAGGGGGTGGACACGAGAAAGTGTGCCAGCAAGGACACTAGGCCTCAAAGGAGGTGGATTAGGGGATCCCACATCGATTGAAGAAGGGAACGAGTGTCGGTGAGAACGCTGGACCCCAAAGGGAGTGGACTGTAAGATCCCACATCGGTTGGAGAGGAGAACGAAACATTTCCCGTAAGGGTGTGGAAACTTCTCCCAATCATACATTTTTTATAACCTTGAGGAGAAGAATCTCTGAAGAGGACAATATCTGCTAACAAGTGGGTTTGAGTGGTTATAGAAAGCTTAAAATACAACCACAATCAAGGATTCAAGGAAACCAATCTTCACACTGAAACATTACATTACAATGATGATTATGTTGGTACATACTTTTCAATACCTTTCACCAATGCAAGCGAGTGGCGCATCCCACATGCAATCTGATCAACATGTTTATCAGAGAAAAACAAGAGTTCATCAGGGAAGCAACGTGACTGGAAATCCCCATGCCCTAACTGCCCAAATGAGCCATCCCCACAACTATAAACCTTTCCCTCATCTACAACAGAAAACCACAAAAATGAAAACAACATGTTGTAAACCAAGCTTTCACAAGGAAGGAACCAACAATAAGCCAACCTGAAACAAAACCAGAATGGCTCCATCCCGCAGAAACATGGGTTATGAAGCAGCCTTCCAACCCCATCACTGGCTTAGGTTCTAAGCTGCTCACCATGTCCCCTAGCCCCAACTGCCCTGAATTGCCTCTTCCCCATGTAAGCACCCCTCCTCCTTACCAAACATAAGCACCCAGTTGAATTACCACCAAACTGAAAACCTTAATGAACTCATAGAAATTTGCATTAAGGCCAACAAAAGGATGGGAAACAAGAGAATCGGATACCAGCAGTCAAAGCGATGACATGAGCGCCGCCGCAGGACACGGATGAAACGACGGCGCCAGAGGAGAGTGACGGAATCCGGAGGAGTTGAGGGAGGATCTCATCCTCGAGTCGCCCGGTGCCCAGCTGCCCGTCGGTTCCTGCCCCCCAACTCCATATCTCTTGCTCGCCGTCGGCGTCGACTTCCATTAACTCGCGCCTAATGCAAAGGCCAATATTAATCTAGACTGTCGTTTTTCTTCAAGTAGCTTTCTCCGATTGGGTTGTCCGCCGGTGCACTGAGTCACGCCGACGTCTAAGAAACACGAACTTTTCTTCGATTGGACACCCGAGTTCGCCACTGAGTTCTTTCCGTGTTGAAGCTTGATCTAAATTACAGTGACCGCAGCCAATAGCAAACCCTTTTCAAAAAAAGAATGTTTCTAAAATATCCATAAATAATGGTTTAAGCTAATGAACATAGATTTCTCCTTCATAGTTCAAATAAAAAGTACAATTAATAATAATAATAATAATAATAATTAGGTCACTCATACAAAAATCCCTAAAACTATGTCCTTCCTACAAAATATCACATAAATTTTTTGTTTTTTCCAACTCTCCTCTTTATTGGGTAAAATCGTAGCAAGAACTCTGCTTGAACCCTTGTGATCGGCATCGGATAAATCTCCTCTCAACCCCCTTCCATTATCATCCTCTAAATTGATTTCCAATGCCAAAATCCCACTTAGCAGAAGAGGGATTTTCTGGAAGAATTTAGCCCCAGACGTGTTCTTCAGCTTCCGGTAAGGAATGGCTACTTCTTTAGTGTTGACTTCACCATTAATGTCGGCCTTTTCCGCGAGAAAGACCCTTATCTCGCTAAATCTCAATCGACCCTCCATTAATCCGGGTAAACAACCTCTCCCTAGGTCGAGTTCATGTATAAACATTCGCCATTTCAACTGTTTTAATCCTGTTTTCTCGACTTCTCGGATGTCTTGTACTGTCACTCGATGTTCATCGAATGAGTTTCTGGAAGTTGATGACATTTTGCCCTCTTTTGAGGAGAAGCCAGTTAAAGTTATGATGCTGTTGGTTCTGTTTTGGGCTTCTTTATCCCTTGCTTGGTTTGCTGCTTCTGGGGATGCCAAAGCTGCTGTTGACTCTATCAGAGCTTCGAATTTTGGTCTAAAGATCGCCAGCGCATTGCAGAGCTCAGGCTGGCCTGCTGAGGCGATAGTATTTGCCCTCGCTACGCTTCCTGTTGTTGAGCTCCGTGGGGCGATCCCTGTTGGCTACTGGATGCAGCTAAAGCCTGTAGCTCTGACCGTTCTATCCGTTCTTGGGTGAGATTTCAATTTTTGATGTCCGAAAACTCATTTCCTTGATTCTACATGTTCTCCAAATTTCTTCTCATGGGCATTAACGTTTTAGTGTGAATAGATTACTACAAGTTCATGCTTGATTGGTGTTACATATATAAGTGGGCCTTTATGTCTTGAATAATAGAAGGCAAGTTCATATTATCGTTCTAGCCATTACAATAGATGTAGAGATTTCAAACCTCAGTGTGTTCATGGAGACACAAGCCTCCTATGAATCAAAGTAGGCCTAAATCTTGAAGCACAATTTAAACGTTGATGGATGTTTGAAGTGAACTTTAAAATGGTTCTTGAGTCTTAGACCAGTGATCATCTGAGGAATTTCTTCCATCGTTTATGTTAAACTCTTCTGCATGAGTGAATCTTAAAATCTGATTACCTGAAATCAATGATCTGTTTCTACATGACATTCCTTTATTTTCACTTTTTTTAGTTTGGAGCTTCTTGTTTGAGATATATTGTTTTCGTATAGATTGGTCTAGAGGTTGTAGCTCTGTGGTCAAGGAGCTCTTACTTCATCTGCCTTTCAATGTTTTTGTAACGACCGCTAGCAGATATCGTCCTCTTTATGCTTCCCCTTTCAGGCTTCCCCTTAATGTTCTTAAAACGCGTTTGCTAGGGAGAGGTTTCCACACCCTTATAAATAATGTTTCGTTCTCCTCTCTAACTGATGTGGGAACTTACAGTCCACCCCCCTTCAGGGTCCAGCGTCCTCACTGGCACTCGTTCTCTTCTCCAATCAATGTGGGACCCACCAATCCACCCCCTTCGGAGCCCAGTGTTCTTGCTGGCACACCGCCTCGTGTCCACCCCCTTTGGGACTCAGCCTCCTCGCTGACACATCGCTCGGTGTCTAGCTCTGATACCATTTGTAACGGTCTAAGCCCACCGCTAGTCGATATTGTCCTCTTTGGACTTTTCCTCTGAGCTTTCCCTCAAGGTTTTTAAAACTCGTCTACTAGGGAGAGGTTTCTACACCCTTATAAAGAATGCTTTGTTCTCCTCTCCGACCATGAAGGTGAGATCTCACAGTTTTTTTTATAGCAGGCCAGTTTGTTTGATTTTGTTGGGTCTTTTGGATAAAAGGAATGATAGAATTTGTAGTACTTTTGGTGATTATCCTTTTAAGTCTTATTTGCTTGATTGAAGCTCGTACCTCTTGTATTCTTTAATTTGTTCAAGTTTGTTTTTTCACTCATAATAATTTGTGGGATTCAAATTGCAGGAACATGGTTCCTGTGCCCTTCATCATACTCTATTTAAAGAAATTTGCAACTTTCCTTGCGGGAAGGAATGCTACTGCCTCTCAATTCCTCGATATGTTATTCAAGAGGGCCAAAGCGAAGGCTGCACCTGTTGAAGAGTTTCAATGGCTCGGTCTAATGCTATTCGTGGCTGTGCCTTTCCCTGGAACAGGAGCTTGGACTGGTGCCATTATAGCTTCCATCCTAGACATGCCATTCTGGTCAGGCCTTTCTGCAAATTTCTTTGGTGTTGTATTGGCAGGGCTTTTGGTGAACTTGTTGGTGAATCTTGGTCTTAAGGAGGCTGTTTTCACTGGAGTGATTCTTTTCATTATATCGACTTTCATGTGGAGCATTCTTCGACTCATTCGCAAAGCTTTCAACAAAGGAATTAAATAAACGAGGTTAGTATTTCTATTTCTAGTGACAATGAACAATGTCCTGTTTGACCTTAGTCTGATTCATCTTGACTTAGATTTGTGAGTTTAAGTTTGTTTTGTGAACACTGTTTAGAAGAGAAAATGTAGGCAAACGACTTTCATTTGTCTTACTGAGCTGATAACTGCTGTGTAAATGCTGTTCTTATGATTGTTTGCGAGCTTAGAATAGCGAATCTTGTTTTTTTTTTTTTTTACATGTGAGTGTTAGGAATCACGACTCTCCACAATGGTATAATATTGTCCACTTTGAGCATAAACTCTCATGGCTTTGTTTGCGAGCTTATACATTATTGTCGTCCTTATTAGATTTTACTGTAGGATATTTAAATTGTCTCGTTCACACATGAATTCTTTATTATAATTAAGAACGGCCATCATTGACAAATTAAAGTTTTTAAAACAATGAAGACCACACAAACTTAAGAACATAGACAGACATGGAACGTTTCAAAACTTAAGAACATAGACAGACATGGAACGTTTCATTAATTCAACCGTTGATGTAAGAATCAATCAAACATCATAAACAAAGTCAGCTGGCTATACTCATTTTGATACGCAAAACCCCATCTCCTATATGTTGACACGAAATTAAAAACAAAAAACAAAAAACCAAACCATTGAAAGTTGGACACCAACGTTATCAATTGATTGAGATTGACCAAACAGCCAATTCACATGTGCCAAATGCGGCAGCCTCCATTCCTATAGTGAAGATCTTCAAATCCCATTTTTTTGCCAAGTGTCTTAAGTGAATCCCACGTGCATAATATTTTAATCCTAACAATAACTTAAATTCTTCTTCCTTTTCACATTGCTGCCTGCCATTAAAGCATAGATCTATTATGTTCTTATTATTTGACTTTAGCTTTTAACTCAAACAATCCAAACGCCCCTCTCGAATCAACATGGAATCTCACAATCCACCTCTCTTGAGGACCCAGCATCTTCGCTATCACACTGGTCGGTGTCTGGCTCTAAAACCATTTGTAACAGTCCAAATCCATCGTTAGTAGATATCGTCTGCTTTAGCCTGTTATATATGACAATTGGAAATGTTTCCAAATCCTTATAATAAATGCTTCGTTTTCTTCTTTAACTGATGTGAGATTTCACAATCCATTTTTTAGGAGCTTAGCGTCCTCGCTATCACAACGCCCAATGTTTGACTAAGTTAATCCTCTCTTTGATGGACTGTGATGGCTCATTCAATCAGATTAAGGAACTGTTTTCGAAGTTCATTGCAGAGACAAAAACGCTAATATCAGACTCAAAAGGTATTGGGATGCCCCAAAAGCCATTTTGGCTTGTTCAATATCTTCTGATACTCAAACTGGACTTTCCACCAATGGACCAACTGTCAGATATTGTCATTTTTTACTTTCTTTTTGCTTCCCTTCAAGATTTTTAAAATGTTTATGTAAATGAGAAGTTTCTACACCTCTATAAAAAAATGCTTAATTCTCCTCTCCAACCGATGTAGGATCTCACAATTCACTTCCTTGGGGGCCAGCGTCCTCGCTAGCACACCATTTGGTGTCTAGCTTTGATATCATTTTGTAATTGCCTAAACGGTTAACAAATATGATTATCTTTGGACTTTCTCCTTTTAAGGACTTTTTCTAAAAGTTTTTAAAACGTGTCTATTAGAGTTACCCGAACGTAAGATCTCACACAATGTCTCACATTTGGAATTCTTATGGCTTCCTGTATCGGAAACAAACCATTCAAATTCTCAATTCCAATCAGAAAGTTAAGTTCTTTACTGTTCATCAATCTGGGTTTGCAAAAGCCTTTGCACTGTGGAATGCTTTGTGTAAAAGGTTACTTTTTTCTTCTGTCCACTTGCAGAGCATCTTCTTCGTTACTTCACTGTCAAAACTGATTTCTTTTGCCAGTTATGAAGCAGACAGAGTGAAGATCATCACTCAAAACGACACTAAATGAAGCGATATTCATCACTTTCAATCTTTTATTATCAAACAGTTCACTGAGAATCATACTTGAAATCAAAAGACCAGAAGCACAAAGATTGATCTTCAACTGCACTACTGATAATATTATACGAATCCATGAACTCATTAGCTGAAAGTTCATCTTCTAGCTTCCCCAAGTAGCCTAATTCATCTTCTTCATCTTGCAGGAAGCTTTCCCCAAGTAGCTCTGTAACTGATGAATCCATGGCTTCAAGTTCATCTGGTTCAAAGGGGTTCTTCATCTTCTCAGTGGCAGCCCATTTTTCTCTTAGTTCATCAACCTGGTACAAAAATCAGTAGTTTTAGAGAAAACCCATTTCAGATCTGGAAGTTTGAATGCCATACCTCTGTTTTCAGTTCTTGATTCAGCTTAACAAGACTGTCAAACTCATTCTTGAGCTTTTGATATTGAGAATTCAAAGAATCATAATCAAACACAATTTTCTTGGTCTTGGATCGAGCCCTTCGATTCTGGAACCAAACAGCAACTTGGCGAGGCCGCAAGCCAATCTCCTCTGCAATTTGAAGCTTCCTGTCATGTTCGAGCTTGTTGTGAACATCAAAGCTGCTCTCGAGCAGCCGAAGTTGATCCGGTGTGAGCCTTCTTTTCTTTTCCATGGAAGAGAAGGAATTGGCGCTCGAAAGAGAAGGGGGAGTATCAGAATTCATAACTGGGAAATGGGTGCATCCGGGATTGTCAAATGGAGAAGGTTTCTTGGTTGAAGAAATGAAGAACATGCAAATGCTCAAGAAACTTGACAAAAAAAAATTGGTGGGGAGGGAGAGAGGTAGGGAGATATTTATCTTTTCGCTACGTTTAAAATACACACTAAATCACAAATTTAGTCTTAAAAATTTATTTTTTTTTATATATTAAAAAGTTATTAGACATAAAATTAAAAAATATAAAAACTACTTTTGGGTAATAAATTAAAAAAAAATGTTAAAATAATAAACTTTAAATTTGAAAATTTAATTTTTAGGATGAAATTTTTAATTCAATAATTATATAAATTTAATTTTAAGGTATAGGGTATATATGGGTCAGGCTAATTTAGAGAATGGTCATGGATTTCAAATTGGGCCGAGTTCTTCATTTTTTTTTAATATTTTAAAAAAAATGCTCATTTTCAATTACATTAATAATTAAAATTTAATCAAACTTAAATATCAAACATTTACCAGTATGGTTGAGTTGGGAACCCTATTTTTGGTTGGTCGGATTGACCCAATAAAAAAAAATTTCAATCAATAAAATAAATTGATTTTTTTTCTTCGATCTTCCAAGAATTCAACTCAACCCAAAACAAAAGAAAATCGAACTCAATACAACTTTTATAGTTTAGGTCATATAAATACATTAATCTCTGTTATATTTGTATTAAAGTTTTAAATTTAGAAACGTTTCATTTGAACCCTTCCATAATTTCGATCTCATACGAATAAAGATATTACCGTGGAATACTAAATTTGTAATATATTTATTTTGATATGTTATGATGAATGTAGGGGGTGGGTCCCCAACAATGAAATCTAGTGGTAGTTCATTAATATATTGAATTTTTTAAAGCAGCAATTTGCAAAACCCATGGGCCCATCAACTTAATTAATACAGCCTAATACGAGCACAAGGGCCCACCTTTCTTTTACTTATTTTATTTAATAATTTATATTATTAATATCATCTGATTTTATCATTTTAATTTGATTACTGACAAAATAATTAAGCAAATATAAAATATAAACCTTACATAATTTAATCTAAACTTGTGCCAACATTTTGAAACTAAATCTCGACGGCGGCGAAAGTGTCGGTGGCACCCTTTTGGCTTCGTCTCTCCCCGGCTGAGGATTCAAACCACTGGTTCTTTCGGTGTTGATTTCGCTTTGCTTGCACAGTAACGAAGAATCGGGCGATTCTGATTGTTGCATTTGAACTCTTGATTCTGCTTTGATTAGTACTTATGAGCACTTTAAGAAACATCGCCAAGCATCCAACAATTACTTTGATCGATTCCTTCACTACGCTCAAAGAGCTTAAGCAAATCCATACCCAATTGCTCATTAATGGCCTTTTGAATGATCGCCAACATTTAGGCCAATTTGTTGCTTCCATTGCTCTTAAAAACCCCACCAATTTGGTATATTCTAATCAAATTTTGGATCAATGTGCCGACCCAACCTTGTTTGCCTTAAACTCTATGATCAGAGCCTATTCCAAAAGCCCGACCCCACATAAAAGCTTTCAGTTCTACAACAGAATTCTCCAATCCAATGATGTTATGTCACCGGATAATTACACTTTCAATTTTTTGGTTCGCACTAGCGCTCAGTTATCTGCTTGCGAAGCAGGTCGAACTGTTCATGGTGCACTTTTCAAACATGGGTTTGAATTTGACCCACATGTTCAAAGTGGGTTGATCTTTATGTATGCTGAAATGGGTTGCTTGAGTTCATGCTATCGTGTGTTTGAATCAGTTCAGAATCCGGATGTAGTTTGTCAGACGGCCATGGTGAGCGCTTGCGCCAAATGTGGGGATACTGACTATGCACGACAACTGTTCGACGAAATGCCTCAGAGAGACTCTGTATCATGGAATGCTATGATTGCTGGTTATGCACAGAGGGGGCAATCAAGGGAAGCTTTAAATCTGTTTAAGCTAATGCAAATGGATGGTGTCAAGGTCAATGAGGTGTCTATGGTTTCTGTTTTAACTGCCTGCACTCACTTGGGTGCCCTAGACCAAGGAAGATGGGCTCATGCTTATATAGAAAGGAACAAGATTAGGATGACTGTCACTCTAGGTACTGCACTTGTTGATATGTATTTCAAATGTGGAAATGTTGACAAGGCCATGGAGGTTTTCTGGCAAATGAATGAAAAGAATGTATATACATGGAGTAGTGCCATAGGTGGGCTTGCCATGAATGGCTATGGCGAGAAGTGCCTTGAACTGTTTTCCCTTATGAAACGTGAAGGAATTGCCCCTAATGAAATCACATTCATTTCTGTTATAAGAGGTTGTAGCGTAGTCGGATTGGTGGATGAAGGCCGTTTGCATTTCGACTCGATGAAGAGGGACTATGATATCGAACCGCAGCTCGAGCACTACGGTTGCATGGTTGATTTGTACGGTCGTGCTGGGCGATTAGACGAGGCTCTAAACTTCATAAACACCATGCCGATTAAGCCACACGCAGGTGCATGGGGAGCATTGCTGAATGCCTGTAGAATGTACAAGAATATGGAGTTGGGCGAGGTTGCCTCAAGGAAACTCGTAGAACTTGAAGCCAAGAATCACGGTGCGTATGTGCTGTTATCGAACATATACGCCGACACAAAGAACTGGGAAAGGGTAAGTAATGTGCGCCAGTCCATGATAGCAGAACGCGTGAGCAAGCCCCCCGGTTGCAGCGTTATGGAGGTGAATGGAGAAGTTCATGAATTCTTTGTAGGTGATAAGTCCCACCCGAGTTACGAAGCCATCGAAAGGATGTGGGGAGAGATTTCTAAGCGGCTGAAGTTAGCAGGGTACGTTGCAAACACGAACCCTGTTATGTTTGATGTTGAAGAAGAAGAAAAAGAAGATGCTCTGTGTAAACACAGTGAGAAGATGGCCATTGCATTTGGATTGATGAGAGTGGAGGAGGGGTTGCCCATAAGAGTTGTGAAGAACCTCAGAGTTTGTTGGGATTGCCATGATGTAACGAAGATGATATCTAAACTTTTTAACAGGGAAATTATCATGAGAGATAGGAATAGATTTCACCATTTTAGAGATGGTGAGTGTTCTTGCAAGAATTTTTGGTGAAATTAGTTACTCCTAAACTTTATTTTCACCATATTCAATACTTCATTATGATTTTTCTTTTAATAATAGGGTTTTGTGTTATTGGGTTGGGCTCAAAAGCTCTTTCAAATCATAAATGTGAGACCCGACATTGATTTGAGAGAGGAACGAGGGCAACGAGGACGCTGGACTTTGAAGAGGGGTGAATTGTGAGATCCCACGTCAATTGGAGAGGGGAATGAGTGAAAGCGAGAACGCAGGAGTGAATTGCGAGATCTCACACCGGTTGTAAAAGGGAACGAAGCATTCTTTGTAAGGATGTGTAAATCTCTCTCCAACGAACCTGTTTTAAAACCTTGAGAGAAAGCCCCCAACCAAAAGCACATGGAGAATAATATCTACGAGTTGTGGATAAGCTATTACAATCTAAATATACTAAAGTCATAGTTGCCAACTTCAAGGATCAAAGGAAAGATCCTCTCTACCGAACACCCGAACGCGATTCAAACTTTGAAAAATTAGAATGCCCAAATTTTCAATATTCTTTATATTAAAAGCTAGATAAGTTAATTAATCACTCTTGTCCCCTTCATCTAAGTCAATGAAAATGTATAAAAATATTCAATTTTCAAAGAGGCGGTCTATAAACTAGATTATAAAATATACTCCCGAAATTTTCTATTTATTTCAAAAATTCCTAAATTACCCTTAAAGTAGAAAATCTATAAGAACTTTGGACGAATAGTTAGAGTGAAAATGTTTTTTTTTTCAAACATAATCCAATCTATAAGAACTATTACATTCATGTTCTCTTCCAATTATCGTTTTAAAACATTTATGAAAGATCAAGGGTAATACAGTAATTTTCTTATAAAAAAAATACAGTTTTCATGTTCCCGAGATCACATTTTTTCTACAAAATTCAAAAAAAAAAAAAAATTATATTGGCCAGCTTTCATATCAAGAAGATATCGGAATAATTTAAAGTCAAACCAGACCTTTTATCAATGTTTGGTATACATAACAAACACAACCTTACCCAAAAACTAAATGCAGTTGGACTTATTTAAATAATTTAAGATTTAAATGTCAATTTAAACATAACGTAGTAATTAAAACGTCGTGATGTTTTTTAAAATGGGTAAGGCTTAAAAGTAATTTGAATCTTTTCCCTTTAATGATATTTAATATTTAAGATTGAATTAAAAATTTAAACGTGCAGCCTATTTTAAATTAATTTGTTTGCTTAATAAAATAAATATTTTTTAAAATATAATTATTTTTAAATTCTAACGAGCATCATAGTTCCTTTTTAAGTTAAATTATATATTTCCATTATTAATTATAATAAAATAGATATAAATACAATTATAAATAATTATTACAAAGGCTGATGTTGATTATTAAAAAAATTACAAATAATTCATAAAATTAATTTTCTCTCAGTTTTGACTTAAATCGAATGAAACGAGGAAATATAGAATATTATAAACTAATTAATTAAACCCAATTAAATTCTTTAATTTATTTAGCCTCTTAATTCTCGTTAAACGACAGCGTTTCGTCGAAACTGAAAAACAAGTCCATGTTCATCTCCTCAAACTTCACACCTCAATTAATTGCCTAAGCCCAACGGCTAGGGTTGGATCATTAATTATCTTATTTGAAAGCGATTTAAATTTCTCTAAAATTAATTATTTTATTTTAAAAAAATATTTATCCAAAAAAAATATAATAATAATAATTGGTCAACCCTAAGATTCAAATTTCTCTAATTTAAAATTTTAGTTTTATATAATTCCATTTCTAATCCCTATTAATTAAATAACCATATAATATATTGATGACAAGGAGTGGATAAATAAATATATTATCTTTATAAAAAAAAAAAAAAAAATACGACAAGACAATTAATGCTACTTTTTTTACAAATAATAAATTTTTTTTTTACTGTAGAAATTTTGAAACCAATTAAAAATATATATATTAAATTTATTACAATTTTAATAAAGAGGAAATATAAAGATTTTTTTTTTTTTTTTTTTTTTGAGAATATGGAGAGTGGAGGATTAGATTCTAAGAACTCTTTAGAAAATATAGTTGTCTTTTTTAACTACTAATAATTATTTTTTATAATTAATTTTATAATTTTATAAAATATTAATCTTTTTTTAATCTTTAAAGTAGTTGACTTTTTCATTGGACTACATGTATCAATTATTAATCTTGAGTTAAATTTAATTAAAAAGTAAAAAAAAAAATATGAATTTAATGATTATTAATTTAAAATTCTTATTCACACGTCATCATTTGTATTTTTGTGATAAAAAAGGAAATAATTTTATGGTGGTATGAGATATTTAGTTTTGGAATGATTTTTATTTTTTATTTTTTGTCTCTTTCTTTTTAATGTAATATTATCGGAAATGACATGCAGAAGTGACTTCCTTTTATCTTCATATTTTAATATTTAAAAAATGGTAAAAAAAAAAAAACTATCAAAATCTTTTTTTTTTCGGTTAGAATTTCAAATTTGGCAATTTGGAAAATAACCCATATATATATTATTAATAAAGACATAATTTTAATTAATTGGCTTTTATATATTTATTTATTTTTATTTCCTCTTGAGGTCCAAAGTCGCTGAATAACAGTATTTTTGTTAGGAATCACCGATATCATTATTATCCAGAACATAAACTCTCCTGACTTTGCTTTCAACTTCCCAAAAAACTCTCATACCAATGGAGATGTATTCGTTTACTTATACTCATGATAATTTCCTAAATTAGTGAATGTGAGACTCACTCCCAATAATCCTTAGTGTTTACAGTCTCTGAATACCGAGACCCACGTTGCCGGACTAACTTAAGAACCACCCAATTCTCAACCCGCGACCAATTTTTTCTTCCTCTGTTTTCCGATGATGATTGCATACCCTTTCTTCTCTCCTCAGATGGAAAATAACAAAAATACCCTTTTATTTGAATTACTTAAACACCCCTTGCTTAATCTTAAATGGACATTTTTAACCTTTAACCCTACATTATAAGTCATCATGGGAGTTATGAAACAAATTAATATATTCAATATACAACTCGATATAATAAACATTAGTTTAAAATAAGAACTGATACCAATTAAAATAAATGACAAGAACACCCTTAGTGCAGTGTAAGTCAATGGGGGTGTTACCACAAATTGTGGCACACAAGGTTATGAGAAAGTTGCTTAACTTTTAGGAAATGCCCTAAAATAATAATATGTGAAGCATAACCCACAAGACCGAGTTGAACGAGAAGGTATATATAAATTTATATTTAAAATTACGCTAAATCAATATAAATAATCTTAAACTTTCTACCTTAAATATTCAAAAATTTCAATAATATCCTTAAACTTTTTACTCTTAGTTTTTTTAATTTTTTTTATTTTTATTTGGAAAATTCAAAAAGTATACTAACTTCTTATCTTTAATATATATATATATATATTAATGTTAGTATACGAAAAAAAATCCTCGTAGATTATCTTTATTTTTAATGTTACTCTTAAAACTCTACACCGATCCTAAATATATATTAATTTTTTTTATTTAATTTATAAGTATTATTGAAACTTTTCTACATAATAGAAATTTTAATTTGTTATTATTATTATTAATATATATATATATATATATATATATATATATATATATATTGTGTTTATTGAGTGGAGGGATTTGATGCCTTCTATGTCTACCAATGTCTATTTTTTTTCTTTGTTTCTGATGTTTTTTAAGTAAGCCCTTTCAAACCAAGCAACAATCCCAGATGAGAATCCCAAGCCCCCCCTCTCTCTCTCTCTCTCTCTCTCTCTCTCTCCTCCCATGTGCATATCTCCATTAAAGCTCTCTCTAAGGAAGAATTTTGTTTCAAAATTTTAAAATATTCTCGTTGGCAGCATGAAGTGCTTGGAGGAATGGAAGTCATTTTCTGAAGAGGCTCTACACAGTTCTCTTCTCATCTTCTTCTTCTAGCTTTCTCTCTCCTTTCATCTTTTAATATCCCTCCATTTATCCCCTCTGCTTTTCAGCCAAGATTCAAACCCAAAACAGAGTATGGTGGGTGTCTCTGTTTTTCAATAGCCTTTTTTGAGTATCTTATGCCTTTCTCTAAAGGATTGTTTTTGGTTGTTGGGTTCAGGAAAGTGCTGAGATTCGTAGATGGGAAGGGTATGTGGACTGGCGGAAGAGGGCGGCTGTGAGAGGCCGCCATGGGGGGATGATTGCAGCGTCCTTTGATTTGGGTATTCTCAAAGTTGTTTCAAGAATTGGGTNTTTTTGTGTTTTTTTTTTTTTTTTTTTTTGTGTTTTTTTTTTTTTTTTTTTTTTTTGTAGTTGTGGAGATATTGGAGAATTTGGCGTTCTTGGCAAATGCAAGCAATTTGGTGATGTATTTGTCTCATTACATGCACTTTTCTCCATCAAAATCGGCTAACAATGTCACAGCTTTCATGGGAACTGCCTTTCTCCTTGCCCTCCTTGGTGGCTTCCTTTCTGATGCCTTTTTCACCTCTTATCTCATCTTCCTCATTAGTGCTGCCATTCAATTGCTCGTAATTATCCCTCTCTCCCTTTCTTTCTTTTACTTCCTTTTTTTTTTTTTTTTACTTTTTTACTCTTTTTACCCTAACCCGAGTGAGAAAAAGACGTTTTTTTTTTTTACTTCAACGACACAAGTAAAAGAGGCTGAACTGCTATTAACTGGTAACATTTTAGTCGAAGATATACATTTTTTTTTAACTGGTTAGGTTTAGATTTGGTTCGAGATATTTATGCATGTAAGAAGAAAACAAAAACAAAAGGGGGCAGGTGGATCACGAGCTAACTGTTGATGCCCTCATGGTTGTGAAAAAAGGGAAAGAACTTTAGAGGATGGGCAGATTGATTGATTTATTAATGAGGTTAATTTTTAGAGTAATTCACTAAAACGAGTTGCGATCGTGCAACGAATGTGTCGTATTTCTTGTTTGTGTTCTTTCGTTTACTCCTTTCGTCTTGTCCCCTTTGGTACGTTATTGGTCCTCCACCCTAATTCGAAACGTCCAATCAGAAGGTGCCACATTAATGACATTCTGATTCTTTATCTGTATAGTTGTCCATTTATGGTATTTGTCTAACATTTTGTTGCTATGGTCCTTATAAACTTCTCTGGTTGGTTGAGAGGCATCTCGAGATACATAAGCTCGTTTGATAAATATTTAGTTTTTAAAAATAGATATAATAACATACAAAATTGTCCGTATAAAATAGGTAAGTAGCAGCCAATAGGACGAGCGAAATCAAACACGTGGCACCAAGTGTGTCCACATTTGTGACAGTGCATTTTCTGATAGAGAGTATGGATTGTAAAGTACTGACACGTGGCCGATTGCATTTGCTCTAACTACAACCAACCACCCTATCATTGCAATTTCTTTATTGGCATATCATATTTGGGTACCCCTTCTATTTGGGTCGGGCCCCACCCAATGATACACACTCATTGTAAAAGTTGAAGAAAACAGTACACTAATTTTCTTCAGTAGCCAAGTCTAAAGCCAAGCATTTGACCAGGGGTTGGCAATATTGGTGATACAAGCAAAGATGCCATCGCTGAAGCCTCCTCCATGCGATCATCAAGCAAACCACACCGCCATGTGCCAAGAAGCGAGTGGTGGAAAAGCAGCCATGTTGTTTGCCGGGCTATATCTGGTGGCGTTGGGCGTCGGTGGCATAAAGGGGTCGCTGCCGTCGCATGGGGCTGAGCAGTTTGATGACAGTAACCCACAGGGCAGGAAAAGGAGATCCACTTTCTTCAACTACTTCGTGTTTTGTCTGTCATGTGGTGGGCTTATTGCAGTCACATTGGTGGTGTGGGTCGAAGACAACAAAGGGTGGGAGTGGGGCTTTGGAATTTCAATGCTCAGCATATTCTTGTCCATGGTTGTCTTCTTTGCAGGCTCCCCTCTTTACCGCAACAAAATACCTAATGGAAGTCCATTCACAACAATTAGCAAGGTAGTTCTACCATAAAAATGCAGGGAATACTTTGAGACAAGAAATGAAGTTAACTGAATCAGCTTTTGGTGTTTTGACTGATCATCAGGTCTTAGTAGCTGCAACGTTCGGTTGCTGTGTTAGCCCGAACTCACGAAACTCGATAGCGAGTATGGCGATGAGTCCAGCTCTTGATGGAAAAGAAGCTAAACAGAATGCAAAAGGAAGAGATTCAACAGATGTTGTGGATGAACCATCAGAGAGTCTCAAGTTTCTAAATAATGCAGTTCTGAAAAAGCCATTCCACTCAGCATTAGAATGTACAGTTAAAGAAGTTGAAGAAGTGAAGATTGTGTTGAAAATTCTACCAATATTTGCTTGCACTATCATCCTCAACTGCTGTGTGGCTCAGCTCTCTACATTTTCAGTTGAACAAGCATCAACAATGGACACCAAAATAGGTTCCTTTAAAGTTCCACCTGCATCTCTCCCCATATTCCCTATTCTCTTCATTATGTTCCTCGCCCCAATATACGATCACATAGTCATCCCATTTGCTCGAAGGATAACGAAAACCGAAATGGGAATCACTCATCTCCAAAGGATAGGAGTTGGGTTAGTTTTCTCTATTGGAGCCATGGCAGTTGCAGCAGCTGTTGAGACGAAGCGCAAGAGAGTAGCCACCGGAAATGGTCTACTCGACTCTGCTCAACCATTGCCCATCACATTCCTTTGGATCGCCATCCAGTACTTATTTCTTGGATCAGCAGATCTTTTCTCCTTGGCTGGATCATTAGAATTTTTCTTCACAGAAGCACCTGCAAGCATGAGATCCTTGGCCACATCTCTTTCCTGGGCTTCTCTGGCTATGGGCTACTACCTTAGCTCAGTGATCGTATCGATCGTCAACACCGTCACAGGTAACTCCAATCACCATCCATGGCTATCTGGAACAAACATAAACCATTATCACCTTGAGAGATTCTACTGGTTGATGTGTGTGCTCAGCGGATTAAATTTTGTGCACTACCTATTTTGGGCAATGCAGTACAAGTACAGACCAAAATCACAACAATAGGTGAACTATATATATATATGTATATGTGATGCAATAATACATACAGGTTCCCGTGTTTGAACTACATCCCATATAGGTGAACTACATCCCATTATTCTAACACATTCATAAATACTGCAAATGATCTCATCTTTCAGCTGGCATGAGATAGAATGGGAGAGTAAATTTTTCATTGAATGTCTGTGTTTGAATCTTATTATCAATCTCGTGTTTGAATCTTGTTACTGATGAATAACATGTTAGGAATCACGATTCTCCACAATGGTATAATATTGTCCACTTTGAACATAGCCCCAAAAGGTCACGTACCAATGAAGATGTATTCCTTACTTACAGACCTATGATGATTTTCTAAATTAACGAATGTGGGACTCCCTCCCAACAATCCTCAACATAACAATCAGCTAGAACTATAGCAATATCGAGATTAGTGGATAGCATAGCATACCTGGGGGGCCACCTAATGAAGATAACCTAAAAAAATGAAGTCAAAATAAAGAACATGTAACTTTAATCATAATCCATCCCAAGAGAATCTGCAACAATCTTAGCAACAAATTCTGTAAAACCACATTTCATTGCATTCCATGCGGAATTATCAAATGATTCAGTAAATGAATTTGCCAAAAATCTCAGAGTTATAGTCCGCACCTTTAATGAAGAAAACGAAAGCAAAACCATCGCTGTTCACGAATTCGCGAAGATTTAACTGCCACATAATGTTTCTGGCTGATAATTGCCCCCACATATGGCCAGAAGAGATTCAAGAAAGATTACTCCTAAATTGTATCAATAATATTACAAAAATATAAATCATGAAGATCAGGGAATAAGTTTCTTGGTGCGGTGCCGCAGAATTACCGAAAAACAGGGGAATTCGAGAGTTTCCGTCGATTGTAGTCACGATCATTGGGACAGAGAATCTCCACGTAAATGGGAAACAAGATTTCCACCATTTCTCGTCGAAACGAAGATGGGAAGAGAACAAAAGCAAAAGAGCTGGCCGACGCCGGATGCAATGTGGATCTTATCCAAACCCCTAGTCACATTATATGATTCTGACCTTGAAATTGAAATATATTTGATTATTACAATATTATCTATATTTTAAGCATAAATTTTAATAGTATTAATGGAGATAACTTTCTTACCTATAAACTCACAATCCTACTCAATTCCCTCTCAACAATTTTGATATGAAAATCAATCCAAGGGAAAATATGAAATGGATTACCTTGATGATTAAGATCAAGAAATTCGAATCACTCCACAAAGTCTAATCAAAGAAAGGAAGACTTTACTTATGTGATACATAACTCATAAATTAAATGAGCTAATAAATGAGAAATACTCATAGCCTCTGTATTAAAATAGGATCGAATATGGTAACCGTTACCATATAATCTTTAACTCCTATATTTAAAACTAGCTTAAATATGAAACAAATATTTAAATTATAATTAAATAGTGTAAAGAATGAAAATGTGCTTATCAGTCATCTTGAACTAGTTTCGACTAAATTAAGCTGAGATTATTAATGCAACTGAAACTTGCACTTAGTTATCTTTTTTCTTGAAGTGTAACTTTGCACAATATATAAGGGGTCTTTAACGTCTTTTAGAATTTTCTCTGATGAGCTTATCATAGCTTGAATATGCGTGTATAAGGTTTGTTGTAGTTTCTTGGCTCTCGTCTTTGTAATTGGACCTTGAGGTACGAAAATTCCTTGGGGTCGTGGTTCATATAAAATTTTCAACCGAAATTAATTAATTTTTTTTTAAAGCTCACTCCTTAATTTGGTTATATTTTAATTTTCTATTAATAAATTAAAATTATAAAAATCGATAATTTAATTTTAAAATATACATTTTTTTTTTTTTTAATGAGCAATCGTCCATGCCAAGGTTTCAAAAATCTATAAAATGTTAAATTTTTATATGTAATTTTTTGAAAATGATGGAAAGAAAAAAATGAAATGGGCGGGGCATAATGGGAAAAAGTTCCAATGTATTGGGCTCGAAGGAGCTCTGTGCAACAAAGGCTAGCCCATAGTAAATGGGCCATTGGTGCCGTGGTGAGAAAGTATGTTAGGCCCGGCCAACGATTTGCTTATGTCCGGTGCTCCGCCACCACTGAATCTATCCTCCACTTCGCTAACAGAGCTTCACCGGTTCGATCTCCGATCAGTTAGACCCGAGGACCGCCTGTTTTCACCGAGTCATTTTTCATTTCTCATTGCCTTGCATGCTTAATGATTGACTAATGGCATGATCGATCAAATTCAATATCCAACTACGAGTTTACGGGACGCGTCTTGATTTTGCAGATACTCTGTTAGTGCAATAATGAATTTTCTACTTAGATCTACTCCTGCCGTGCCTGCAGAGCGACCATCTGTTCAAGAAACTCCTCCTCCAGTTGCTTCTTACGCGCCAAAACCAGCAATAACTTTGGAGAGTCTGATTTCTGAAATGCCATTTCCGCAATATTCTGTAGTTGATGATATTGACGATGAGGTCGATGCATCTGCCGGTGAAAATGGAAGTATTGCTGGTAATAAGGAGAACAGCGGCTGTGCTAGTGTAGGGAAGCACTCTGATGTTTCCGAGGAAGAAGGGTGGATTACCATTCCATGCAGTGCGTGCTTGTTATTTCAGTTCACTAATATGTCTGAATTTGATTATTGGTTAATGTGTTATCGTGCATGAATGTATCACCGATGCTTATACATTACGGTCTAGTTTCATAAAATGGTGATCAATTTCTTCTCGTGTGCTTAACACACTGTATATTGTGTTTGTACTATGATTTATGTTGAAAGAAGATAACATTTATCATTGTTAGTGTTTCAAGTTGCGAGATTGTGTAGATTCTTATTTTAATAGGGCCATAACTTAGTTACGAATTCGTATGATGTGAATCAGATTGCATAATCTGTTAATGATCTTCTTATGGTTCTTTTACAAAATGTATGTTTAGTATTTCTGAATCCTGAGTTTTAGAATGGCTAACATGGCTAGACTGTTTATGTGATTGATACATGCTCCCCTTTCCCTTCTATTTCGCGAAGGAAAGCTAATACTCAGATATTCTTTCCTAGAGGATCTTCCTAGTGATTGGAGAAATGCATCAGATGTACATTCGTTACGCAGTAAGGACAGATCTTTTGTCTTCCCAGGTACATATACTTTTTGATGTCTTGTTTATTTTGTTTTCAATCGATGTGCATCTCCAGATAAGAGAAATGCTGTGTTATCTGTATGGTACTTTAACTCTGCCCTTCATACAGGTGAACAAATATGTATCTTGGCATGCTTATCTGCTTATAAACAGGATACAGCAACTATCACTCCTTTTAAAGTTGCAGCAGTTTTGAGTAAACATGGAAAAGGGCACAGTCCTAAAAAACAAAATGGAAACATGGATGATGGAACTAATTCCACAAACGGGGAAAGGCGGCCAAGTCCGGACCAAAGTACAATTCAAAATGGTGAAAATCTATCAAGTGAGAAGATTGATTCATCAGAGGATGTTTCTGCTAGTGAATCTCTTCTTAGAATGGAAGATCACAGGCGTCAAACAGAAACATTGTTACAACGATTTAAGAACTCTCACTTTTTTGTAAGAATTGCTGAGTCTAGTGATCTCCTTTGGTCAAAGAAAATATTTCCTAACAAGCATAGTGACTGTGAAGTGGTGGGTGAAAGCACTGTTAATTCTAGCTTAAATGCTGATCAAGGAAATTTTGGTTCCAATGTCTCTGGTGGCGTTGCAAGAGGTACCTTTAAGTGCTGCTCTCTTTCTGATGGAAGCATAGTGGTATGTATTACAAAGCTTCTGGAGTTCCCGTGCATGCTTGCAAAAATTTTTACTTGAACATTTCAAATATTATGTCCCTCTTTTAATCGTGAGCCTTTACACTGCAGTAGTAGGCCCCAAGAAGTACCGATGTGTTCATCCTGCAATACACTGTCCACCTTTTGTACGAATCAATTAATACTCAGATTTATCATACTTGCATTTTGATCCCAAAGATTAGAATTTTCTATATATTTTGTATATATGTCAAGATTAGTTGTTCTGTGATGCAACCTGTTCAGTAGACATGAAAGATGTGCTTGCATCCATGAAAACTGCATAGTCAGCATTAACTGCTAGCATGAACAATTCTTATTGTCTATTGTGTCATTGGATTGATGTCTGCTCTATTTCAGGATAAATACTTGACTGTTTCCAATTTATTTCATGTAAAGCCTAAATTGCAAGCGGTCTTGATCTGTATTTGGTGCAACATTTCTTTTATTTCATATAAAATTTCCTTCCGTCAGATTAGTGGTTTGTAGTTCATCTGATATCATCACATTCATTTTCAGAGTCTTTTATGCCCATATCAGATCCCTGCTACTGATGTCAGTATCAATTTCAAGTCTCTTTCTAACGACTGATTCTCATTCTCTCTTCTTGTGGGAAGGATGCAGGTGCTTTTACATGTGAATGTTGGTGTTGATATATTGAGAGATCCAGTATTGGAAATTCTTCAATTTGAGAAGTACCAAGAGCGGACAATGTCATTTGAGAATCAGGATGGCTTAGGTTATTCAAGTCTGGATCCATATGGAGAATTGATGAAATGGTTGCTTCCTCTGGATAACACCATTCCTCCTATTACCCGCCCTCTATCTCCTCCCCTTTTAATTCCCAATGCAGGAATCAGTGGCACTTCTCAGAAGTCAAATGCGTCTGCTTCATCTGGCTCTCAACTCTTCTCTTTGGTCCATTTTAGAAGTTACTCTATGTCCTCTATACCTCACAATACTGCACCACCTCCTGCACCCATTAAATCTGCAAGTTCAAAGCCAAGCTTTGAACTTGAAAACTGGGATCAGTTCTCACCTCAGAAGTCCTCAAAGAGAAAAAGACTTGGGGTTCGTGACCTTTTATCTTTCCGAGGTATCTCTTTGGAGCAAGAGAGATTTTCCGTTTGTTGTGGACTGAAAGGAATTCATATTCCTGGAAGGCGATGGAGGAGAAAACTTGAAATTATTCATCCTGTTGAAATCCAGTCTTTTGCTGCTGATTGCAATACGGATGACCTTTTGTGCGTTCAAATTAAGGTGTGATGCATTAAATCTTTTTTTTATAAAGTCATAATGAGTACATGATATGGTTATATATGTATCGTTGATATTATGCTTCTCAAGTATTTCCCAGAATGTTTTTTGTGCATTTTTTTTTTACAGAGTTACATTTTTTTGTTTTGTAGAATGTGTCTCCAGCTCATATACCAGATATCATAATATATATTGATGCTATTACAATTGTTTTTGAAGAGGCATCAAAGGATGGACTTCCCTCATCATTACCAATTGCTTGCATAGAAGCAGGGAATGAACACAGCGTACCAAATTTAGCCCTCAGGTTGTCATCCACTCAAAAGATATTCTATTCATTAAATTTCTCATGCTTCAGTTATTTTCCTGGTTGTTGTGCATCTGCCGTACCAAAAAAGTGGTGGCTTGCATATCTGAAAGGAGAGAATGAACTTTCTATTTTCTGTGTTGCGAACTCATAGAAAAGTTTGGTTATGGCTCGCTTTTGTGGTTGCTTGTTGTATTTGTGTCTGACAGGAGGCACTAAGTACTATTTTCCCTAGTGAGGAGTAAATTTTACAGTGTGATTTCAAAATTGAGTAGAATATTATTCAAGATTGAAAGGATTTGATTGCATTAAGTGATAATTGTGACCTTCCAATGTATCAGATTATTTCTAATGAATCATTTTGGTATGAGAAAATATTTGCATTTGTGCCGTTCTTTTCATTTTTATATGGTAATTGAAAAGGTGATTATATGTAGAGCTTCTCTCTTTCTTCTGTTAAAAAAAGTGCGGAGCTTCTCTGTGGCAGGAGAAACGAAGAGCACTCTTTTATTATCAAACCAGCAACTTCTATGTGGAGGAATATAAAGGCTTGTGGAGAAAGAAATTCTCAATCATCCCAATTGCAGGCTGGAAATCCGACATCAAGTTTGTCCCTTACCTCCAAGAGTACTGATCAATATGCAATTATGGTAACTTGCCGGTGCAACTATACTGGTATGTTTACTGATCTTTATTTCTGTAATTTATCATCATAGTCCCATTGGGGTGATTTGCCTTTTTTATTTTTCAATTTTCTGATTCTCTTAAGCTGCACGTCTCTCTTGTTGATATTGTGGAAAAAATTATATCGCACAAGTATTAGCCATCTCTAGGAATTTGTAGAAAACAACTCAAATTTAAGGGAACTTTGGATGGAATGCAATCACAATAAGAATTGCACGGGGAGCACCAAAATGAAGAACTGAACGTAGCATTTTCAAGTACCTTCCCTGGTTCCTGCACTTCTCTTTAAAGATTCTTTAATTTCTTTACAACCACAATTCTCAAAGGATTGGTTTTACCTTGTTGGACCATAATATCTTTGCGTTTCGTCTAAAGCTGTTTCTATTAAGCATGAGCACAACCACATTTTTGTCTTTCTTACCCAGTTTCTAAAACCAACTGAGATTGAACAAAGAATGTTAGCATTCAATGAATTAGGGCTGAAGGGGCAATGAAAAGAAGAGAAGCATCCGGATCTTAATTTCAGCAATCTCATAGTGCTGTCACTTGTTGCCACTAAATGTCAAACCATCATAATTCTTTCAGTTGTTTCTCTTATGCTATAATAGGTACTTAAAATGATTTCTTATATTTTCTGAACTCATTCAGAGTCAAGATTGTTTTTTAAACAACCAACAAGTTGGCGACCTCGAATTTCAAGCGATCTTATGGTCTCTGTGGCGTTATCTGGGGATCCCCTTAAACCCAATGGAATTGGTTCTCACCTTCCTTTTCAGGTTTAAAGCATCAAATCTCAAGCAACGCCCCCCCCACCCAAACACACATCCACACCAATTCCACATGATGTCCAATCAGCAGTTATCTGAAGGGTTTAAATTTCAGGTTTTGACACTTCAGGCGTCAAATTTAACATCCGAAGATCTGACCATGACGGTTCTTGCTCCATCTTCATCCTCTTATCCATCCGTCATTTCGTTGAATTCCTCATCATCATCACCTATGAGTCGATACTGGGTTTTAAATGAAGTTGCTGGTGAGAAGTATAGTACATCACTGGAAAGGCCGAGATCAATCCCTGTTGCTGGTGAGAAGTATAGTACATCACTGGAAAGGCCGAGATCAATCCCTGTTGCATCTGAGAATCAAAGAAACAATGTTGATTTTGGAGGCCGACCAATTTCTTTTGAAGAAGTATCTTCTCCCATGTCAGATATCATCCCAAGTGCTGGTTTAGGTTGCTCGCATTTGTGCCTCCAGAGTAGAATTCCATTAGGGTAATAAATAATTCCTTTCTCACTTTATCAATAGTTTTCCCAGCACTCATTGTTTGCTTGGTCTCTGCAGATGTATTCCTTCTCAATCCACAACAACCATCAAACTTGAGCTACTTCCCTTGACTGATGGCATAATTACTCTTGAAACGTTACAGATTAATATCAAGGAAAAAGGTAATGATTGTCATTATTTTATTTTCTATGCTTTCTTCAATTATGTATTTACTGTGTCCCATCAACAAAAAATTTATGTACCTACTCTGATAAGAGGCTAAATGATTCTGCTCAAGTATCTATTGTCCATTCAATCAATTAAAAGATCAAAAATAATTATAATAATTCTTAAGTGAGCTCCATACTAAAATTGAGAATCATTTCCCTAGATTTTTGTCCCTCCTTAAAAGGAATATGGAATCACTCTCATTTCCCTTTTTCCCAACGAACAGATTTTTTCCCTCTCATGATTTTATTTGTTTCGATAATTCAAATTTTATTTCTATGCCTTACATTAGGGAATCATATCTTCATTCTTATTATGCGCAAGATCATAGATATTGTTCTTATTGTGCCATTCTTCATGCTCATTAATTTTTCATGTAGATTCATTCGCATTCTCGTTTGCATTAACTTATCATGATTTTTTTGAAAGTTATTAAGTAGAAATTCCTTTAATCATTTTGGTGTGACAGGTGTTACGTATATCCCCGAGCACCCACTGAAAATTAATGCGACTTCCAGCATTTCTACTGGGATTATTTAAGATGGTTCCTAGTATTTCACATTTAATCTCGAGCACTGCAAGGGCCCATCCAAGGCCCGCCCTTTCGGCCATTCTTGAATCAGAATTTTTATGGTTTCTAGGCCAATCAACGACCATTCGCGCTCGTTTGCCTTCTCTTTGAGTGTGCTTGATATACCCATATCAATCTATCTTGGATATATAGCTTTTAGTTGTGTGTTGTAAGTTGTGTATCCCTCGTCTTGGAAATGGAATCGATGTACATCCTGGAATCTCAAAATATATACCTGTTTCACTTTTTTTTTTTTTGATTGTGCTTCTAGGTTACTGCACCCAGAAAACAGTGGAGAAACTGTGAATCTGCAACTTTTTCTGTGGCTGCTTTTTGATACATTAGATTGTAAGCTTCTATTCTTACATCTATTAAAACCGAAGTCCTTTTCAGATATTCTGTTCCTGAATCTAAACATAATGCTTAACAACACTGTCATTATGCCTCCTTTTCATCCTTTCTCTAACATGTAATGGTGCCTATGAACTGTCCAACAGGACGTTTTCTGCGCGGAGCAATCATCCAAAATAGACCACACAAAATTAAGCCAACTTCACTGGACAGGTCTAGTCTAAGTTTCAGAATTGAATTATTGATGCTGTTCTTGATATTTATTGGATATTATTTGACTTTATTAGTTGAAAATAAATCTATTTAAATTCAATAAAAAAATATTATAAAATTCATGTCTTTTTCTTTTCTTAAACAAAATATTACAAATATGCATCAATGTTTGATTACTTGTGCTATGGTTAAAGCTTGTGATTTGAAATTTGTAGATGATAGAGGAAATTTGTTGATTTTAAGCAGGAAAGGAAAAAAAAAAAAAATGTCTCTTTAGGCCCGCCCACTACCAACCTCAACATGTCGGGATATTTGGACACCCACCTAGCACCCGCTTCACTTACACAATTAGTGTAGTGGGAAGCTACTTGCTTGAAAGAGCTAAAAGCACACTCTTCTCTCTTCTTGACCTTGAACCTCTATTCCCTGATCTTGTTGAAGGAGGTAAAGCAACTTCGACTCCTCTCCTTCTCGGTCGAGTTGCCTCACTCCTCTCTGTCTTAACTTGAACTAATGTTACTCCATTAGTATTGTTTAGATTCAAGTAAAAAGTAGCGTAGAAAGTAGTGCATAGAGTGTTACTCCATTGGTCCCCTTGCTATGGTGATGAAAGTTCTTTGTCATAGGCTAGAAAAGCTTTGGAGGGCTTGATGGTCTAGTTTTTCTCCACACCTTTTGACTTTTATATCTAATACTCACATATGCCAAGCCCCTAGGGAAGAGAGTACAATAACACATAATTCCCTCCTATATGTAGAAAGAGACTGTCGGAAACAACTAAAATCAAAGTTTCCAAGATATTTTGATATTTTGAACTAGATGTTTAAAATGCTCGACAGAGGACTATCACTTCAATACTGTAAATTGAGTATCTGCAGTCAAACATGATAAAATATGTTTAAAATACTCGACAAAGGACTATCACTTCTCTACTGCAAATTGAGTATCTGCAGTCAAACATGATAGAATACACTTTACAACCCATAAGTTTATGATATTTTATTTGATGATATACCATCCTACGTGTTACCCTATTCAACCCATTCTCTAAAAATTTCATCTTTATCATAATTCTTCAATTGTTGATCTTTTTATGCGACATACTCGGGAGTAGTTCAACTTTTCACTTTATAAATAGAGCCTTTCTTTGAAGTGATATAAAAATTTCTCGGTCATCAATTATATTTCATTGCTACAATCATTTTGACAAAGATTAAGACTATTTTTAGTTGAATTATTTGAATGATATCATTTATTGTCCTATGAATTTGACTCGAAAGATATTGCCACATAATTTAAATATCTTTTTTAACATATGAGAAATAATTGATGGTGTCCAAAATTGTTTACAACAAAATAGAGAATATAAACACCAAAATTGATTTTATGATATTAATTTATTCAACTTAATTAATTTTAGTTTACGTTAAAAATAGACCCCACAAGTTATAAATTTAAGAAAATAATTTTATAAAGAAAAAATAATAATAATCTACATATGAAAATACCGGTACCCTTTTTTGGCATCATAAGTTATAAATTAAAATATATTATCATGTCATGGATGTGTCATTTTCATGGCGTTATTATATAAACTTTAATCAAAATAATTTACTACAACGAGCTGTTATTGTCTAAAATTAAATTAAAAAAATAATTAGTTTTAATCAATAAATTTAAATTTAAATCTAAAATGGCGAAAGTCAAACTATGTGGTGCACGTTTATGTTTCAAAAGTCAATCATTTATTTTTTGAATTTGCATTAAGTCTTTTTAAATACTTTTAATTATATTTTAAATTTATCATCAAACAACATACTTCAAACTTCAAATAAGTTGCGTTAAATGAACCAATTTATGAACTTATAAAAGGTAATTTTAGGTAAAATTAGATTATTTAATATCATTAATTGAAGTAAAAAAATCCACTAAAATCTTTTTAATATTCACAAGTTCTAGCTTAAAAATAATGTGAAAAATAATGAATTTAAAAGTATTGATAAAAATATAATATATTTTTTTTTCTAATATCAAAATAATTTCTCTCTGACAAAGACATTCACAAATTGACAATTTATTTAAATACATTACATAATGTATTAGTTAACAATAATTAGTAAACTGAGTCAAATAGTTTTTTTGAAAATGAATTAAAATTATAAAATATTTATTTTGAAAATAATAAAAATTAATGTCCAAATCATAATATCCTTTGTGTCAACAAAATTAGATCAATAAAAAGCTTGAAATGATTGGGGTTGGGCTCTATTATTGTCATTTAGGGCGGAGGGTGGGGTAGGGGTAGAATCGGTCTTTCACATTTTATTATTATTTTTTTAATTTTCCAGAAAAAGAATTAAATATATAAAATAGAGGGAAAATTGAAAAGAGGTGCGTGCAAGACACCGAATAATTTGACGTGCGCATTCAAATCCGCCCACGAAGGCAGACACGTCAACATCGTTGTGGGGCCATGGTCATCTTCTCTCTCATGCCCGTACTGCCCGATTTTCCCACTTTCGATTTGCCCGAAATGTTTGGTCCATTCTTATTTGGCACCCCGGGCCACGGTCAGCTGACACGACCGGCAGTTTGGTCACTGCCCGTTTCCCCGGGCAGCTACGTTAACTTTTGTCCAGTCTTTGATTCCATTGGAAAATGGGAAAAATAAAAATAAAAAAAAATAAAGGAAAAAAAAGGAGGAGAGAGAATTGAATATTTTTTGGAAAATAAATTTCTTTTTCTTATCTATATTTTAAATTAATTAATTAATTAATTAATTAATAAAATTTCTTTTTGTGTATAAAATTTATAACCTTACCAGCTTAAAACTAATCTAGTTGTTCTTGTTGGAAAATCCATCTTGGGGATAGTCTCTATTTTTTAGGCGCAGAGATTTGTAAGGTTAAGCTGTGAGGAACTTGGAGTATCATTGTCTGTTGATGAAGGAGGAGGAGACTTGTTTATGACCTCATTCTAGTCGATCGAATTTCGCCTTCTGAAGGGTTTCTTATGGAATTCATCGATTTCTATAAGATCTGGTAATCTTCTTCTCAACAACTGGATGTCTTCCTCTTTTTTGCCCCAAGTGAAGCGAGGTAAATTTGAGTGATCTTGTGGTAGTCTTCACTTTCGTTGTTTCGAAGCCAAGTTTAAGTAGCGACTCGAGAAGGTAAGGCACTGGATGGTGTTTCGGATTCGGGGGGTTTTATGCGATTATCTGTGTTCTTTTGGGTAGTTGAGCTATGGAGGTAATAGCTGAAGATGGGAAAGTTGTGTCTCGGGTAGTGACCGAATCGAAGGGGACGAAGAAGCAGAAGAACAACAAAGAACAGGTTGAAACTGTGGAAGAGGAAACTGGCTGTTGGATTGCTCTGAGGATTTTTCGTAGCTGCATTTCTTCGAGATCCAAAGTTGATAGTTCGATTAGTGGGACTAGTATTAACTATGGTAATCACTTATGTTCTTGTCATATTCTCTGTAGTTCGCTTTCTGGCTTAAAGCTTAGATTCATTGTTTTCTGGGATTTCCTGTAATTTCTAATTTAGTCCATGTTCTTTAAGGGTCTCATTTTGTTTGTTTTGATTTGTGAACATTTTACTGATGTCAGCATCCGTACTTGAAATCATTGAACAATGCGAGTTCTTAATCTCGCATCATCGTTAATTGACCCTCACTTATGGATATTAGTAGATGATTATTAAGTTTAGGAAAGTTGTTAAGGTAGTCCTGAGCATAAGTCATGGGGGATTTATTACTTCAAACCAGAAAATGGATCTTGAAGCTCTTTTGAGCATGTGAGACTTATCTGGTAAAGCTTCAGTAGAAAGCAGGAAGAGTTTTCTTGAACGCAGCCTTTACCTTCTGAACCAGGAAGGATCTTCTAGACTTATGAAACCCCCTGTTGCAAATGCAGACCGATTATAATCTTCGAACCAGGAAGGATGCATACTGACTGGTGATATTTTGGGTTGACAATGGTTTGGATGTTCATGGAAATAGTCGTAAGAGGTATGGTGCATCGTAATCTTTGAAAGGTTGTAGATGGTGGGTAAGTTACTGACTGTTTATAGGAATGGGGAATTTATTCGTTATTTCTCGAGTAATGGAAGGTCGAAGACAACTGAACATATAGACTTGGAAACATTTTAATTGAGGTTTTGAGTTCATTGTTGTGCTTCAAGTTTTTATTATATTGAGTATTTTTCTAACCTGTTTTCTTTTAAGAAAATTGAAGTTTCCTAATTAATGGTCTTTTTGTGTCAGCTGAAAGCAAGTCTACGGTGGATTCGAGTAGAGACCAGCCGACGCCTCAAGAGATATCTTCTACAAACACAAGTATGAGTAATGCAGAGAGTAATTCATCCACTTCCAAACTAGAAGAGGAACTTAAAATATCTCCTCATCTACGGAAATTTTCATTCAATGATCTTAAGTTGGCAACAAGGAACTTCAGACCGGAGAGTCTTCTTGGTGAGGGCGGTTTTGGTTGTGTTTTTAAGGGTTGGGTTGAAGAAAACGGAACTGCTCCAGTTAAACCTGGCACAGGACTCACTGTTGCTGTTAAAACGCTCAACCATGATGGTCTTCAAGGCCATAAAGAGTGGATGGTTTGAAGCTTCTCTGATCTGTTGTCTTTTTATATGTATATTTTGGAGTTTACATTTTTCATCCTGTATGGATGGTAGGAAAATAACCATATGTTTTATTCTTTAACCGATGCGCTGTGTTATGTGGCAGGCTGAGGTGAATTTTCTTAGTGATCTCAAACATCCCAACTTGGTCAAACTTATCGGTTACTGCAACGAAGATGATCAAAGACTGCTTGTATATGAGTTCATGCCCAGAGGAAGCCTGGAGAATCATCTTTTCCGGAGTATGTTACTTCCTTTCTTATGATAAAATTTTCCATTCCATCCATCCTGTAGTTTTTGGGTAAATAGTGCGTTCTTTGAGTCTCTAAATCCATGGCTTATGATTTCGGGTCTGTTAACTAGTTAATTAGCTAAGTCTTCGGTGTTTAGAGATTGATCCATGGCTTCTGTTTCTCACTTGTAAAACTCTACATCATATGCAGGATCTCTACCTCTTCCGTGGTCTATTAGGATGAAAATTGCACTAGGTGCTGCCAAGGGTCTTGCTTTTCTTCACGAAGAAGCGAAAAGGCCGGTTATATATCGTGATTTCAAAACGTCCAACATCCTATTAGACGCAGTATGTGACAGAAACTTTGGTTATAATATGTTTTTATTCATTATGTATCTTCCTGACAATATCACTCTTTTAGGAATACAATGCCAAGCTTTCTGATTTTGGACTTGCAAAAGATGGGCCCGACGGAGATAAAACCCATGTCTCTACACGTGTGATGGGAACGTATGGCTATGCAGCTCCAGAATACGTAATGACTGGTGAGTTTTAGAACATTCAATCTTTTTTAGTAAGTATAACGTCTGGTGATTTACATTCTTGTCACTCAGTCAATTCTCTTGCCCATATGCCCCCATGGCACGCAACGCTCTGATTAAAATTGTAGAATTTGGAAGTCTGGATCTGTGTTATCTTGTTAGTCTACTAGTGCCTGTTCATTCTCTTGGTGATTGTTCGTTTTGGTCTGATAAGTGCCCCTCTGGCAGGACATCTTACATCAAGGAGTGATGTGTATAGTTTCGGAGTCGTTCTTCTTGAAATGTTAACTGGCAGAAGATCCATGGACAAAAACCGTCCTAATGGTGAACATAATCTTGTCGAGTGGGCACGGCCATACCTAGGAGAGAAAAAGAGATTCTATCGTTTGATAGACCCTAGGCTTGAAGGTCATTTCTCAATTAAAGGTGCTCAAAAGGCAGTACAATTGGCTGCTCAATGCCTTAGCCGAGATCAAAAGGTCAGGCCCTTAATGAGTGAAGTTGTTGAAGCCTTGAAACCTCTCCCAAACCTCAAGGACATGGCAAGTTCATCTTATTATTTTCAGACAATGCAAGCCGACCGCGTCCGATCGAGCCCAATGGCGAGAAATGGCTACCACACAGCTGCAGGACCAGTTCCAAAGAACGGGCAGCAACTACGCAGCCATTCAATCGCCAATGGATCTCATGCTTCTCCATATCATCAGCAGCAGCAACCCCATCCATCTCCAAAACCCAATGTCAAACCCTGAAACTTGGGTTGTTTGGTAATTAATCAGTAATTATCTAGTTGTGTTAACCCATCTCATTTTGTCAATCAGTAGTTTTCCCCCCCTTCTACCTCAGTATAGATAGATGTTTATTTTGCAAACAGCATTTGCTGGTGGATCATTGAAAATGCTACTGATAGACATGTCTGCTCTATCACCACCTTGTTAAAATGGGAAACCTGGCAGAAGAGTGTACCATAGCAGATGAATTTTGTTCATCATTTTCAATGTCATATTATTTTGAGAAAGAACAGAAAGAACTCCATATCCTTTTCCTCTTCATTTTTGAAGGGTCTAAGCCGATGCTACATGTGAGATTCCACCTTGGTTGGAGAGGGTAGGGTAACGAAACATTCCTTGTAAAAGTATGAAAACCTCTCCCTAGTAGAGTAGACGTGTTTTAAAAACTTTGAGGAAAAGTCTAAAGGGGACAATATCCGCCAGCAATAGACATAAGTCATTACAAATGGTATCAGAGCTAGACACTAGGCGGTGTGTCAGTGATGACGCGGCCTCCAAGGAGGGTAGATTGTGAGATCCCACATTGATTGGAGAGGGGAACAAAACATTTCTTATAATAGTGTGAAAACCTCTCCTTAGTAGTCACGTTTTAAAACCTTGAGAGGAACCTCGAAAGGAAAAACCTAAAAATGACAATATCTATTAGCAGTGGATAGTTTGGATGATCAAGATGAACTAAGAAATGGATTGACAAATTATTAGAGAACAGAGAGAGCACCATATAAGCCTGATGATTGAATCAAGGGGTTTGACTGCTAAAAGTTATTGGAATAAGGATTCATTTGTTGTTGGAATCATAGTGGATATTGAATGGCTTCTCATCTGGTTTATATATTATATAACTTATTGACATGTGTGTTCTTACGCCATATCCACTTTCTCGATGCATACACCAACCGATCGAGAAAGCAAAAGTATGCAGCTCTGGACAAAATATGTTCATATAATACAAGATTGTGGGTGGCCGACGGTGAACCGAAAGGTCCCGAACCGCTCGGAATCCGCCGCGTGGACGGCAGAGAAAAGAATCCATCATTAGAAACAACTGAAAAGACCTGACCCATTTCGGCAAATTCTGATTCAGTCGGAGTTTTTGAGTGAAAATGGGTTACCTAATTCGCACAGTTCCTCCACTATGGCGCTGAGTAATTGCTTCAATGATGAGGAGAATGACGCGGAGTGTGTGCGGTCTGATCTGTCTTTGATTTCCACTTGGGATTCACTGTTTCTCAGTTCCAATTTTCCATTTGTCACCACAAATTCACTCGCTAAGAGCGAAGATTTCTCGGAAAGCTTCTGGGTTTTCACAGTGCAGGTAAGGTGTTTGTTGTATGTCCTGTTCCCTTTCTTCAGCCTACGGAGATCACTGTAGTGTTCTCAATGCCTTCTGAAATCTTGAGTCGTATATCTTTTCTATGTCATGTCAATCTTCTCAGGAGGACCAGAAACTAAGCTCATGATCATTCATTAGTTGGATTCTGGTCTTGAATTGCTCCTATGAAGATGATGATCGTCCTTCCCAGCTGCTGGCTTGGAACATGGAGCAGCCATTTGATTGCTGCGAGTTCAATGAAGTGATTCAACCTGGCATCTGGGGAACTTGATACAGGACGCTTCTCTTATGTGCAGCAGCCTGAGATTCATTCTGAAACAAGGACAAGGGTTGGCTTCTTTGAATTTGCAGCTAAAAGAGGTTTGTTTTTCTTTTCAAAGCAAGAAACTTTCATGTTCTAGATTTCGAGGTTACTAAAGTTTCTCGTTGTGAGCTAAATTGATCGTAACGGTAGTAAACATGTACTCAAGTTAAAATTTTATAAGCTTTTTTATTACACTTTTTTGAGATCGAAGGCTTGCATCGGTTGCTTCTTTGAATTGTAAAGCCAAAAGAGCTCGGATCTTTTCAAAGTAAGAAACCTTCATATTCGGTTACTAAAGTTACTCGTTGTGAGCTTAATTGATCGTAGATCAACAGTAATTGACATGTAGTCGAGCTAAACATTTTATAAGCTATTTAATCATACTTTTATGAAAAAAAAAAAGGGTCAAAGAAGCTTTTTTTTTTTTTTTTTTTTTTTCTTTTTTTTTTTTGTCTCATTCACAAAAGAAAAGTACTGAATGAAATTGGGCCATATGAAAGGCATATTTATTTATTTATTATTATTATTTTAAAAAAGAAAAAAGCTATATTTATTTTGATAAATAAACATTGAAAAAGCAAATAAAATGTATTAAAAGTAAAAATCAAAAACATTACTCATCCTCAAATTATGAGGAAAAGACTTACCACTAATGCTGATTTTACTTTATATTAAAACTTTTATAACTTTCTTTCATTAATGGGACGATTTGTATTCAAATATAAACTTTTTTTTTTCTAATTCGAATAAGAATTTGAATCTTTGATCTAAAAAGAATATTTTAATTATTAAGTTACGTTTAAATTGACTATAAATAACCCATCAAATATCGAGTAATTATTAAAATTTAGAAATTTAATGATTCTTTCACTTATTTTATTTTATATTTTAAATGTAGTTTTACCTTTTTGCCCTTATTCATTAATGTGTAGAACTAACCATTTTCTAAAAAACATTATCTTCCAAATACTTAACTAAAAAACTTTTGCACTTTTTTACCTAAAAATATGATTTGATGGTGAGATAACTAAAACTAAGAATATTACCTAAAATTTTTAAAACCCAACTTTTTATATAATAAAAAAACCATTTTTGGGATTTTATGAAAAAAAAAATTGGATTTTTAATTTTGGGTTCATATACACCTAGAAGAGTGACGTGACGTTCCAAATTTTATGATACGAAGGGGTATTATAGTCATTTTTATTTCGATCTACGACTATTAAAACATTTTATAAAAATGAGTATTTTAGGCTCTTTCTCGCGCTTACCCTTCAAATCAAGAGTAATAAAGTTACCTAATTTTACTTTTCAAAAATAAATTTTGATCTCAATAATATACCTAATATTTTCATAAAGTTATTACAACATTCAAATTATAGATATAATATTTTTCCATTTTAGAAAATTATAAATACCCAGATTTTTTATAATTATTTTACCATTTTCTCAATAAATAAATAAATAAAATTTACAAATGTCCAATATTCTTCATAGAACAAAATAGAAATAACTAAAAAAAAGCTCACTATTTCTTAGATTCATGGACCTAGTTCAAGTTAAGGAGACGGAGAACATTTTATAAAATTCTTAAAAGACTCTCGATATAAAAAGACTCTTGCAACTTATTCATGTGAATATGCATCAAAGACAGTATCGGTGTGAAATCTCACTAAGAAATCTCTCGTTAGTACATGCGTTTTAAAATTTTGAGAGGAAGTCCATAGAGAAAAGTCAAAAAATGACACTACCTATTAGTGGGGGACTTGAACGGTTATAATCTGATAAAGATGATTATTAGGAGCGTGGTTGACACGTTTCAAAATTTAACCAAATAGACTGAAACATATCTTATACCAAATTGATAGGGAAAAAGAGAGAATTTGGAAGGAAATAAATTAAGAAAAAAAAAGAAGAAATGACTTTTAACTATTTTTATATGTTTTCTTTTGTAGACCGCAAAATAAGTACAATTCTTCACCGCCCCTGCAGGATATTTTGCTAAATCTGCAAACAACCCGCCAGAGTTGCCTAATTACATGAACCCACCCCATTTAAAACTAATTTATCTATTTCTGCCCCTAATTATAATATAAAAAACTAACCATGCACGTTTCGTTTCGTTGAAAAAGGCAAATTTAGATACTTCACGTCAAGGTCCTTGTGCTTTTTCAATTTCATGGATTTTGATCTTTATTTTTCCAAATTTTCATTTTAACCCCTATATTTTAAAAATCTTTTAATACAAATTTATAAATACATTTTAAGAAATTTAATCAGCATCGAAAAAATAAAAAATAAATAAAAGGACCTAACTGACCATATTTTGTATTTTACATGGATTTAAAATTACTAAAAATTAATAAATATTAAAATTATTTTATTTTCAAATTAAAATCTATTTTAATTAACAAATATCGTCCACTCTTGTCATTTATCTTCAATCTCTTTCTCGTTTCGTTTTCGTTCTCTCTCTCTTCTGTTCTTCGTTCAATTTTTTTTTTTTTAATTTTTTTGATTTTTTTGATTTTTTTGATTTTTTTGATTTTTTTTATTTTTGGGTCTGCGGCAGAGAGGAAGTGGCAGCAGGGGGATCATGTCGACCATTGTACTCGATCCTCTTCTCTATCACTGCGGGAAAGGGAAACAGAGATTCCAACGCCGTCCTAAATTCAATCCGCTCAAATCTTGTTCTTCCTTTACTTACTGTACCAATAAGCTTCTTTACCGTGGCCGAAGGACCTTTTTCAATCGCAATTCTTGTAAGCTTCCTGTTCTTAGAGCTAGCTCAACTAATGCGGGTCTCCTTGAACCCTTTGAATCGACGGATGTTTTGCTCACGGAGACGTTCTTTATTAAGCGTACTGAAAAGGTATATGGATTATATCTTATGATATGGGATTGTTTTTGTTTTTCTTCTCATTGTTCTTCCAGTTTTATTTGTGGGATCTGTTTTGTTGCTGCTGGGGAGTGCATTTCACTTTTGGTTCGTTAGTTTTTCACTCTCGGGATGGTAGTTTTTTTTGTTTACGTTTGCTTGTTTAACTTGATTTCCCTGAGTTTGAGAGTTGATTGTTGATTTGAGCTTGTAGTTGGAGGGGAAGATCTCCGTCGGACTAGCCCAGGGAAAGAACCAGAATCAGTGGGAGCTTACTATTGGATGTAACCTTTCTGGGAAATGGATTCTTCATTGGGGTGTGTCCTTAATCGATGATAGTGGCAGGTATTTCTCGTTTTGATCCATAACTTGAAATTTTTTTATGCTGTTTTTTTTTTTTTTTTTTTTTTTTTTTTTTTTTTTTTTTTTTTTTTTTTTTTTTTTTTTTTTTTTTTTTTTTTT
>NW_019272050.1:1533166-1553035 GCF_002738345.1 Cucurbita maxima | reverse complement strand
TTTTTTTTTTTTTTTTTTTTTTTTTTTTTTTTTTTTTTTTTTTTTTTTTTTTTTTTTTTTTTTTTTTTTTTTTTTTTTTTTTTTTTTTTTTTTTTTCTGTTGATGCCTTGCCTTCATCTAAAATGGGTTGAATGAATGAACCTTGCAGCGAATGGGATCAACCTCCTAAAGAAATGATACCCCCTGGTTCAATACCGATCAAAGTATGTTAATTTAATCTCTTGATTTCATTGTCTAGGCTGCGAAAGTGTGTTAACAATTATATTCGCAGGATTATGCTATTGAGACACCATTGAAAAAATCATCCTCATCTGCTTTGGGAGATGCTGTTCATGAAGTGAAGATAGACCTTGTCCCTGACAAAGCAATTGCAGCTATAAATTTTGTTTTGAAGGTTGTTATTTTCAGTATTTAACAATTGAAGACGTGTCCTATACCTCTTTGGTCGTTGATCGTGTTCGTTTCTAATATTGCAAGTCCTTTTGGTGAATGGGACTTCTTACTTTTGGTAGTGCAGGATGAAGAAACTGGAACTTGGTATCAGCACAAAGGGAGAGATTTCAAGGTGCCTCTTTTAGGCTACCATGGTGGTGATGGCAATATAGTTGGAACGAAAAAGGGCTTGAACTTATGGCCAGGTTGGGATGTCCTTAAATAATATATAATGTTTCTTTTAATTTGGCTATGCACAGCTATATATACTAAGTGATTTCCTTCAATGTATACATCTTAGAGTATCAAATTTGAAAGTAGTGCCTATGATCTGCTTGAAGTTATGTCTGAGTTCCATTTCTTGCTTCCACTGTGCACTATAGGGAATTTTATTAGTTTGTAGGTTATGATTTTGGATTGCCTGCCTCACTTCCAGTTTCCCTGGTGTTTATCTCATTCTTTCAGCTATTGTCTATCTCACGCTGGTGAGATGTTTAAATTTACTCAATTGCAGGGGCTTTGGGTCAGCTATCCAACCTCATTGTTAAACCAGAACCAAATTCTAAAGGTCAAGAAAGCAGTGGTGAATCTGGAGATACAAAGGAGAAGAATTATTTGGAAGGATTCTACGAAGAGCTGCCTATTGTAAAAGAAGTGGCTGTTGATAACTCGGTCAGTGTTACAGTCAGGAAGTGTCCCGAAACAACTAAATATGTTTTGTATTTGGAAACTGATGTACCTGGAGATGTTACTGTTCATTGGGGAGCGTGCAGGGATGAGACTAGGAAATGGGAGATTCCAGCTGCTCCTCATCCTCCAGAAACAACAGTGTTCAAGAAAAAGGCCTTGCGTACCCCACTACAGGTTCAGTGCAATTTTTTTTCCCCTGAAATTTGAGTCAAATTGATTGCAAACTCATCAAATGCCTCTATTTTTTTGTCATGGGGATGGAATGTTTATTATTAAGCCATCTAAAAACCATTGCATTATCGTCCATTTTGTGAGAAAAGAGTTCATTACAAGTATATCTTTTAAAATTCATTAGAGTAATCGATATTTTAAACATTCTATGCACACATGTACTTTTCAAATCTTCATGTTCGGATTTTATTAAAATGCTTAAGTTTTGATTTCCAGTCAAGAATACTGTATTTTTCATTATTATGAAATACCCCGTTTGCAGCCGAAAAAAGACGGGAAGGGAAGTTGTGGAATTTTCACCGTGGAAGAAGAATTTGGAGGTTTTCTTTTTGTTCTCAAGCAAAATGAGAATTCTTGGTTAAACAACCAGGGAGAGGACTTCTACATCCCCTTCTCAAGCTCTGGTAACATGCCTGTTCAAAAGAAACAGATCAAATTAGAAGATACAGGAGTATCTATAAAATCTGGAGAAGGATCTGAGGGAGTTTCTGTCACTGCTTATACTGTTGGAATTATCAAGGAGATAAGAAATTTGGTTACTGACATTTCTTCTCAGAAGACTCCAAAGAAAAAAACCAAAGAAGCACAAGAAAGCATTCTTCAGGAAATTGAAAAACTGGCTGCTGAAGCCTATAGTATTTTCAGAAGTTCTACTCCGACTTTTACAGAGGAAATACTTGAGACTCCTAAACCTGTAGAACCACCCGTGCAAATTTCCTCTGGCACGGGTTCAGGTTTTGAAATATTGTGTCAAGGGTTTAATTGGGAATCTCACAAGTCCGGAAGATGGTACATGGAACTTAAAGAGAAAGCAGCAGAATTATCCTCACTTGGCTTCACCGTGTTATGGCTGCCACCTCCAACTGAATCTGTGTCACCAGAGGGGTACATGCCAAAGGACTTGTATAATTTAAATTCCAGGTAATTTATAAAAAATATTATAGCTTATACGACATAATAATTTCGTTATGGGTTTCTATGATTTTATTTCTTATGCGGAAACATGTAGAACCTTCTTTTAATCCACTCCTAGATTTGCATTATCACTTGTTAAGCAGCAATTATCCAATGATGAAATTGTCGTTTCATCTCATGCATGGAGTCCAGAGAAATTTTCGCTAGTGATCAGAGAAATTTACTCCTTCCCCTCATATTTAATAAATTGAAAAATAAAAGACATCATCGTTACGGGTAGGATCTTAAATGTTTATAATTGTCCACTCTACTTTCTTCATTTCAGATATGGTAACATTGATGAGCTAAAGGATGTTGTGAAGACATTCCATGATGTTGGGATAAAGGTTCTTGGTGATGTTGTCCTAAATCATCGTTGTGCACAATTTCAAAATCAAAATGGTATTTGGAATATATTTGGTGGTCGCTTAAATTGGGATGATCGTGCCATAGTTTCAGATGATCCTCATTTTCAGGTTTGATTTTCTTTTTGTCCTCTCAGATGCCTGCACTTTAAATGTGATCATTGAAATGAAGAAAAACAGCACTAGACCCTGCCTAGATGTGTAAATGTGATCATTGAACTTTTTAATGTACTGCCTCGTTTATATAACATAGAGATGTCGACTTCCTTTAAATATTTACATTCTTTTTATTAATTTTGGTTACCTGGACAACAAAATTGCTCATTCATTTTTTCATGTCCTGTGCAGGGTAGGGGCAACAAAAGTAGTGGAGACAACTTCCATGCTGCTCCTAACATTGATCATTCACAAGATTTTGTGAGAAATGATATCAAGGAGTGGTTGTGCTGGTTAAGGTTAATTCCCCGGTCAACCCTTGTTTAGACTGAACTATTAATTTCTGTGGAACTTCTTTTTTGGTTTTTTAGTCCTCTATGTGAAGACCTTATCATATTCAAATATAAACGTGAGTCTATAAAGTAGCGTGACATGATAATAAATGGATATTGTGGTGAAAAAAGGCTTTGGACTTAGCCTAGAGGTCTCAAGTTAAATGGCCTCTCATTGCGTACGCTGCTTTCTGTGATGTATACCCTTGAGACTCTTTTTTGTATTGCTTAGTGCTGGTATGATTAAATACAATTCCTCTCTTTGAACTTGTTGAACATAAAAATCTATGGTCATTTTCTAACGAAATGGTAAATGAACCAAATAAATGACGTGTTTGAATTAAGTTTACCCATGAAGGCTCCTAGGTCTCTTTAATTCTTAGAATTGATCAGAATATTTGCCACAATGACCGGGTGTGGTTCTTTTTAATCTTTTTTATGTTTGCTCCTTGAAATGAAACCTTGAAGCTATCTGCATTAGGAAGGGGAAAAAAACATGAAGCCATCTTTAAATTATCAATTGGTGGGTTTCATTCTGGTTGTTTTAATGAAGAGCTCGATGTTCTTAACTTCTATGATTTGCTGATATGCACATCCTCATTACTATCCCGTTTAATTTGAAAGTCTCTTTTTCAACTTGCTTTTAAGAATTAGAGTTGTGTTTTTTTATGCATATGCTTTTGGCTGTTGAAATGCAGAAAGGAAATTGGGTATGATGGGTGGAGGCTTGATTTTGTCAGAGGATTCTGGGGTGGTTATGTGAAGGATTACTTGGATGCCAGCGAACCTTACTTTGCTGTAGGCGAATACTGGGATTCCCTTAGCTATACGTATGGTGAGATGGATCATAATCAAGATGCTCATAGACAGAGAATTGTTGACTGGATAAATGCTACTAATGGAACTGCTGGGGCATTTGATGTTACTACCAAAGGGATTCTTCATTCTGTAAGCTTTCATTTAATTATCTGGGTGTCAAATCTGTGGAAGATGTTTCCTGAGCTTATTCACAATCTAACTTGTTATTATTCTCGCAAGATGTGAGATCCCATATGGGTTGGGAAGGAGAACGAACATTCTTTATAAGGGTGTGGAAACTTTCCCCTAGTAGACACGTTCTAAAATCGTGAGGCTGACGACGATATGTAACAGGCCAAAGTGGACAATATCTACCAACGGTGGCCTCGGGCTATTACAAATGGTATTAGAGTTAGACATCGGGCGGTGTACCAGCAAGAACACTAAGTCCCGAAGGGGGTGGATTGTGAGATCCCACATCGATTGGGGAGGAGAACAAACATTCTTTATAAGGGTGTGGAAACCTCTCGCTAGTAGACGCGTTTTAAAACCTCGAGGAAAAACCTGAAAGGGAAAGTCCAAAGAGAACAATATCTACTAGCGGTAGGCTTGGGCTCTTACACAAGAAAATGAATTGTTATTATATTTCATAATATCTGTTTTCTCCTACTAGTAGTATCTGTTTTCATTGTCTGATGGATTCAAATTACAAAAATCATATTTTTGTTCGTTTGATGCAGTAGTTCTTCAGGTTGCAGCATTACCGTAAAATTCTTGATGATGCAAGAAATTTTTCTTGCTACTCTTAGAACGTCTTATAACCAGTTGGAAAATATCTTTTATAGGCACTTCAGAGATGTGAATATTGGCGATTATCAGATCAGAAAGGAAAGCCTCCAGGAGTTGTTGGATGGTGGCCTTCTCGTGCTGTTACCTTTATAGAGAATCATGACACTGGATCTACTCAGGTTTAGGCATCTTTCCATAAGAACTAATTTATGGCATTTAAAACTGAAACCTGTTGGGTGAAACCTTCATTCGAGATGCTCTCTGATGTTTTACTCTTAATATCGTTAAACTGATCGTCATTATCGATTCCTATGATTTTCTGTACATCTCCTTATGCCATATAGAATCTGCAATTTTCAGCAAATGTTATGCTTTCTGATTTATAGGGTCATTGGAGATTTCCTGGTGGAAAGGAAATGCAAGGGTATGCTTACATCCTGACTCATCCAGGGACACCATCAGTATTCTTTGACCACATTCTCTCCCATTACAAATCTGAAATTGCAGCACTTATTACTCTCAGACAACGAAATAAAGTTAATTGCCGGAGTGCAGTAAGTATACATGACCTTTTATGTGTTCTTATTACTTCAAAAGTTTGAAGAACTTCACTATTTTTATGAACTTTATTTTCCTCACCTTTTCACCTTCTTCGGGATTTTCATTCATTTTCACATTGGTCCAAAAGATGTCAAGGATTTGGAAACAGAATGCACTTCAGATTGAACATTGGCAGTTTCTTTGACTTTAGTTTCTTAGCAATCATTTGTTGGTCGCAAGACCCCGAAATTCCGATTGGCCTATGCCTTTACAGACCAAGAACAAATAAGCCTATGTTTTAATTACTTTGTACTGCATTTCTCAGGTCAAAATTCAGAAGGCAGAAAGGGATGTCTATGCAGCCACCATTGATGATAAGGTTGCAGTGAAGATCGGTCCAGGCCATTTCGAACCTCCTAGCATATCCGGTGGATGGTCGTTAGTTATCGAAGGAAACGATTACAAGGTTTGGGAAGTGTCCAAGTAAATTCTGGCGAGTCCCAAAATTTAGACAATAAGCAACTTGTATGAGACTTTGTGATTGTTGGATGAAGCTCATGTAAATTGTTCCAGAAGGCTGATTGTGGATTGTAGATTTATAGTACTGTTTTATATGTATACATATTCATTGGCTCTTAGAGATGCATTCATTGAGGATGCTGTTAATGTTATTGTAAAAGCTTGAATGATTGATGGCTTAGCTTTGTATAAACTCTTCAGCAGGTTATAATAATACACAAGAAGCTGTGGGTGATGCATTTGCACCCACCCTTTTGATTCTTGAAATTGTGTAATTACTATATGAAATGTCGATCTCTGAACTTTATAATGAACAGAAATGGAAGAAAGTAGAAAAGTAGCAATAAAATAAAAGGTATAATTTATAAGAAAAATATTATATTGAGAAACTGCATGGGTAGTTGGGAACACAATCTTACATTGGTCGGGGAAGAGAATAAAACACTCTTTACAAGGTATGGAAATCTTTCCCTATGCTTTTTAAAGACCGAGGGAAAAGCCCAAAAAGGACAATATCGGACGCGTTTTAAAGCCTTAAGGGAAAAGTCCAAAAAGGACAATATTGAACGTGTTTTAAGGCCTTGAGGGAAAAGTCCAAAGAAGACAATATCGGACGCGTTTTAAAACCTTGAGGGAAAAGCCTAGAGATGACAATATCTGTTACAAATGGTATGAGGGGAAAACTTAGAGATGACAATATCTCTTACAAATGGCATTAGAGCCAGACACCCGATGTGCCAACCTTCTTGCTGTTCCCCAAAAGGGGTAGCTGTGTTCCTGGGCTGTTATAACTTCTCGCTGGGCTGTTATAACTTCTCGCTGTTCCCCAAAAGGGGTAGCTGTGTTCCTGGGCTGTTATAAATGGTATTGGGTTAGTTACAAATGATATCAGAGCCAGACACTCGAATGCCAGCAAAGACTCTGAGCCTCAAAAGGGAGTGGATTGTGATGTCCCACATTGGAAAGACTCTGAGCCTCAAAAGGGAGTGGATTGTGATGTCCCACATTGAGAGAAGAGAACAAAACACCATTTATAAGGAGGTAGAAATCACGCGCGGTTAAAAACCTTGAGGGAGAGCTCGAAAAGAAAAGCTCAAAGAGGACAATATCTACTAGCGGTGGATCTAGACCGTTACAAAAGATATAATTTATAAGAAAAATATTATCTTGTAAGTACATTATAAATTCCAACCTTGATTAATGACGTTATGAACTGGGGGAAAAAGAGGGCTGCAAGAAGGGAAGGTATGAAGTAGTAAACAGTGATTCAAAAGAAAAAACGAACAAAAAGAAGTGAATTTACAGGGAAAAATCTTGTTCCACGACCCTTACATATCATTGATTTTTTAGAATCTGGAAGTATAGTCATTGAATCTCTCAATAGAGTTTATTTGTGTGAAGAAGTAATATCACACAGCAAAACGTCCTCTATCATTGCAAGCCATTTTACTCACTGCCAACTTAAACTACTCAGAAATTTGAAGAAAAATAGAGTAATATCATTCAGGAGAACGTTAAAAGAACGTCTCCTTGGAATATGTGTAAGATATACACAACTTGAACAAATATGTAGATGATGGTAGAATCAACACGGGAGGGTCAGGGTGCACCGCAGACAATGTCTCACTACCCATTAACATCTAGTTGATGAGGCCCTGCAAATTGGTAAAACAAAAACAAATATTAAATGATCGCCAACAAAGCACGCAGTCGTTTTTATAAGATTGTTTGGGGAAATTAAAAAAAAATAGTAAAAACTTCTAAAATTAGAAAACTAAAAATAAAAGCCATAGAAAATGAGACTACTTCCATATAGTAGAAAAGCCTTAGAAAAATGAGACTACTTCCATATAGTAGAAAAGCCTTAGAAAAATGAGACTACTTCCATATAGCAGAAAAGTCAACCTAACACAGGCAGGGTAACATTCAAACTAGCACAATTCGGAAAGCGGACATCTAGTTGGACAAGGTAGGTATGGAATGTGGTGTTTGTCATTTTAAATTCAGATTTCTCCAAGAGAAGACTCCAATTTTAAACAACACTGTTGCACATTAGTGAGCATCAATCACTTCTTCCACATGCATATACTGATAATCTGAAAACGGGGGAAGGATCAAGATGGAAGCAAAAGTTTTCGAACCTCAGCAGGGCTCTTGGTTGGTCTTCTGTAAAATCTCGTGAGAGTGTATCAGTAAGTTCTTTAAGACCCTGAAAGAATAATTGGGGCACTTTCAAACCAGTATAATATAATAAATATTAAATGATATTTAAGACAGGTAAATAAATCACTTTTACGTGTTGATACCCTAAAAAATATCCCCCCACATAAGAATCACTTCTATCTCACATCCCCAAAACCAATACAAGGGCACTTACTCTAGCATCCACCTGATTCTTTTTCAGTAAACTTAAGAAACAAATGTCGATCATAGAAAGTTTTGAAAGGACATTTGGTGCTTCGGCAATAAAAATTATGTAATGCGATGAAGGAATAATTGTTTCATGCTTAGAAGGGCCCCAAACCAGCAAGTTTCAACGGTATTAGGTTGTCATTGAGGAGGAAATCGCTTAAATTATCACATACAAATTGCAAAAGTACTTCGTAATTAAAAAAAAAAAAAAAGGTACTTCACGTTATACACATTCCCCCTTCAACCAATAGGGGATGCTGCATAATACATACCTTTAGATTAGGAGTCTCCAGATGCGTCAGAAGACCCTGAGTTTTACCTGGAAGTTTAAGCTGGTTCTGCAAGTAACGGGATGGATAATGGATGCAAATATTAGTTACATAGGAAAGCATGAAGTGAAGAATCGGATACTACATGTTACATGAGCTCAAAGAATTGAAATTAATAAGAAACGGAAATAATTGAGTAGTAGTTACAAATTGATCAACAGATATATGATAAGGTATGCCAAAAATAAAAGAAATATAATCTCAGGAGTCTTTCCACCAAAAATGAACATAATTAGAGTCACAGGACCCAATTATTGAGAGAAAATTGAAATAATCTAATCGCATCTAAATGGGCATAGTTGAGTTGTTCTAGAATTCAATTAGGGCTAATTTGAATAAGTAATGAATTCAACCTTCAGATCTTCAGGCATTTTCGCTTGCTTTCCATCAACAAAGTTGCACAAGTACAATACACCAACATTTGCAAGTTCCTGATAACAACGGATCATAATTAGCAAAGTTTCCGATCTCTTTTTTCTGATAAGAGACAAAAGAATATATTGATTGAGAAAGAATAATAATAGTAGAAACTATTTTTCTATAATAAAAAAAACCATGTCAGGAAATGAGAACAACTATGGGAAACCTCCCTATTCTAAATATATAGTCGACATTGCAACTAATTTACTATATTTGGTTGGAGACTCACCTATTACAGTACGTAAGACCAGTCAAATGACAAAATCAGTAATATTATAATCCCTAAAAAAAAAAAAAAAAAAAGTTTCTCACCTGCTTATATTCAAGAGAAGATAGTTTCCCGTCCTGAGAAGGAGAAGAGATGCAATATGGTTATTAATGCTCAAGTGAAAAGGATACATCATAAACAGATTCTTTCAATGTCATATCCCTGTTAGTAAATACGAATTCTAAAGAATTTCTCCTATCACTTGTCAAAATTGAAAACCACAAGCAATTATTGAAAGAAAAAAAAACCTGATTTGACATGTCCGTGCAAGAACTGTAAAATTAACGGCATGGTAAACAATGCAATAAGTGGATCAGATCACTTTCACTGAAAACTCACCAAACCAGAAACCATGTTTTGCAGCTGACCCAAGTCAAAGTCGATGCCAGAAAGAGATTTTTGAACTCCTGCTACCTGTTCCACCAATTTTAACCATATCAAGATATCATGTAAATGTTTCCAAATATTTCACAGAATGCACCTCCTACAACTTCATGAGAATGGAATTTTGAACTTTCTACATTTATACAAAGATAAGAAAGCAGCCTTAGCTTGGCTTTATTTCAGATCATATTAAATGGAAGTTATTAATATTTCTCTGAGGCGAGGTACTGCAAATTACTGAGAAAAGAAGTGAATAATGATGGGTTATAGCAGTTGCAACAAAGTAAGAGATTTTAAAAATGTAGATAAGAAAATACATATTATAATGCTAAGAAAGAAGAAAAATCGGCATTTTCAGCAGTTAAAGTTTCTTTAAATCAAGATAAATTTAGAGCACCATGAAGTTCATGGAGCCATTGATTTGACAGAAACAGAGCACCAGCACATGCTTATACCATAGACCAAAATATCTGTTTACTAAAACCTGCACGTGCCATAAAACTCCAAACTAAAGTGTTACAGAGCTGCAAAATCAATCACTTACATCTTCTTTAATCAATTTTGATAGTTCATTCTGCTTCAAAACCTTGTCATCTAAGTTCTCAATCCGCTGTGTCAAATGCCTCTTTGTTGCCTATTTCAACAAAAGAAATGGGTAAAAATTGTCAACATATTCCTTAACCATTGATACAACCATTTGATAATTTCCAACACCAATAAAAGAGTCGTTGACTTTACAGAGACAACAAACTCTCAATAATCACAATCTCACAGGAAGCAAACAAACAAACCCTAAAAAATGGTTGCTTCCTGGATTGCTCTGCAGGAACAGTCATTCAGAACCTTTGGTCACTAACCTGACCAGATAAACATTGGGGCAATTTTTCTCCGTAACACAATTTATTCAGGGTTGAATGAAATAAACCAGCACTAAGATAAAAATAAATAAATAAATAAGCTTTAAAAAGTGTACGTAACTAAGCTCAATTACACATTATATACAGCAGGCAAAAGAAAAGGAATTGGTAAATATCAGTAATATCTGAAATATGGATCAAGCATTGATATGCAGAAAGATCAAGCATATAAATATATCATAGTGGATAAAACATGAGATCTACAACAAAGATATGAGAAGCACATGCCAACTTCTCGAAAGTAATGAATATGAAAAAAAAAAAGATAAAATAAAATAACACTACGACATGAGCCATATCTATGCTTTTTTCCCCCTCTAAATATAACAAAGCTGAAGAGCATACTAGACCAGACTTACAGCAAGGGCCTCCGATACATGCTCCAGATGTTTAGTTAAGTTTGAGACAGCATTAGCCATATTGCGCTTTGTAACATACATAAGGTCTGAGAATGAAAATCCCTGCTCAAACAGAAAGAATAAACAAGATATGAATTATGAAAAAAATAAAAGTAACGACAAAACAACCAATGTGAAATAATATGGAGCACGTTTTTTTAACAAGTTAAATAAAATACCTTTTAAAAATCAAGGCTAGAAAGAGAATTACTTATTGATACAAACGTATAGAAAGAAAGATGATACACGACCCGTTAAATTTTGGGCATATTAAGTACATTGGAATGCCTGAAAAAGAATCTAACTTTACCTTCCACCACATGTATCCATATCCCAAAGCACCCAAAGTAGCAGCTGGAACTACGAGAGATGATAAACTACCTGTAAAAATGATAAATAAAGTTAGTCTACGCCACAAAAACGAAATCATTTGATGCAAAGATCCAGTAATTGGCACATCATCAAACGTCGTATATTAAGCAAATTTCCAATGAATTGATTTAGAATAAACCGGGACTTGCCAATACTTCCAGAGCTTCCATTGAGAATAGTGATTTGACGTGAAGAGGAGAGCTGTCGAACCTCCATAGCTAATCGACGCACCTACACGATTGTCAATTAGGAGTTCAACTAACCAAATAAAAAACTATCGGCCAATGCCACATTAAAAGAGCATATTTGTAATCAGTACCTGAGCAGCAATGGCATCAGCATAGTCAGAATCGCCTTCCGAATGTTCCCCAGACTTCTCTAAGCCCTTCACCAAGGACTGTACGTGCAACAACAGAAAATGCAGTCAATCATACGGAAACAAAACAATGTTAACAAAAGTTTGATGAGCCTAGTTATCACTTGAACTTGATTGAGGTAAATTTAGGAAAGACCCAACTTTTCACGGAAGCTATATCGTTGCAACAATATTCCAGGAAGTGAAATACTGAAGTCGATCATAAATAAATGATCAAATAATAATTGGAAAACTCCCGTCACGAACGTTTCGTGGGAAATTAGATAAAAATTGAACAACATCTTAGAACTCTGCTAAAAACGTTCAAGTGCCACGCAACATAGAAACTAAATATGAACAGAAAAAGAACAAAAATAAGAAAGATCCACACCTGAAGTTCACCCAACACATCCGACAATTTACCATTCTTAAGCAAGATCGTACTAGTGTAGCCTGTAAAAACAAACACAATAGCATGATAGAAAATTGGGTTTAGATCATATGAACTGCACAATAGTATAAATTTGGGAGATGAGAAGTAATGGGAAATACCAGCTCCAACAAGAATCAGGATCTTCGAAACCCCTATTCCAGTATGCATAGCCATAGTGGTGTTCGGAAACCCTAGAGCGGAGAATTGGGGGCTCGGAGAGGACAGAATAAGTCCGGAATTGATATCCGGAATGCCGTGTTTAACTTTTACTATAACTGGTAGGCGATCAATTTTCTTTTTGTAATAATAAAAATAAATAAATCCAAATTGTCACCGAACGACGACGTTTGATCATACAAAACCGCCTAAGTCAATGTCAAGTGGTTATTAACAAGTCGATGGATGTATGAACGTATGTATATGCATGTATGTATATATATATATATATTTATGTATGTATTGATCACAACTAAAAATAGATTACTAAGACGTGTCTAAAAAAATTATTTATGGATAAAAATTAAAAAAATACTTTTAAATTTTTTTCATTTTGCAATCTAAAAAATATTAATTAAAATTTAAAATATATCGACAAATTATAAAATATTATTTTTTTAATTTTTTTTAAAATATTTAAATATGTTTTATTAGGTTGATGTAATTTTGAAAGTTAAATATATTTAAGAAACTTCTATATATTTTTTAAATAAATTATTAACTCTTTCCTATGAAATTATCGTTTTTTTATTATTATTTTTTTTTTTAATTTTACCATTTTAAAATTATTGGTTTAGAAAGTAGCTCCAAGTTTTTATCATACAGGACCAACCCAACCTGAACTATAAAAAGTTGAGTTGGGTTAGATTGGATTAACCTTTCAAATAGATTAACAGTGGCATTTTTCACTCCCATGAGACCAAAAAAACCAACGCACCAGTTACATGCTGGTTGGCTACCTTTTATTACAGAAAGGAGATGGAGAGGCGCTGGACAGGTGTTGCCCACCTCAATACCGGAAATGGCAAGTGGCGTTTGAAGGAGACACATCCATACACGTGCCCAGAAGTTGAGGTATTTGCGATAAATCCTCGAACAACATGTTTGTTTATTGACCGAGAAACTTTCCGATCTGATTCCTGAAACTCAGCTAATAAAGCACAACAAATCTTAAGAACCGATCGAAGAACATCCTTTTGAGGTAAGTATAATATGGTTTTCTAAGCATTATTTCAATTGCGAGATATGGCACAAGAAACGGTGGCTAAGTATTCTGCATTGTCAAACTGTGAATCTTACTTTGAGCGCATTCAATCCACGAAGAAACTTCCAAAACCCTTACAGGAGACGCTCAATCATGCGTTTTCCAGGATCCCAGTTTCATCGTTTCCTGGAGTTCCAGGAGGCAAAGGTAATAATGAATGCCAACGATTTTTACAATTTCAGAACTCAGAATATATGTTTATGAATCAAAGATTGGTTGTTTGTAGTTATTGAGATTCCAGCAGACACAACTATTGCTAATGCTGTGAAGATTCTATCTGAATGCAAAATTTTATCAGCTCCTGTAACGAATCCAAATGCAAGAGAAAATATGAGTTGGAGAGATAGGTACCTAGGGATTGTAGATTATTCGGCGATTATCTTGTGGGTGTTGGAGAGTGCGGAACTTGCCGCGGCTGTTTTATCCGCTGGTTCAGCCACGGCTGTTGGAGTTGGTGCAGGGGCAGTTGGTGCTATTGGAGCGATGGCATTAGGTGCCACAGGCCCCGTTGCAGTTGCAGGGATAGCTGCAGCCGCGGTGGGAGCTGCTGTGGCTGGTGGAGTTGCTGTTGACAAAGGGATCGGTAAGGATGCTCCCACGGCTGCTGATAGTTTAGGAGATGACTTTTACAAAGTCCTACTACAAGAAGAACCGTTCAAATCAACAACTGTAAGCTCTTAAACTACGCCACACAAAGTCTTGGTATTGATAAGCCATTGACACTTTGATATTCCAGGTCGAGTTAATATTGAAATCCTACCGCTGGGTTCCATTTCTTCCGGTGACCCAAGACAATTCCATGTTGTGTATCTTACTGCTACTCTCAAAATATAGATTGAGGAATGTTCCTGTCATTGAATCAGGAAAACCCGGCCTCAAGAATTACATAACTCAATCTGCAATAGTTCAGGGTCTTCAAAGGTGTAGAGGAAGGGACTGGTTCGACTGTATAGCTGCGAGACCCATTTCTGATTTGGGACTTCCTTTCATGTCATGTCACGACGCAAGTATTTGTAGTGGCTGGCTGATTTAGGTTTTGTAATGTTCTTATTTTTTTTTTTTTTTTGTTCAACTTTAATTGTTCTTTGTCTTTTTGGTCAGGTTATTAGCATCCAAAGCGAAGAGTTAATACTGGAAGCTTTCAAGAAAATGAGAGATAATCATATTGGGGGCCTTCCAGTCGTCGAGGGACCAAGGAAAAGGATTGTGGGAAATATAAGTATAAGAGACATAAGATATTTGCTGCTTACACCTGAACTTTTCTCCAATTTCAGGTCGGATAGCTGCCAAAATTATATTTTAGGAATCACGACCCTTCACAATTGTATGATATTACCCACTTATGGCTCTGCTTTTAGTTTTCCGAAAGGCTTCATATCAATAGAGATAGTGTTCTTTACTTATAAATCCATGATCAACCCCTTAATTAGCCGATATGGAACTCCTCTCCTAACAAAGTACGCCATAAAGCCTCCCCTGAGGTTTATAGTACACCCTTTGCTCGACACTTGAGTCACTGTTGACTTCATCTTCGAGTCTTACAACCTCTTGTTCGACGTATGAGGATTCTATTGAGATGGCTAAGTCAAGGCATGACTCTGATACCATGTTAAGAATTATAAACCTCCACAATGGTACGATATTGTCCACTTTGAGCGCTCAAAGTTCTCGTGACTTTGCTTTTGATTTCCTCTAAAGGTCTCATACCAATGGAGAGACATCTTCTTAATTAGTCATGTGAGATTCCTTTTCCAACGAACAATGTTCAACATTATGCCGGTTGAATTACGTTTCATTCCCGAAATGCTCTAAGGAATGGATAGTGTAGTGATAGAACTTTAGATAGTCTATTTAATCTTTTATGTTTTTTTGTGTTGGGTTTCAGGAAGCTTACTGTCATGGATTTCATCAAAATAGTTGCTACGTTTCCTGAAGATGTTGGAAGACTTGCCCCACCAATTACATGCAGACTTGAATCAACTCTTGGCTCTGTTATTAATAGTCTTGCTTCCAAGTCAGTCCACAGGATCTATGTGGTAGCTGGTGATGAGGAAGTGGTCGGGGTTATCACCCTAAGGGATGTGATCTCCTGCTTCATTTTTGAACCACCCAACTACATAATCAACCACTTTGGATTCTCCGCCGAAGAAATGTTGAATGAGCCACAGCTATAAGTTTTCTCAAACTTACGACCGATATCAAAGATGTAAATTTTGGTTCAACATCAAAGTGTGGTAGCAATAATCGATCGATCTCTTATGATTTTATTTTTGGTTTTTTCAAAATGTGTTTCGATTTTGTTTTTTGTTTTTTCGTTCAAAATGTGTTCTATTAAAGAGGATAGTGTTATCTATTTATGAACCCATATCTTCTCATTAATTAACTATTAACTTATTAGTGATTCTTAATCATTGTAACAGTTCAAGTCTATCGTAAGTAGATATTTTATGTTTTTTACTCATTACATATGATATCAAAGTCATGCATCGAGCGGTGTGCGAGTGAAAACGTTTGGTCCTTAACGGGGTGGATTGGAGAGGGGAACGTAACATTTCTTAGAAGGGTGTGAAAATCTAGATGCATTTTAAAATGTGGGTTTGGGGTGAAAACCTCTCCTATTGAATGTATGTGGGTTTGGGGTGTTACAAATAGTATTAGAGCTCCCTATCAGATACATGGGGTTGATAGTTGTATATAATAGACCGTATATAATAAACCAAAAGCGGAAAATATTCAGTAGACTTGTGTTAGAAATGATATCAAAATCGTTCATAAATTTTTCTTAAAAGATGAGAAGGTAATAATAAAATTTCTTAAGAATTTCTATTCAAAATAAGTTTTTTTTAGAAAATTTAAGATATTATTTAAATTTTCTAAAATTTAAAAATAATTTATAGTTTGATTATTTACTTTAAAATATGTTTTCATATCCATATATATATATATATATATATATATATATATATTTTAGATAATATATTTTTCAACTCAATATTAAAATAAGATAAATAGATAAAAATTCGATATTCAACCATTGAAAGAAATAAGAATATTCTAAAAAAGATATTTGCGTAACAAATACGGTTGCCAATGAAAAAAAAAATCTAATTAATATATTATTCACTTCTAAAAAAAAAAAGAAAATAAATATATTCGGCAAGTCGCGACCTATATTAGTGTTGTTATACAGGTCTACAATAATGTGTATAAGTTAAAGATGTCTATCGCACACTTTTCTATTTATTTTGATAGAAATTGATTTCGAGTGGTTTTGACTAGTTTATTATTTAAAAAAATAGTTATTTTAAAATTTTTGTTTTACAATATATATTTTTTAATATTATAGTATAGTTTTTAGCATATTTTTTAATTTAAATATAACTTAAATTTCAAAATTAACTAATATATATATATATATATATATATATTTAAATTTAAATGTGAGTTGAAAATATATTTAAATAAAATGAAGGGGAGATTTAGGTGAGACCGAAAATATAGATCAAATGGATATTTATATATATAATTCCTTTTTTTTTTTGTTTGTTTGTTTGTGATATAAATGCAATAATATAAGCAATACTCTGGATTTTCTTTGCGCTCTTTCTGACTTTGATCGTGTTTTGGCCACCGGAGAAGTCTCTCATCGACAGTCCCTCTCGTTAGACCGGAAGAGCATTGAGATCGGATTTTTATTTGATTTAGCTTCTAAATCAATCGAGATCAGCGAGGGCTCTCGCTGCGTTAGGTTATTGGTAAAGGTATTTCGATCATTTTTTTTTTTTTTGAGTTATTGTCTTACTTGGCCATCTTGTTGATTTTGGTTTGGATTTGTAGATCACCGTCATGTTACTGATCTTTGTTTCGGACGTAATTGACGTGGTTTTCGGGTGGATGTACATGTGTACATACTGTGGTGTGAAAGACTTGTTCGCCCTAATTTGTTAGGTGATGTAATCTTCTTGTCTGACTGGCTGTTTAGGACAGAGATCTAGGGGTTTTGATTAAGGCGAGGGTACGGGACTGGATATATTCATGTGCAACGGGTTGGCCTTTTAGGTTGGCTAAGGCGCGGGGTTGCAATGGGCAGTAGTTAGATTTCTTGATTGAATTATGTGCAAGGACTTGTCTTGTTTGTTCTATAAGTGAAATTAAGCGATATCATCAATTGAAGTGGTCCATTTTTCTTTGGTCGTTGGTGATATCGTGGAAGATGGAGGCGCTCCCTTCTCATCTGATTCATCTTGTTTCTTGCTCTTTATCGAATTTTCACTTTGTTGAATTTTGACATTTTGTATCTTTGAATGGTATCTTTTCATGTTTGGACTGAGATCAATCATTTGTCTGCATTGGCCATGTGGGCGTTTAAGAAAGTCAAGTTTAAATTGTTTTGATTTACTTTCAGCCGGTGAGGATGTCTACTCCTGCGAGGAAGAGACTGATGAGAGACTTCAGGAGGTTGCAACAAGACCCACCTGCCGGCATCAGTGGTGCTCCCCAAGACAATAATATCATGCTATGGAATGCTGTTATATTTGGGTATGACTTTGTTCCTTTTTTCTTATCATATTTTTTTATACATATCCACCATTGCTTCTGTTACTCACTGATGATATGGTATTTTATATGTTTTTTTCGTTGGCTTTTGCAGACCAGATGATACACCTTGGGATGGAGGTATTCTGAATTTCTGAGTCTAAATGACTTATTAAGAAGACAACAGTTTTGTTATTAGGATCAAGTCCTCTATTGATTGAAAATTCGAGAATAATTAAAACTTTCTAAAATTCTGATTACTGTCACCTTAGAGCTTGAAATTCATAATGCCGGAGTTGCTTTCATCTCTCATGGTGCGAGTTATGGAGATGTAACTTGAAGGATGGGATCCATGCATTCTTCTGTTCTTTTCTAAACGTTTGGTTATATTGACAGGGATATCAGCATCTTGTTTGATTTTCTGAAAATTTCAATTAATTTTATATTTGATTTTGGTAGTTTTTTCTTTTCTTAAGTATATTTATTTGTGAACTTCTTGTGTAGTTTATGATTTATAATTTGGTTGCCATTTATTTGAGTTGACCAGGTACGTTTAAACTGACCCTTCAGTTCACTGAGGATTATCCAAATAAGCCACCGACAGTCCGTTTTGTCTCTAGAATGTTCCACCCTAACAGTAAGTTCACAATCTCATGGAATGTGTCTTTAAAAACATCTTATACTTTATGTGATTTGTTCTTGGTCAATTTGAGTGCTTTTTGTAATCACCGTTGGCACTAGGTTTCAAGATGATGACTGGTTCTACTGTTAGTTTTTTTGACCTACTTCTTTTTTTTCGTGTATGCTGATGTGCTTAGTTAATTTTGACTTGCTAAGAAATTTAAAATGGGAAAGAAAGACCATCTATTAACACTGGTGTGTCTGCTTCATCAAACCTGTATGTGAATCCTGTGCACTATGTTTGATATGTATAGCATGTTCGGCTTGGACATAGTTGGGTGATTTAAATGAGTGAAAAGCAAGAGAGATATAGTATGACTATCCTGTAAAACGAAAAAGTAAATGTTTTCTGTGCATGTTGCTGAGCCTTTTGTGCTCATTTGGCTTTTGCAATCACCTTCAGTTTATGCCGATGGAAGCATTTGTTTGGACATTCTGCAAAATCAGTGGAGCCCAATCTATGATGTAGCAGCTATACTCACCTCTATTCAGGTACCACCTAATCAATTTTGCATCAATGTATATCAAGGCTGTAAATTTTCTTTCTTTATGATAAATAGCCTCCTTTTATCTTTGTATGTGATGAAAAGCATGTAATCATTGTCTTAAAAGAAACTTGTCATTTACAGTACTGTGCCCTACTTTAGTTGTACAATGCACAAGGTTCATGTGTCCTGAGGATGCTTATCGTACCATATCTATGAAATTAGCTGGGGGTTAAAAATGAACATGAAAAAAGGACATGGCGGAAAGTAGATTTTAGAGTTAAAATTGTTATTTACATGAGGAAGCCACTCATTGTGGAAAAAGGTCCTCCCTCGGTAAAAATAACAATCTCATTAATTGTGAAAAGCCACACACTAGAAAAATTGAAAGAGAATAGAGTCCAAAGAGAGCTTCACGAGGAGATTATGTTTATGAGAAAAATGGTGGGAGTTTGGGTGGTGTAAAACATGCGTCCGAAACCAAGTGCACCATGAAAATGATTGATTGATGGAGGAAGACAATTTTATCCTCCAAGAAAGAAATTTATTGAGCTTTAGTGGTCCTTGGGTTTGGTCGTATTGGGATTCCTTGTTTGTCGCTTCCCTCTTTGTTCATGCCCTGATCTTAATTTTCATCCATTAGTTGTGTGGGGAGCCCCAAATCTCGCTTTCCCTTCATGGTTTGCTTATCTTTTGAAAACTTTATTTCCCCACGACCTTTTGATTGTGAGAAGAGGAACAATATTTGATCTCATCCCCTAAATTTGTTTCCCCCTCGAACAACATTTTTTTTTTTTTTTTTTTTTTTTGCG
>NW_019272050.1:1452820-1532773 GCF_002738345.1 Cucurbita maxima | reverse complement strand
TTTTTTTTTTTTTTTTTTTTTTTTTGCGATTTAGACCATTTGATCATTTTCATTCACTGCCCTGCCATATTTCTATTTTCATTTTGATGGGGAAGCTAATGAACAGGTCCTTCTGAACAATTTTAAAAGTTAAGGGTGTGAAATGATAAGATCAGGTAATTAAAACTTACCCTAAGTACAAGGATAAAATTGAAACCATCTATGCCCATAGCGTACATATGTTATTACAAGTCAGTGCCATGCTTTCTGATTTTAGAAGAGACCAAAGGGTTGTTCCGAAACCATTTAAAGGTTAAGAATATAAATGAAACTTATAAAATTATTTAGGTCCATTTTTAAACGTCTGGCTTTCTTTTCTCTCTCTCCCTCCTCTCATGATATATTTTATACCATATATGTTCTTCTTTGCAGTCGTTGCTGTGCGACCCAAATCCAAGCTCCCCTGCTAATTCTGAAGCTGCTAGGATGTTTAGTGAGAATAAGCGCGAGTACAACAGGAGAGTACGTGAAATCGTGGAACAGAGCTGGACTGCCGATTAGCAACAAAATGGTTATCGGCGAACAGAAAAAATAGTCGCGGAGTCGAGTTGCTTGTGTGCATGATATTGTACACCTGGGAAGAAAACCGATTTGTTGCTTAACTTGCGTATTATGTGAAATACTTGCTTGGTTTATAAGATGAAACACTACTCTAGTCTATTTCAATTTTATCTGCTCTGGTTTTTTTATCTTTCTCAAGTAAAATTTTGATTCTAGCCTTCTGATCGAGATAAACCGAGTATAGGAAACTTCAATAGCCTTGTGCTAGAACATGGCAATGCCGACGGCAAGAGAAGGCTGTCGGCATTTTCTTCAGCCTCCTTCCTTTTCAATTTCAATGTATGACAGAAACTGCGTATCAAATCCAATATGTGAAAGATTCGAACAAGCAGAAAAGACAGAAGCCAGTGGCCCAGTGGGGCGTTCATTCATATCGTCAAAGTAAATCACTTTTATCGCAGAAGAACAAATATCTGTTGAAAATTTAAAGTGACGAAAAAACAAATTCAACTGACTCATCATGAGATAGGATGCTAGGAAAGCGGAAGACAGAAAGCGACACATTGCGTAAAAATTACGAACACCAATGAAATTTAAAAAAAAAAAAATATATTTTTCTTCTTTTCTGTTTTTTTTTTCTCTCCACATTTTTTTCTTCCATACAAATAAATATGAAAATTTACTTTTAAAAATATAATGCAACCCAAGCTGATGTGAAAACAAGGTTGTTCTATGAGGTAAAGAAGTAGTATAGGTCGTTCAGTTCCTTACCAAGTCCAATTGCAAGTGGTATGAGTCGCTCGGTTCTTTAACAAGTTCAATTGTCTGTCTCCACTTTAGGTCCTGAAAAAAAAATAATGTATGAAAAATGAGATTATATTAATAGTTTTGGGACATTTTCTATTCCTGTAATGGTGACACCAGTGCCATGTGCTAATCTAATTTTTCGATTACTTGGACATAGTTTAACCTCGTTTATGTCTACCTAAAATATTGTTAAAATTTGTGGATAAAAATATTTTTAAATTTTTTTTTAATGGAAGATAATTTAAAACCGAATAATATTTTTAAACTGGATAAAGCTCTTTATAATTTAACAATTTATTTATTATCAATAATAAAGAAAAAAAAAAAAAAAGAAAAAAAAAAAAAGAGGAAATGTCTTAAGCTAAACAATACGATATTTAATGATGGGAGGCCAAGGCGGCGTCTTGTTAAGGTGCGCGCTAAAATGCCGGTCAAATAGCAAATAAGAATAACGCACAAAATTACTCAGATTGCCACGTGGCTATAATTTATTTGTTTATTTATTTATTTTGTGAATTTTCCTTTCAATTCATTGATAATCAGAATTTGGGATTTCTATTTCGCTCCTTCTTCCTCCTATCGTGTTACGGTCACCGGTGAAAATCTCTTGTCGACTACTCCCAATAATCGGGATTTTTCTTTGATTTCGTTTCTGAACCCATCGAGATCGCCTGAAGTTCTCGCCGCGCTAGGTTAAGGGTAAGCGATTTCGATCACCTTAATTGTTTGAATTCTTGTGTTTTTTTCGTCGCTTTGTTAATTTTTGCTCCGATTCGTGGATCACCCTTGTGTTACTGGCCTTTGTTTTCGACGTGGATGTACATGTACCCTTACTGAGGTGTTAAAGGCTTGTTGGCGGTAATTTGTTTGGAAATGGAACCTGCTTGTCTGACTGGCAGTTTTGGACAGAGATCTAGGGGTTTTGTTTACGGCGAGGGTTAGGGAAAGGATTTATTGACGTGCAACGAGCTGGCGTTTTAGCTTGGTTACGTCACGGTTTGCAGTAGCTAGTAGTTAGTTTTCTGGATTAAATTATGTGCCTAAGGAGGTTTCTTTGCGTACTTGATCGTCCTAACTGGAATTAAATGGTATTGCTTCCTTCTCCATCCTTTTGGTCCATGTCGATATAGGCTCTAGACTTTCGATTCAAGCCTACAATTTTAATTTACTTAAAGAAACGTCCTTGAAGTGGTTCATTGTCCACTAGGGTGATATCATGGAAGATAGAGGTCCCTCCTCCTCATTTGATTGAACTTGTTTCACGTTCTTTATCGATTTTCACTTGGTTGAATTTCGATCTTTTGTATCCTGCTTCAACGGTACTCTTTGATGTTTGGATATAACATACTTTTTGATGTTTGAATTTTGATTTTTTTTCAGCCGGTGAGGATGTCTACTTCTGCAAGGAAGAGACTGATGAGAGACTTCAAGAGGTTGCAGCAAGATCCGCCTGCGGGCATCAGTGGTGCTCCTCAAGACAATAATATCATGCTATGGAATGCCGTTATATTTGGGTAAGCTGGGATAATAAATCATGACCTTGACATTTTTTTCTTTTTAAAACTCTTGCACGATTGCTTCTGGACTAACCGATGCTATGGTCTCTTACATATTTTTTTTTTTTGTCGGCTTTTGCAGGCCTGACGATACACCTTGGGATGGAGGTATTCTCAATTTCTTCCTTTCTGGGTCTAATGACTTATTATGAAGACGACAAAGTTGTATCTGGATCTAGTTTTCTGATGATTTACTTTTTTCATGCTTGATGATTTCACTTTGTTTTTCTGTTCAAAACTATAACTACTGATGGCGCATTTCCACTCCAACAAATAGCACTATTTTTACTTATCTCAGTTTTATATGCATATGCGTTGGCCATATAGCTATTAGCGTAGTAAAGTAATATTAATTTGTCAATTTTAAAATTATCTGGTTCTGATTTGCATTAAGTTTTTTATTTCATGATCATGGTCTTCTTTTTAAGCTTTTTCCGCTATTTGGATATGGATGTGTGTTATATTTTCTGGTTTAGAACTCAAGACAATTAAAACTTTCATTCTGATTATGGTTTCCGTGGACTTTGAATTCAAAATGTCAAGTTGCTTTCATCTCTCCTGGCGCAAGTTATGGGAATGCATTCTGAAGGAACATGCTACAATCTTATTTAATTTTCTGAAAATTTCAATCAATTTTGCATCTGATTTTTGTATTCCTTTAATAGTTTTTATTTGTAAACTTGTAGTTTGGGAATTATAATTTGGCTACCCATCTTTTGAGTTGACCAGGTACGTTTAAGCTGACTCTTCAGTTCACGGAGGATTATCCAAATAAGCCACCAACAGTCCGCTTTGTGTCAAGAATGTTCCACCCTAATAGTAAGATCACCAGGAACTTATCCTCTACAAACATTTCATGCTTTATTTGATTAATTCTGGATCAGTTTGAGGGTTTTCTCTAATCTTCATTTGGCACTAGGCTCAAGAAGAAGCGTAGTTCTCCTTTAGGTTTTTTGTCAAGCTACCTTTTGTTTACACAGTGATGCTTATTATGGTTCTATATTGTGCGTAGCTAATTTTATTTTGTATTTTTTCTTCTGTGCTTAGCTTATTTTCTTTTGCTAACAAACGTCAAAATCCATCAGCTAACTACATTTTTTTCTTGTAAATGTTCCTAAACTACATTTTTTTTTTCTTGTTTGGCGTTTCCTATCACCTTCAGTTTATGCTGATGGAAGCATTTGTTTGGACATTCTGCAAAATCAGTGGAGCCCAATCTATGATGTAGCTGCTATACTCACCTCTATTCAGGTACCTAATCTATTTGGCCCTAATAAATGTAAAGGCTGTAACTATTTATTGCTATATGATTTATTGCTCGTTTTCATTTTATGGGTACAAATGAAAAGCTTGTAATCATAATCTTTTAAAGAAACCTTTTACTGCTCCTGTTCTATGCCCTATCCTAGAAGTAGAATGCATATGGTTCGTGTGTCCCCTGGATGCCTATCATAACATATTTATGGAACTGTCTGTGTGAACGAGCAGTTAATTGTAAACCTGCCCTCCCCACTGACCCAGGCCATAAAAGGCCACATTCTTTTAGTTCATGTTCTTGATCTCTGAATTTGTGGCATTAATTTTGATTGTCTTGACTTTTGATTTTTTTTAATACTTAGGATCAAATTTTAAGAACTAGAATTATTTTGTCTAATAATCTGATTGGAATTCGCCCTACGTCAGAAAGGATCAATTGTCTAATCTAAATTTTTATAATAATTATATGATCAATAATGTTCAACGCAACAAGTATAATACTGCCCACCTAGAAGAGGGGAAAACGACTGCCCACCTAGAAAAGGGACAAACGAAGGTAGGAATGTAGATGATGAATTATCTGCCGGTTTATTTGGTGTATTATGGAGAATGTGATAGTATTGATTGTATTGGACTTCTGACTTGAGGAATTCAAAAGTTACATGGTATGCTTGTACTTTTCATTGATTTGCCAACACACTTCCATGTTTTTTCTTGTAGTCGTTGCTGTGCGACCCGAATCCAAACTCTCCTGCGAATTCTGAAGCTGCTAGGATGTTTAGTGAGAACAAGCGTGAGTACAACAGGAGAGTACGTGAAATTGTGGAACAGAGTTGGACTGCTGATTAGCCACAGAAATGGTTGTAGGCGAACAAAAAAAGATAGTCGAGTGGCTTGTTTGCATGATATTGTGCCTGGGAAGAAAACCAATTTGCTGTGTAATTTGCTTATTATGTGATATGCTTGCTTGGTCTATAAAGATGAACTACTTTGGTCTATTTCAATTTGACTATCTGGTCTAGTATTTTGCCATCTTTCTCAGGTAAGTTCTCTTTTATTCTTTAATTCTGGCCTTTGATCGAGGTAAATGCCATTTTATCGATTGAAGTTCGACCTTAAATGGGTGGTTCTTACCTATATCACGACGAATTACAGGCGATCGAGGGCTAATATAAAAAGAGATGATTGCCAAACTTTACTACCAACTTGTACAAGGGCTTTCAATCTTTTTTAAAAAAAAGTTTTGGCAAGGTAAAATACGAGCTGTATATTTGTAGACTCTGGTTACATTTATTCCCGCCCCTTATAGATTCGTTCATCTATATGAAAGCTCCGAGGTTTCCACTACTTGTCCATCCTTCCTGAACTTGCATTGAATACTGCAAATTCCAGAGTACATCTTCAATGGAAGGGCGTTTGTTTGGATCTTTGTTGAGGCAGTTGATGGCGATTTGAATTGTCGTCTTTAGTGAATCAAATGCAAAAGAACCCTGAATTGAAGGATCGATAACGCCCCGTAATTTCAGTCCTTCTGCCAAGCCACCTTCAAACTGCCATAACCACCAATATATAAGGCATCAGAATGTGTTAAACCAAATGTTGATGCTATTTTTTTTTTTTTTTTTCAGTTTATGAGATGATACCTCACTCTTCAGATCATCCAGTTCACTTGTGGATGTGATCGGCCTACCGGTGATGACTTGCAGCAAAATGGCACCAAATTGAAAGATGTCTTCCTTCTCCGGATTCCCACTTCTGCATTAAGAAATAGATTAGATTATTGGATTGTTGCAGAAAGAAGAATCTAAAAAGGATGGTACCTTTTTGGTACATTCAACCCGCTCTCTGCATCCTGCAAAATTGATAATAACCAGTCTTAGAAACTAACAAAACTTGCAATCAGTTGGAAGTGTCAATACAATTTTGTTCGACCTTTAGCGGCATGAGAACGTTGTAATTGCTTATTTTTGCAGTCAGCGTCTCGTCCAACAAAATGTTATCAATCGTGACACTGTTGTCGAAGATGCCCCGTGCCATTCCAGTATGCAGATGCTGTATTCCCCGGGCAATGCCGATGCTAATTCCCATTCTCTGTGGCCATTTCAGAGCGTCCTTCCTTTTCCAATCTGTGTATATGAGTTCAGATGACTGTTTTGAGATTAAACTTTGAATCCAAATGAAGATGGGTTTGTTCTGTTACCTGTAAGACAATCCTTCAATGAGCCGTTGGATATGAATTCATTAACAACGAAGACGGTACTGGCTGGGTTCAATTGGTCTTGGTAAGTGACGGTGCAGTGTCCAACAACACTGACCAAATGCCGATGCCTCAGATTTGGAAGCTCTTCCATGTGCCGTGCTAAGGCTTGAGGTGCAAGTTTTTGCTTTAGTTTAAAGCATTTGATCAGAACCACTGAACCATCAGTCAGCCACCCTTTATAAATCTGCAAGAATTGAACAGAAAACTTCTAATTGAATTAACATCTCCTTGAGATCTCCCAAGAGTTCAAGTTTGAATCGATTCCTCACCTGTGCTTGGGATCCTTGAGCGGCCAAGTTTGATGGGTCGAAGTTTCTTGTGATCTCTTCAATCTCTTCCACTGCGAAGACCCGATAAGGCGGCAGCCCAAGTGCTGGTAGCCTTGTCTGTGGCACTCGTCCTGTGTAGAATAAAGTTAACAAGAACAAAACCATAATTTGATTTGGGTGAAAGAAAAGTATAAGGAGAACAGTATTGGCTTACGGTTAGGCAGTGGAGAGCCACGAACAGATTGTTTATGAACTGTAGATTTCTCATATTTCATCTCTCCAAATCTTCTTCTTCTTCTGTTTCGGATGATTGCAAAAACCAATAACAGAACAACACCGGAAACTACCACTACGCCTCCTATGACGGCAAGCATAAGACCAAGTTTGATGCCAGGTTTCTGTTTCTGTAGGTCACCTGGAGGCTTTACAGCCATTGCTTCCTTACGGCAGTACGAAAGAGAATGCTGGAACTTTGAGTTTTCACCTGTCAAGCAGTTCCATGACATATTTACCGTACGATTCGACGAATTCGACCCAATGCAAGAGGGTAACTTTCCTATCAAGAGGTTGTGGGAAACGTCTACAAACTTAAGGTTTCTGTTGCAAGTTGTGTTGACAGAGAGTGCTCCACTTAATTGGTTATAAGCTAGGTTCAGATACTGTATTGCAGGTAGAGAGAACAGAGAAGAATGGATTGGCCCAAGAAACTTATTGTAGGAAATATCCAATAGTTGAAGCTTATTGAGTTCCACGATTCTTGAAGGAATTTCAGATCTGAACAAGTTTTTTCTCAATATGACGATCACAAGAGTTCCACTCAGAGGTGGAACTTTTTGGCTCAGTTGATTTTGTCCTAAATTCAGCTCTTCAAGAACTGCAAGGCCGTTAAGATCTGGAACGCTTCCATTGAGCAAATTATCAGTTAAAACAAGGCTCTTGAGACTTTGAAGTTTAGAGATTGTTTCAGGGATGCCTCCATAGATGAAATTTGAGCTTATGTTAAGCACTTCCAGAGATGAGAGCCTATTGATTTTGGAAGGAAAAGGACCCCACAAGCCCAAAGACACCAATGATAACACTTTCAGGTTCGAAAGCTTGGTGAGAACAGTAAAGAAGGAATCAATGGAGAAGCTATTGGAAAGAGTCTGCTGAGAAGGGATGGAACTCACAGAAACTGATTTTGGGGTTTTGGAGGGGGAGGTTTTGTTCCCAATGACAGTTAATTCTGTTATGTGAGTCCCAGAACAGACAATTCTGAGTGAAGAAGTAGGAGGTAAATAACAGAAGTTGGTCCAGTTTGACCATTGTTGAAGAGCAACAGGATATTCCAGAAGCTTTTGAATTTGGAAAAGGATTCTGCTTTCACTTGGAGAAAGTTGTCCAGTTGAAACTGGAACAAGAACAGCAAGAACAAATATAGGAAACCAAAAACAGAAAGAAACCCAGGAATTCTTCATGTTCTTGAAGCTGAAACTTAAAGCTCTGCTGCAAACCTCATCAGAAAAGCAAGGAAAAAGAAAATTTGGGAACAGGGGAAGGCAGAATCGGCCATTGTTTGGAAACTAATCAGAGATCTGAAAAGATATAGAAGAAACTCAAGAGTGAGTGAAGCAATCTCAAGGAAATTCCAACAGTCAAGAACTCAAAAGAAGAGATTAAACAAATCCAAATCATGTGCTATGCAACCCACAATATAAAATTAAACTCTACTTCCCCTGCCGCACTTCACTCAGACTTTCTCCCATCAGACTGTGCAAGAAAGTCAACTAAGCTCAGTTCATCAGCCAGCTCCTGGCGTTTGACCAAATTCTCTACGGTGAACTCGCAAGTTTGTCTCTTAAGCTCACGTGGCCTTATGAATGATTGCTATTTTAAAAATATGGCACAGTGAAATCTGGAAGGGATCTCAAGAACTAGTAGTCTATGATAGAATCTTGAACAAAATGGCTAATTAGCCAAATATCAAACAGACCCAGAGGAGCCAAAGAAGGTTTAGATTAAATTACCATAATGGTTCTCGCAACGTTTGTAGTTTTGCTTTGTCGGTTGAAGTTGACTGAAAGCGAGAGAGATAAGAATTGCCCTGAAAGCCAGGGAGACTCTTCCAAATTGTGGTTTATTGGGATTAGTTACACCTAATCCATTTTTTTGTCCTAATAATAATGATATATTGCAAGAGGAAGCAGCCTTTTCCAGCTCAATATTTGTACTCTTGCTAATTGTAAACGTATTTCTTGGTACCAGCATCCAAGATTAAGAAGGAAATGATACTTAGCACATGAAATTCATTGAAAAACGCATAGTTTTCGCTACCATAGAAAGGAAAGAAGAAATACCAATAGCCCGATTCTGTGTCGAAGCCCTAAATGAATAGAAACCTCAATAATTCACAGCGACAGCTCCATGAACAGTAGCGTCGGTGTTGTTGGATCAGGTGGTTTCTCCATTTTCCATATCCATAGCGTACGGACCACTTGGCCGGCATGGACGGAGGATTGGGCTGGTATCGGAGTCCAGCGCCACCCAGTCGGCCGCTGGCGCGAGGGTGAAGCGCTCTTGCAGCGCCCCATGCGCCACTTCTTGCCTCCACCAGGTTCGGCCCATTAACCAACGCCAATTATTCAAATATTTAACATTATGCCTAAATCAATTATATTTTTAGAGTACAAACACTAAATCTCCCATAACAAAGCATGTTTTGATATTATGAGAAAAATGTGGTATAGATAAAAACAATTTAAAAGCCGACATCGAACCCCGATCCAACAACTACACGAGGAAGCAATGAATTGTAGTGTTTGAATTACTCATTTTATTACCGATTGATTTTAAGATGTTACTTCATGTTCATAATGATTTTTGTTCGTGTTTCTATTTAGATCAACTAGAGTTCTTCCAAACGGTTTAGTTGGACATAAATAAAACTTTGAGGTATTGGATACAAGTTATGCCTTGGAAGGAAAGACAATTCTGAATTAGCTTTATCTACGATAAGTAATACAATTATGAATCTCATGGAGAGTGCAATCCTGGCTCAGGATGAACGCTTGTGGCATTTTTAACACATGCAAGTCGGACGAAAGTGGTGTTTCTAGTGGCGGACGGATTAGTAACGCGTAAGAACTTGCCATTGAGAGGAGAACAACAGTTGGAAACGATTACTAATACCATGTATAGTGAAGAGCAAAAGGAAGAATCCGCCCGAGGAGGATCTCGGGTCTGGTTAGCCAGTTATATGGTAAACACAAATGTATATTTTAAAATTAACAATAAATTTGGATGGATTGGTTCAATCAAATTTAGTTTTCATTTATTTGAGTCAAACCTATCCGTATAAATTGAGTTAGATTAATCGAATTTTTCAAATGGATTAACCTACCTACCGATCCGAATGAAGTGGTGAAGGTAACTCTAGTGAAAAGCTGAGCTTGTGTTCGATGAACACAGCGCAGGCTTATACAAAGACGAACCTGGTCTGAATCATGAACCAAATGAAGGGTTTGAAGAATGTAGGTTATGGGTATGATCAGTGGACAAGACGAACCTCTTTATCAATTTCTTCGCTCATCCGTCCTTTTCCTTCTATGAATCTTCTCCCACTTCAAATGGAATTCATTCCAAATCTTATAAACAAACAAACAAACAACCCCTTATTTGATTAATCTCACTTTATCGTGCATTACTCGAACTAGTTTATACAAAACGAGGTTCTCGACCTTTGAGTTCTATAGATTGAGCATGGATTCGATAATTCCTATGATTTGAATTTAGTTTTAATTTGGTTCATGTGTTTAGATTCCACATTGGTTCGGGAGGAGAACAAAATACACTTCATAAGAGTGCGGAAACTTCTCCTAACAGACACATTTTAAAAACATCGAAAGAAAGTCCGAAAGAGAAAACCTAGAGAGGACAATATCTGCTAGCGGTGGACTTGGACCAATACAAATAGTGTTAGAGCCCGACACCAGGCGATGTGCTACGAGACAGTGTGTCAATAAGGACGTTGGCCCCAAAGGGGTGAATTGTAAGATCCCACATGGGTTGGGGGAGAACAAAACACTTTTTATAAGGATGTGGAAACCGCTCATTAGCAAACGCATTTTAAAGACATTGAGGGTAAGTTTGAGAGGGAAAATCCGAAAAGGACAATATGTGTTAGCGGTGGACTTGGAGTGTTATAAAACACCTTTAATTAAATCAATCAACGGACGGTCGCGTCGAAACGAAGTGGAAGAAAAAGGAAAGTATATATGTTATCATATTGGGATTTTAATATCTACTTTGCATCTAAGGGATCCCTTTAGACCAAAAAAAGGGTGAGAAATGGATTATTCTGTTTGCTACAATAATATCTCCAAATTAAACCCAACAAGTCGTCTAGGTTCATACAAGCTTACTTTCTGCGCCTTTCACTTCCTTTGATTCCTTACCAATTCCTGGCATGAATGAACCATATATGAAGCTCACAAGAGTGCATATAAATATACCAAACTCATGCAGTTTATGCATTATGGGTTTTGGTTACAAGGTCATTTGCTTCCTAGAGTTTCCCTGAATGACTTCATTTAGGCCAAGTTTTAACTAACGTTTTCCTATAATGAAGTGTTTGGGGGAACTCTTGGTGTCAACTGACGAACATGCTACGTTTGTTCTTCTTCTTCTACGTTTGATCCATGGAGATCCAATCATCGTTCAAGGGCTTTGTTCATATGTATCTGTTGAAAAAGAGTTTATAAGTAAGGAATACATCTCTATTTGTATGTGGCTTTTTGGGAAGCTCAAACACAAATTCATAAGAGCTTACGTTTAGAGTGAACCATATCATACCATTATCATAACAATATCATATCATTATGGAGAGTCGTGATTCCTAGCACTATTTGCCATCTTCGCTCTTAAATTTGTAAATTTGTGTTATAATTGGTTATTTGTTCGGTTGCAACGTTCTTATAAAATATTATGTAATGACTTATGAAAGATTTAAAATATGGTTTTCGCACTTAATGACCTCGATATTTTCCTGTAGGATGGTCACGTTACCTACTTCTCGCTTCTTAATAGTGAAGACTATCCCCATAGACCAATACGAATCCTTTCAGTATGCTCCAAGAAAAACGACCCCAACATTCCTCTTCAGATGGTCAGTGGACTAACACGAATTCTTTTCGCATTCTCCAAGCAAAACACACTGAACTTTGGAGTTTTTATGATTAAGCCGCCGAGCGAAAAAAAAAAAAAAAAAAAGGTGTTCTTAGTTGGTATAGGTAATTTCTTAGTTATCTTATACTCGTGATCGTCTTCATTTGGACGTAGCCTTGATTCATTCATGTACCGCTCTTTACTTGAGTGTCACATATACTGTGATAATTTTTAAGTCAATTTTTTTTATAAATAAATATCATACCATATTTAATAATCTAGAATCATTTTGAAAGTATACTAAGCATATACTCTAAATTAGAACATGAAATACTGTATATATTAACGTTTTTATTCCTTTTTATATAATTATGCCATTTAAAAATTTAAATTTAAAATTCAAAATATACTTATAATAAAATAATTAAATATTATAACAAAATCTAACTTGCCTACCAAACGTAATATAAATATTAATATTCATGCGTAATTTTACAAAGCCTACGTATAAACCAAACTCTCAAGTGTTTGGCAATCTGTGGAATTAAGAGTATTTAATTCTAATTAATGACGTAATTAATTTGGAGTAATAAATTCAATTAAAGATGATTTTAATGGATATATATACTCGAATTTCTTTGTTTTTTTTCTCTACACATCATTTTCCTATTTAAAATCTTTACTTTTTTTTTTTTCTAATATCAAAATTAATTTAGTCAAATGTAAATAAATAAATATGAAAAAAAAATTACGACCCATGAATAATATTTTTATTTACATTTCTTTTAAAAAAATAAAAAATAGGAAGAAGAAATAAGAAACAATTCAATTCTACTGCTAGTAGATATTTTATTTGATTTGATTCATTATGTATCGTCGTCAGTCTCACAATTTTAAAACATGTCTATTAAGAAGAGGTTTTCATACCCTTATAAACGAAGTTTCATTTTCTTATCCAATCAACGTGGAATCTCACAATTCAAAACTAAATTTAAAAGACGTCATATCATTATAATATAAAGATAAGGAAATATCACATCATAATAATATTTTAGAGGGTAATGTTTGACTTACGTTTCTCGTCACAAGAGAGGAAGACAAGTTTTATTAAACTTGTATTATTGTCTATTAAGATGATGTTGATCGTATTTGTGAATGTTTGATTAATTCACCACACCCAAATGGTGTGAAAGTTATCTTATTTATAATCAAATGAATTACAAGGATATGGAAATAGTAATAAATGGAAAGATACCTATGATAATAAGGCAAATATTAGATATTTGCCTTATAATAAAATATCAAATATAATATATATGGTAAACTATAATTTATTACTAACCCAAACTTCTGTCCTACCTCACTTTACTCACTCTATGTATATATAAACACACAATATAGCAGTAAAGGTAAGACGTCTAAGCGGATCAACTCATCAAGTTCCCTTTAAAATAGGATCCACACAAGGAGAAGCACTTGCCATTCGTTGGTTATTAGGGGCATCCCGAAAACGTCCGGGTCAAAATATGGCTGTAGAATACTATATTGTAATATTAAAACTTGAGTTTTTAAAAATTATATTTATCGTTATAAAATATTATTAAATTTAATATAAGGTTTTTTTTTAAGCATAGATTATATTAAAAAATAAAAGATTATTTATTAACCGCTCCTTGAAATTAATATATATATAAATTGAAATGAAGAACCTAATACTCACAAGTTTGTCATGAAGAATCTGTACTCCGATTCTTGTAAAAATAAATGAAGAATTTCGCGTGAATAAGGATTGAAATAGTTTCTCGGTCTGCAAGCATCTCTGATATGAAATTTCAAATTCTACATTAATAGGTAAATAGCAACATTTTTCACGAGTATTAAGCATCTTGTGAGTGCAATTCAAAGTAAAAATTTGGTTGAGAATCGACGATATTATCTTCATTTGGACTCAGGTTAGATTCTCACATAGAATCTAATCCATTTGAGAGAATAAAAAAGGGGAAGTTGTGGGCATTGCTCCTTCCACAATATTCTGTTCGTTTCTCTCTTATATTCCCCGAATTCGCGTATGGATTCACTACGGGTTGAATGAAGAACATAAACACGACCATAGGAGCTATGAACTTAGATGTTTGAATATGTCTGAGTATCTTCTAGAGTTCTCCAGGAGGCTTCATTAGGGCTCTTCCGTTTCTTATTGAAGTGTTTGGGAGAACTCTGGGTGTCATTTTGATACTTTTCCATTTTTGATGTACACTAATTCTCTTGTTGGTAACTTTTAGGAGTATACGTGAATCAAACCAATAAAGTTCACAACTCAACTATTTATTTTTGGGTTGGGTTGAGTTTGAACAACGAGACAGTTCACAACTCAACCCTCTATTTTCGAGTTGGGTTGATTTGTCATGTTTTTTTTTCCCTTTTTAATTATTTTAAGAAAAATCCCACCTATCAAACATTTATAAGTTACAAATATTAGTAATAAATATCAAATATTTTTTATTTTCATATTGATCCTAAGAGTAAAGTAGGATTGGGTTGATTGTAACCCTATTTTCGGGTTAGTTGGGTTGACTCAATAAAAAATGTCAACTCACGAACCGACCCGAATTGTTCGATTTTTCAAAAATTCAACCCAACCCAATTTTTATGGTTTGACTTAAGTAATTTAAGTTGATCGGATTATCGAGTCATATGAATATCCTCAGTAACATTAAGATTTAGAATGTAATTTAAGTTGATGAATTAAATATATAATTACTAAATGAAATTCTCTTTATTATATACTTCAAAATAGTTTAATACTTCAATAATTTAAAATAATTAATTTAGGAAATTTTAGGAATTTACGAATATAAATTGATTTTTCCTAAAATAGAAAAAAAAGCCTAAAAAAGGTAAAACCGTACCGCTTTGGGCCAAACGACATGTCGTCAAGTTAATTAAAAGTTGAAACGTCATATCGTAAAAGATACGTCGTAGTGGTCTTCTTCCAGCAGGCAGCAATCCGTAGCCGATTACGCGCCTTTGGAAGTCCACGCCGCTAACGGCGCCAAGTCGAGCTTCGGTCGTTGTCCCATCCGTTCCGTTTAAAAGATCTGCGTCGATTCGGCCAATCAGAGCCGCGACATTATGTCATCAATCCAATAGAAATCTTCCACGTGGAATATCTCCAATATCTGACGTTTCGACCTTTTATATCCTTCGTGAAAGGGGCATTTTGGCAGTTAATTTCTTCTCCGATTCGTTTCTTCGCCATTCTTTCTCTTTGCGTATCTCTGCAATTTCGTATTCTTTTGGTCGATCTAATTCTCCGGCGACATCAAGGGCTGAGAATGGAAGCTCATGGCAGCGGATTATGCCGCGTGCTCGTGCTCGCCTTTTGCGTCGCCGGGATTTGGTCTGCTTACATTTATCAAGGTGTTCTTCAGGAGACTCTGTAAGTTTGTTTTGTTTATTATCATTTGATTATATAGCATTAGTTGTTTGAGCGAGTTTCTACTGTTGATGTTTTCCCGAGGATTTTGATGGATTCTCATAAACTTTGTTTTCATATTAGGCTTTCTCGTTTGTGTTCTTTGTTGGAAAGTGTCTTGATTCTTTTGGATTTACTTGCGAACACTAATGCCTTTTATCTAGGGAAATCTGGAGAACTCTTCCATGGAATTGGATGTTGCCATTTATTCCTTATGTAATTCCTTCCGGCTTTCTTCGCCATATATTGTTGCCATTTAACAGTAGTTCGGATCAATGCTTGTCATTTTGCTTCAATCATGTATGTATCAGAAAATGTTGGAAGCATCTGAAATATGGGTTTTTTTTTTTTTAATTTTTAATTTTATTATTATTATTTTTTTTATAATGAAAATAAATTGATTTAAGGATTAGTAGTGGTGTTCTACCTACTGTCTTTCTTTGAACTTGATCTTGAGGAACCCTTTTTCTCTCCGGAAAAGTCACGTTCCTGAGGAATGCAAATGCTCGTTGTTCTTGCTTTCCTCACCAATGGGTTTAAGTCCATTTTGATGATTCTAAGTAATTTCTCATTTCTATTTAGGTCTACTAAGCGCTTTGGTTCCGACGAAAAGAGATTTGAACACCTTTCCTTCCTTAACTTGGCACAAAACGTTGTCTGTTTAATATGGTCATATATAAGTGAGTTCCTCTTGGCTCAACTTTCTACCGTTCTTATTCTATTCTGTATCTTCCCTTGGCATACCGCATAAAAAAACAATTTGTGGACATAAGAACTAAGATTTGTGTGTATCATAAACAGTGATAAAGCTCTGGTCCAGTCGTAGCACTGTTGGCGCACCTTGGTGGACTTACTGGAGTGCTGGTATTACGAATACGATTGGACCAGCTATGGGGATTGAAGCTTTGAAGTACATAAGTTATCCTGCCCAGGCATGTTTCAAATCATTCCCTTATTCCTTCATATTCTTTTATGGTTCTGTAATTTTCTAACTTTAATCAATCAAGATTTCCTTGATTATAAACCAACGCGAGGAAGGAGATATAAATGATACTTCATGATTAGGATGTGTGTGATTACTAAATAAAGTGTGCGGCAACTAAAATGTCTTCGCTAGATTGGAATTAAAAGTCGAACTAATGAGTGATAGTTTATTTTAGCTAACTAAGTATGTTGTCAATTTCTGCAGGTCCTGGCAAAGTCATCAAAAATGATTCCAGGTCAGACATAAACGAGATCTTCATAATAATATCTTTTACTCCACTTAAATATGAGGATTGTATATTATCTGAGGAATTTTTGATCTATTGAGTTCTTAATCTGAATGCTTTTTATTCTGTTTGTGCAGTAATGCTGATGGGAACGCTAGTTTATGGTATTAAGTACACATTTCCGGAGTATCTTTGTACATTTTTGGTTGCTGGAGGAGTGTCTACATTTGCACTCTTAAAGGTTTATTCCTTTTCAAATCTTCCTACTTCTCGTTCTCTTTGTGTTCACCTGTTAGAAAACAGTGATGATGAATGAATACGTCCTTATTATCTATATTTAAAATTTTGTTAATTCCAGACTAGCTCAAAGACTATTAGCAAGTTGGCACATCCCAATGCACCACTTGGATATGGACTCTGCTTCCTGAACCTTGCATTTGATGGTTTCACGAATGCCACTCAAGATTCCATTTCAACAAGGTGATAATATCATTTTTTACAATTTTCTCTTTGTTAGTCTTCTTTCTCGTACACGACTAGTTTATACGAATTCATAATGTTAAAGATTATCATGTATTTGACATTTCCATTCTCGGTGGCCTAAAAGATTCAATGCTGTTCTTGGAAATAAATGCAATTTAGTCCAGAACTTGGAAGCTTTATGCTGTTTAACAGTATATTTAAATCAGTAATGATTACTGTAATGGTCATTTAATAATCATCATCGATTCTGCAGGTACCCAAAAACAAGTGCATGGGACATAATGTTGGGAATGAATCTTTGGGGTACAATATATAACATGATTTATATGTTTGGGTGGCCGAATGGCACTGGATATCATGCCATAGAATTCTGTAGACAGCATCCCGAGGCATCGTGGGACATTCTTCTGTATTGTCTCTGTGGAGCAGTAGGCCAAAATTTTATCTTCCTAACAATAAGTCGATTCGGTTCCCTTGCTAATACCACCATTACCACAACTCGCAAGTTTGTCAGCATCGTGGTGTCCTCTATGCTCAGTGGAAATCCCCTGTCATCGAAGCAGTGGGGCTGCGTTGTAATGGTCTTCTCGGGGCTATCATATCAAATCTACCTCAAGTGGAGGAAGCTGCAAAAGTTGCAGAGAAAGAGAAAGACCACCTAACTAGGAATTACAGTGTAAGCAAAGTTCAATGGTCCTTAAATTAGAGGGCATCATGTTTTATAGAGCGCATTAGAAGTTATATGAACAAAGTTTTGACTCTCCCTTTTCTTTTACTTTTGTATAATCAGGCTTTGGAGGTGACCCAGTGGAAGTCCCCTCCTCGAACCTATGACTGATTTTTCTTTTTTTTTTTTCTAAGAGAATGAATTACTATAATCTCGAAAAGTGCTATTGTTGATTTAAAGAACAAGTAAGAAATCTTGTTGTGTTTCATCGATTTCTAGCTTCAGATGCTTGAATTAAGGTTAACACTTACATTTGAATTCAATCAATTATCATGGATAAACGAAGGTGAGCGAGAAATGTTGATAATCCTTCCATTTTTCTGGAAACAAAAGTTCAAATATTGGCCTTGTTCCTCGAGAAAGTTGATAGCAATAAGTGGGCCTTTATTTTGTAGGGAGTTCCCTCCTCTTTTACTTTCCACTTTTTGACTTTCCTCATAACTATACTTTGTCCTCTACCGCGACTGGCGGCAACCACCACCACCTCAATTTAACACACCCTTCTCCCTCTGAGCTTCAATTTTCAGTCTTTTTCAGCAGCGCCCGAGAACTGAGGTAAGCTCACTAAATCCACTACTTGTATCTTCTCTCTGTCTTATTCCCCTTCCCTGGGGCCAAAGTGTTTGAACTCTTGCAATTACTTACTGGGTTTGCTATTCTGTCAAAATTTCAGGGACATTTGGAGAAGAGAAAGCAAGGTAGAGAGATGAATGCACACCAACAACAAAACACATTCCATTCATATCATATTTATGTTTGTTACATCAAAAATCAGGTAAGGAACAAAAAAAATACTGATTCTATACCTCTGCACACCAAAAGAAAAAAAAAAAGTATACAAGAAACCATCCCAACTGATTATCCTCTACCTGTTTACATTAGTTTTTTTTTTTTTTTTTGTCTTCTTCTTTTTGCTTTCTGCTTCCCTCGATCACTTTTTGTTTGGAGGGTAGTAAGCTTGCGGCCAGAGCATGCTTACTCTCTGAATGTCTACAAATGTATCTAGAGGTTATGTACATGTGGGAAACCAAGCTACAAAAACTGGGACACCAAAATCACATTGCAAAGAACTGGAAAGAAGAAAAAAATGACACACCAAGCACACTGGTTTGGATGTTACTATTAGAGAAACCCCACCTAGGGAGAGAAGAAAAAAAGAATGTGGAACACGTGGTTATATGTGTTCCGATGTGTCTGAATCCTCCATAGTATTCTAGACACGAGTCATGGAATGCAGATATCAACATGCCACTAAGAAAAATTCTAGGCCGGAATGGCTGCAAACCAATGGAACTTAATTCAAAGGAAAAAAGAAAAAGACTAATTAGAGAGGTTTTATAGACTTTGGAGAAGGGCTCTTTTGCAGGGTGGTGGTTGTGAATGATTAACACTAGGGTTAAGGGAAGGTGACTCCACTCCCAGTGTTTTAAGAAGAAAACTCCTTTCCTGAAAAAGAAAAGAAAACAGCACAAAACAAATGAGAGGTAGCCATAAAATGCATATAAGAAAGCCAGAGAATTATCTGTCTATGTCAACATGGTAGCTTGATTTGACCCATGTAATTCATGTTCACAAAACCTAATTGAATACTAATTGTGAGACCTGTCTATTTATAAATTTGAACTTTTAAAGAACTGCAGTACTTCTATGACTGTAGGAAATATTAAGATTTCGAATAAGCTCCCAAGTTTTTTATGCGGTTATACGACCACTGTTTATTGCTGCAGCTGCTGCCTTTTCTATAATCCAGAAAGAATCGCTTGACTGGTTTTATTTTATTAGCACAGTAAAAACTAAATGTAAAGGTCACTTACACTTTCAGAGAATTGTGGGCTAGGTATTCCAGCTGCCAAGGATCTAAAAAGTGGAATTACATGCATGGGGGAGCTGAATTCTGAGCTTGAAAAGGAAGAGGTAATGGAATCCTTTTTTCGTTCATTGCAACATTTGAAAGCCTCTGCAGCAGTAAAACATTGTATCTTCTTAGCAGCATATCATGGGAAAAATTAATGGTATCTATAACCAATGTAAGAACTTATTCATTACCTCGCTCTAGCGTTTTCTTCAGAAGTATTTCTTTCTCAGATTCACCAATATTATTTTGAGCCTCTTGATGATGAGTCCCTATCTCAGGTTGGCTTTGATCTATTTTTTCCTCAACTGCTTGGGATACTATTGTTGATCCAGTACTGTATTCTGAACTGCCAGGAGACTCGTGGAGATTGGGTTGTCTGCGAGCAATGAAGTTGATAAGGCCACAAATACTAAGTAGCTTCAATCTGAAAATTATAGTATGCATGTTTTTGTTACCTCCATTGGCTACCATCATTGCTACTCCTTAAATCCTCCACTAAACCTTTAATATCTTCCACTTGAAAGTCAATATCCGGAGTTGCATATTTGGGTATGTCATTTTCTTTGCTTCGACGGAGGAAATCTTGGAGAATCTGATTCATATTTAGTGGACTCAAGGAATAAGAAAAACTACTGCATGAATGAATATATCAGACATATTTGAGAAGTTTCCAATTTTTTGAGCATGTAGTTTAGCAGCAATACATAATTCAGGATATCCCTTTTTATGTCATTACCAACATGGCAGCCCACTATTACAAAGTTGTTGATAGACAAAGTAGCCATAATATTACCCACCTTCCAAGCATTTTCAAGACTCTGGTCTGTATTCTCCGAGTTAACCGTCAATGCGAGTGAACTGAGTAGTTCTGCTTGTTGTGTTAAAGCAGCTACCTTTGGATCATCCTTCTTGATAAAGGTTCCTTGACTCTTGTTACCTTGAGCTGCTTATGGTAGAGATATGAAGCGGTTAAACCCAATATCATGAACCCAGAAGTGAAACCAAAGGATGCACAAACAAAGCATGCGAAGGAATGACTAGTAGAAATGCTATTCTTTGTCTGTATGATGTGAAGGTTGTTTGTAGTGACTTACTAGTATTTAGACCCTCCTGGGCATTGTTCATGGGAAGTTGAGCTGGCAAACTATCGACACCGTGGACATTATCAACCAGTACTGCAAATGGAGCTCTCAGTCGGTTTTTTGATCCATCCTCGATTGAGCAACCTTCTGTCGTATCAGATATGTGTGCTCTCCTAAACAGTCAATTGCAGAATGATTAATTCTTTGCTGTGAAGCAGTTTTTCCTTCTTATTTCTATTTAGACATATTGTACACAAATTCTACCTTATCCTCTTAACCAGCTGAGGAGTTTCTGATGAAACATTATCACTCCCCTTCTGACCTAGGACCCTTTTGTTGTTGTGATTGATGAAGGAACTTGAGTTCTCTTTAGCTAATGCTTCATATTTGGCTCTCTTTTTACAGAGTGTCGTAAACCGATTCTTCACTGCATTGTCCGTTCTGCATCAGTGAAATCGGCATATAAATGTTCGGTCGACTTTGCGGTAAAAAATATAACTGCAACAAGAGAACTGGAAAGTGAAAGCTCTATACCTGCCTGACACCACCTTTGCTATCTCTGTCCATCTATTCCCAAATATCTTCTGCGCCTGTAGACCAGGCTAATTTATTAGATTCAGGGCATCCAATGACAGGGAATACTCAAAAAGTTTAGAGTTTGAGCTTAATATGACAGTGATTTCAGACAATGTTTATATCCCTGTTATGGATTCTCTGTTCTTACAAGTTGGGGGAAGAATCACCTCGCATAGAAGCAAATCCTCTTCCGGAGACCAACCCCCTTTCTTAAAATCAGAATTCAAGTATGTGTACCATCTGAAACGCAAATTCCCATATGCCATTCATATCAGTGAAACTCGATGAACCCAGAAGTAAACAAGAACTGTTTGAATCAGGTATGTTACCATGATTTTCATCATTTGAATTACCTTCTTCTGCACTGTCTTGTTGTTTTATCCTTGAATTTTGACGCAATGATTGCCCAACTGCACAGTCGATTGCATCAACAATCAATCAGATTAACAAGGAAGAAGAAGATAAACACAGAATCAATGAGAGAGAGGGAGAGTTCATACTTCTCGGTTCCATGTTGATTAATCTGCTCCCGGAGAATATCATCCTCCTGAAACTCCAAGAACACATATCAGAAACCACAGCCAAAAGGATCTCTACAAGAATCAAAAAGTGAAACAGAGAACGCGGAAAAGAAATGGAAACCTGTTGCGTCCAGGAAACGATGTGTCGTTCCTTCTTCTTGGAATCTTCAGTGGTGAGCTTCTTCTTTGTGTCCTGCATTTGCTTTTATTAATTACAATAAACAGTATCTCTTAGGCGCTCCTCCCCTTTTATCGAACCCAAGTAGCATGCTAAAGGCAAGCAAGCCTTTCTAAGGCATATAGAAAAGAAAGGGATAAGAAACTGCAAAGTCCCCTTTCCTTTAATCTTTACGGATACAGGTCACTGTTGGGTTTCGAAACGGAACAGCAATTTCTAGTAGAAAGCGATCCTCGAAATCGCCTCGGATTCTGACCTTGTTTTTTCCCTAAACACTTTAATTTCTTCACTATACAGCTAGTGTCTGAATCAAACAAACAGAACCGCCATGGATCACGAGGACAAAGCAACGATCAATCACGAATCCAATCCAATCAGAACTACAAAATGAGAAGCCTGAATCGAAACAAACGCAAACACAATCACAACCACCGTGATTGTGATTGTAATCTTGTTCCCGTAATCCAAGAAACAGTGATTAAGAAGGGTAAGGTAGAGATCTATGAATGGAAGAAAGAAATGGGTTTCTGCAAGCTTGAAATCAAGAAGAAGAAGAAGAAGAAATACCCCTTTTGATGAGTGAGGGCAAGAGACATGGAAGATTGAAATGAGACAGAACGAGGTATTCTGTTCTGTTTGTCTCTCTCTCTCTCTCTCTCTCTCTCTCTCTCTGGAAAAACAAGAACAGGATTTTAAATTCATGTAGAGAGAGAAAAAAAAGGAAAATTAAATTTAAAAAAATAATAATAATAATAAATTGAAACAACGGACTCTTGGCGAGTGCGCGGGTATGAAGAGAAGTTTGAAAAAGAACGCTGAATTCCATGTGGGGATAGGATGGTGGACTGACAAACCCTTTATTTATTTATTATTTATTTATTTATTTATTTAAACATCATGTATGCATGCATGCATGTATCTATGTATGTATGTATGTATGTATGCATCCACGTCATCATCATGCATAATTCAATCATACAAAAATAGATTAAAAAAGGAATTAACATCATATTATTAAGAAATTTGATAAAGTTTAAATCCACTTTAGAAAACATGATAAAGTTACAATTAATAAATTTAGAAATTAAGTTTCAAAATAATAATGTTGGGTATATTGAATTAGATATTTACCAAACTAATTAAAAATAATAAAAATTAAAATAAATGCTTTCACAAAATTTAATATTTTCCAAAGTAGTAAATAATTATAAAGTAGTGGACACATGATTTTTGTGTGAGTGAAGTGCTCATTTATCATTTTTTTTTCTCTTTAAATTTATTTTGTGTGTAAATAATTAATGAAAAATATTTGAAATTTTGAAATTTTGAATGGAGGGTGACATTAATAGATGTGTGCCCAAAATATGACTAAAAGTAATTCCAAATATATATTTATAGAAATAAATATTAAAAATAATAAAATAATTTCTTACTTTAGTTAAAAAAATCTAATAATTTTATATGTCAATTAAGAAATTTGGGTAATGGAAGAAAACCCCACCAATTTGAAGTGATAGAAACCTAACTCCATTATTTGTATATATTTGTTGATGTTAATGTATCAAACTCGACCGGGTCTTACACAACCGACCAATTCTAACACGTAGTAGAAAAATATAACAAATAGACTTACTGTACTAGGGAGGAAGTCCGATTTTTTTAAATTTTAATATTTATGTGATACAGTGAGATGTCAAAATTATTATTAATTTTTTAATTTTTTTAATTTTTGAGTTTTTTTTTAAGTTTATTAAAATCCTAATATTTTTTTAAAAAAAAAACTTATAATTTTATGATGAAAATAATATAGCGAAGAACTTTTGTCTTGATCATCCTAGGTGGACAAGATGACGAACTGCCACGTGGAGGAAAATGTATATTTTGAAATCTTTAATGTGGTGGACCCCACATAACCCTATCCTTTACCCAAACCCTCGTGACAGCGAGGCATCCCGCCTAAAAAGAGTGATTGCATTTCCTTCAATCTTTTTTATTTTTTCAAAAAAAGAAAAAAAATTATAATAATTTTGACCTCTAAAATATAATTACTTTCTAGTTTTAGCTTTAAATTTCTTTTACGAAAGTTTAAACATGCTTTTAAATTTTTTATCATTTTAAATCACATACAATTCATGACAAAAAAAAAAAAAAATGTAAATTATATATCTTCATATATGAAAAATTAAAACAATAAAAAAAAAAATTACTTTCTAAATGGGTTAAATTATAAACTAATTTTCACCGTAAGATCAAGAGAGTAAATTGTAAAATCACACAGACCTTCTATAGCGTTTTGATTTAATCGAAAAGAAAAAGAAAAATAAATTTAAAAGAAAATTGAAGAAAATAAGGAAAAGAACATATTGACAAGACAAAAATATGCCATTTGAGTAACATACACAAATTTATGCTTTTAATGGGGGAATCTCCACATTATTTTTTTTTTATTTTTTTTGTTTTTGCTTGTTATATATATATATAAAGGAATATCGAAAGCTAAAAAAAGAAAAAGAAAAGTTATATTTAATGGAAAGGAAAAAAAGAAGAAAATGATTGATGGAAAATTATAAAGGGAGATATGAATAAGAGTAATTGTGGAGGTCGCTCATATTTGTCCCACCAACACCAAAAAAAAAAAAAAAAAATCGAGATTTAATCTGATTTATGAATTTATTTGAATTAATTATATGCTAAAAAAATTATTAAAAGCGATAGTCTCCGTAAATTAATTGAAAGAAAAATCACAAATTTATAAATAAAAAGTCGGGTGGTGATTTCAAATATTTTATAAGTTAAAATTTTATGAATTAAATTGGTTCATAAATTTAAAATATATATTTATTTTATTTTATTTTTTAATTATTTATAAGTTTTTATAAAATAATTTTTTTAAATAACCTATGGTAATTGAGTTGCAAAATCTTAATTTAATAAAAATAAAAATATAATAATTTATTTGTATTATAAAAAATTTATTATTATAAAAATGTAAATAAATGACTCTGAATCGATTAAATGAGATGGATTTATTTATTATTTTTTTTTTATGAGATTGAAAATTCAACCTAACTTTTGTTATTATCTAACCATAATATTAATTTAATTCCCAAATTCTTTTAAATATTTAGAAATATTATATAATTTAATTTAAAGTGAAAACAACGTTTCCATTATTAAAGGCAGGCCCTAGTCTAAGAAAACTTTAATTTAATTAATTTATTTATAGTATTTGCATTGGTTTAAAATAATTATTAAATTTGGAAGAGCGTTACTCATTATTGACAAAAATGCATATGGTAAATGGACCCCAATAAATACCTTAATTTGCACCTCTAATCTTTTACTAATTAAATCCCCTTCCACACATGTACATACCATACCACCTTTTTCTTCTTACTTTCCCTTTAAACATTTCTCAATTACATCTCCTTTCTCATCTTTATTATATACTCGACTTTACTCCACTCCTTATCAAGTACACTATTACCAGATATTGATCGTTTTGGCTCATTATGTATCGCCGTCAGCCTCACGGTTTTAAAATGCGTCTACTATGGAGAGAGTCTATCCTTACTCTAATCAGTGTCTGACTCTAATGCCATTTCTAACAGTCTAAGGCTACCACTAGTAAATATTGTTTGTTTTGGTCCGTTATGTATCGTTGTTAGCCTCACGGTTTTAAAACGCGTCTACTATGAAGAGGGTCTATCCCTACTCCGATCAGTGTCTCGCACCGTTCGGTGACTGACTCCGATACCATTTGTAACAGTTCAACCCCACTGCTAGTAGATATTGTCTATTTCGACCAGTTATGTATCATTGTCAGCCTCATGGTTTTAAAAGGTGTCTGCTAGGGAGAGATTTTCACACCCTTATAAGGAATGTTTCGTTTCCCTCTCAAACAGATAAGATCACACAGTGTAACCATTTCTCGAACCGATGTGGGATCTCACAATCAACCACCTTTGGGGCCAGCGTTATTTCTTACACACCACATGATGTGTGACTCTAATCCATTTGTAACAGCTCAAGCCCTCAACTTTTTCAACCGATATGAGATTTCACAATCAACCCCTAGAGGCAAGCGTCCTCGCTAGTGCATCGTCTGGTGTCTGACTCTAATACTATTTGTAACAGCTCAAGCTCACCTCTTCTCCGATCGACGTAATATTATATTACGATTAATTTGGGATGAAGTAGATGGTGGAGAGGGAAGAGGAGGCCCAAGTTCCCAAAGAGATTGAAGTAAGTGATAAGATAGATGTGGGGCTTATGATCATCATCATCTTCTTCTTTTTGGGTCCAATTTTAAACAAAAAGAAAGGGTATTAGGAATGATTAGAAACTTAAAATACTCAAATGGGTCTATTCCAAATTCCTCTTACCAATCCCTAATCACTTCACACATCAAACCAAAACAACACAAAAGTTGAAGAAGAAGAAGGGTTTTGGCAATATCACCGAAGTTGGGTCCTAATCTTTGGTTGTATACTCTTATAGCTATTGAATTGGTGATTTGTCTTATGAAATGTGTATTGACTTTTGTTTAAAGCTGCATGAAATGGATATTAAATCTTTCTTCAAATGCTAATCAAACCAAATATATGACAAAATCTAATATCATGAGACTAGGGTTGGGTTTACTTTGTCTTTAATCATATCATTATCTTTATAAATTATATATAACAAACAAAATTTGAGATGTATTGGTTGAATCTTTTGACAAAATTGGTTCCTTTTTTGTTACTTTTGGGTAACAATGTGGTTTATGCTTTCCTTTTGCAAAGGGGTTTGGTTTTTGAGATCCTATGTTGGTTGAAGTGGAGAACGAAGCCTTGTAAAGGTGTGGAAATCTCTCCTCAGTAGACGCCTTTTAAGATCATGAGATTGACGACAATACGTAACGGGCCAAAGCGAATAATATCTTCTAATAGTGGCCTCAGACTAATACAAATGATATTAGAGCCAGACATCGAGCGGTGTGGCAGGGAGGACGCTGAGCCCCGGGGGTAGATTATGAGATTCCACATTGGTTGAAGAGAGAAATGAAACATTTCTTATAAAGGTGTGAAAACCTCTCCTCAGTAGGCGCCTTTTAAGATCATGAGATTGACGACAATACGTAACGGGCCAAAGCGAATAATATCTTCTAATAGTGGCCTCAGACTAATACAAATGATATTAGAGCCAGACATCGAGCGGTGTGGCAGGGAGGACGCTGAGCCCCGGGGGTAGATTATGAGATTCCACATTGGTTGAAGAGAGAAATGAAACATTTCTTATAAAGGTGTGAAAACCTCTCCTCAGTAGGCGCCTTTTAAGATCATGAGATTGACGACAATACGTAACGGGCCAAAGCGAATAATATCTTCTAATAGTGGCCTCAGACTAATACAAATGATATTAGAGCCAGACATCGAGCGGTGTGGCAGGGAGGACGCTGAGCCCCGGGGGTAGATTATGAGATTCCACATTGGTTGAAGAGGGAAATGAAACATTTCTTATAAAGGTGTGAAAACCTCTCCCCAAGGCGGTGTGCCAAGAAGGATGTTGGACTCTCAAAAGAGGTAACATTTCTTATAAAGGTGTGAAAACCTCTCCCCAAGACGGTGTGCCAAGGAGGATGTTGGACTCTCAAAAGAGGTGGATTGTGAGATCTCACATCGATAGGAGAGGAGAACTAGAAAGGGAAAAGAAATATTTCTTATAAAGACGTGGAAACCTCTCTATAGTAGATGCATTTTAAAACTATGAGGTTGATGATAATACATAATGGACAAAAGCAGACAATATCTACTAGTGGTCTCAAGTTGTAACAGACCAAAACGAACAATATCTACTAACGGTGACTTAAGACTGTTACAGTTATTTATCAACTCAAACTAGAGCTTACTCTTATCTCGATCAATTTAAGGGAAGAAATCAAAGAAAAAGCAAAAACAAAAGCATGTTTAATGCAAAGCAAAGTCAAAATGAAAGAAAAAAAAGGTGGGGGGAATTGTCTAGAATCATTAAAGAAAAACGTGCATTTCCCTTAATCAGCGTAGATTTTAGAACAAACATGGTTTTACAAGTTAATGGCTTTTACAAGAGGCAGCCGACCTCACAAGGTGAAAGAGACATCAACAGTCAAACGATGTTTTCCTGTAAGAGTGTCTGGTCTTGATGTTTCTTTTCGAAAAGCTAATCAAAATGGTCCATCACTATCGCATTGCAATTTTTAGTACAAGTATCGAATATATCTCCCTGAGGTCTTTGAGAGAATCCCAAAGCAAACCTATGAAAATTTAGGTTGAAAGTAGATAATATCATACTATTGTGGAGTTAAGTGATTACTAACCATTTCCATGAACGTTGTTTAAGTTTTCAGGTCTTTTTTCTTGTTTTATTTTTCGGTATGGCGCTCCTCTAATGATGGTGTGTTTTTGGGCTGCTAACTTAAGTTCAACACTTGGGGCTAAGGTCTCAAAAGCAGGCTGAAAAGAAGGAGAGCCTCTTACCCTACAAGTAAAGAAGAAAGAAAGAAGGAAAAAACATAAAAACAAAAGCAAAGGGAAGAGTACAAAACAACTTTCTACATTTCCTTTCTATCTTAAACCATATTTTCTATTTGTTATCCTTAACCCATCTCCCTTTTTAAATAAAAAAACTTATCTTTCTTTCTCCATGTTTTGAATTCTAATCTCTCTTGGACGTGCATGAATAAAAAAGCGGACATTTTTTTGTGACTCCTGAGTAAATGGGGCGTACACGAATGAATTGAGATCGGATCCAAATGAGAGAGACCCATGATAGTTAAGAAAAACTTAAAAAAATTGAAAGTAATTAGCTCAATCATAAGAACATGTTTTGATTTGAACAATTTTATGTTGAGTGATCTCTTAAGAATTGTCCTAAAATGCATGAGTGAGGACAAAGAATACTTAAAGGACTTGTCTTGGTCTATAGAGATTGTATTCACTCTTAGAAACAAAGGGTAGTGTGGGATCCCATAAAACATTAAGGTGTGGAAACCTTTCCCTAGACATTTTAAAACAGACCATATTTGCTTGTAGTGGGCTTGGACTGTTACAATGATATTAAAGTCAGACACTAAACAGTGTGCCAACGAGGACGCTGGCCCCGCCCGAAGGAGGGTGTATTGTGAGATCCCACATTGGTTGGATAGGAGAACGAAACATTCCTTATAAGGGTAGAAGCTTATCTCCCGTAGACTCGTTTTAAAACTGTGTGGCTGACGGCGAGAGCCAAAGCAAACATTATTAGGAGTCGAATATGAATTTCTCATTCTAATTTACATTCGAATGAGAAGAACAAGGTAAAGTTTTTGTCTTTAATTTGTAGGGAAACGAAGAAAGGAGGGATTTTTATTGATGGGTATGGGACAAAATATACCTAGGCGGATCCCATGATAGTAAAAAAAGGGGAAAAGAAAGGTCCCACGTGTGGATGAGAGATGAGAGAGTGATGGAAACATAATTTCATCCCTATTTAGCTTTATGTGTATGTAGGGGATGTGTTGCTTGGGGATTCCAACAATGTGGGCACAAGTCTTGGATATTGGCGCCACCTTTTTAAGATCATTCTTACATTTTCTATAACCACGCTCTTCCTAAACACGCTCAAGCTTTGGGAATCCTATGCCATTTCTCAAAGAGATCGACATTCTCTTGTGATATGGTCACGTTGTCTACTTCTCACTTTTTAAGATTGAAAACTATTCTCACGTACCAACACAAGTCTTTCCAACATATTTTATTTTCCACTCACATGTATCTCAAGAAAATTCCTAAGAGATCATCCAACATAGAATTGTCATAAGTAAAGCATGCTTAACTAGGAAGTTCGTAGAATTGAGTTGTGCATCTTTTGAATCTTTCTTAGTCGTCATTTACTAAAGATCACTCTTGTTAAAGTGTAAATGATGACCAAAAACGCCGTCCGGATGAGAGCAAGACGATGTGGAGCTATGTCAGACAATCATTCCCAGTTTCATCTCACTGTTCATCAATGTCCCAAGAAAAAGACATTTCACCATTTATATAACTCTAGATGTTTGTGTACACACAAATTTGTATTCAAACATCCAAAGTTTAGACTTTTTCCAATAATCAACACAATATCAAACCCCGCCATTCATAGTAAAGCTCTGTAATCATGTCTTAAACATGGGGCACATTGCTCCACCACTACATACATTACAATAGGATTGATGCTCATTAATGTCTCATTAAGGAGGCTGCTGAGGGCAGGCCAGCCCCAGCACCAGCCCCAGCCCCAGCCCCAGCCCCAGCCCCAGCCCCAGCCATGTTCTTGTTGCAGAAACTGTAAGTTCCAAAGAGAAAGGAAAGAAGAAAAATGGGGAAATCTCTTTATCATCTTTATATAAAGATGCATTTTTTATTTTAATTTATTTTGGTTATGAAGAAGTGAGATGACAGACAAAGCCTGAAACATGGTCAAAAGAGTGGAATGAACAAGCTGGCAAGATCTCAGCTACCTTCACTTCTTCAAAATCCAATTATTCCTTTCCTTTTTCTCTGCCCGAGTCTGCATTGCCACCAAGCTTTGCTTCATGGGGGGCTACCAAATTAAGCATACATTTTCCCCATCCTGTCACCCTCACAGCCCCTAACACCTAAAGTAACTCACTTTCTTCTTATTTTTTTTTGTTTCTTTTTTAACCCAATTCACTCTATGCTTTAATCTCTTCATTTTAGCACTTTTGGTTCTTAAAACTCGTGTATTTCCATGCGATTTATATGATTGAAAGAGGTTTTTGATTGGGCAGCTATAGTTGTAACCGTCCAAATCTACTGCTAGCAGATATTGTCTTCTTTAAATCTTTTCTTTCGAGCTTCCCCTCAAAGTTTTTAAAATGCGTCTGTTAGTGAGAGGTTTCCACACCCTTATAAAGGGTGTTTCGTTCTCCTCCTCAACTAATGTGGGGTCTCACAATTCACTCTCCTTCTTGGCCCAGCGTCCTCGCTGGCACTCGTTCCCTTCTCCAATCGGCATCCTTGCTAGCTTACTGCACAATGTCTAGCTCTGATATCATTTGTAACGGCCCAAGCCCACTGCTAGTAGATATTGTCCTCTTTGAACTTCCCCTCAAAACTTTTAAAGACTTTTAAAACACGCTGGTAGGGAGAAGTTTCCACACCCTTGTAAAGGGTGTTTCGTTTTTCTCCACAACTGATGTGAGATCTCACAATCCACCCCTTTCGGGGCCCAGCATCCTTGCTGACATTTGTTTCTTTCTCTAATCGATGTAGGATCTCACAATCCACTCTCATTGGAGGCCATCGTCCTCGTTAGCACTCCGCCGATGTCGAGCTTTAATACTATTTGTAACGGTCCAAACCCACCACTAGTAGTTATTGTTCTCTTTGAGCTTTCCTTTTCGGCTCCCTCTCAAAGTTTTTAAAACACGCTTACTAGAGAGAAGTTTCCACACTTATATAAAGAATATTCTGTTCTCCTGGTGATGGGGGATCTTATCTTATGTCTGTCAACCAAAATGATTTGCTTTTGTTTTGAAGGTCCCAGAAATAGGTCTCTTCTGGTAACGGGGTGAAGTTAAGAAAAGTTGGGAAGTGATGGGGTTGGCCTTCTCTTTTTCACTGCAAACTGCAGAGTTGCATGAAATCTTAGGCATTATTACCATTTCACCAACGCTTTTGATGACTTTTATTATAGACGTCACATACTCCTCGCTTGTCACTGGCCGTCCTTGCTGAAAAGATGTAATGGGTCAGGATGTATTGTTAACTATGAAGGCCCATGTCATGTCAATGATGTCTTAATGAGCCTACCACCACTAACCTGCCCATTTCTGGGCCTACGGTTTCCATCTCTTCAGTTACCTTGCAGACCAACACACCCAATACTTGGGCTCACACTGCATGGGTCTCTCAGTTACTCCCTCATGGTTTTTCTTTCCCTTTACCACGGCTAGGTTCATGTTCGTTTAGGAGTTTGAAGCTTATTGAATCGACTTTAGAGTATGCATATATTATGGGTTCTAAGTTAGGCGAAAGCTACGGTATAAACTAATGTGATGATTCTATAGAGCGTGACTGAAATATCATTTCATAAAAGAAGTTTGTACCTGGGTACAAAATGTATGATACGACTATGCATGACATGTATAGACTCCTAGACGCTCCAGGACACTCTTATGTGGCTTCAGGACTCTTGAATGCTCTCCCACCTCGATCTGCGATATCGTTCACCTAAAAAAGAAGAGTATAATAAGCAATTTATTTGTAGGTTTTTTTTTCGCATCCTTATCCTAGCAAGTATCCACGATATTTTCTCTAGCTTCGAGGGAGTGCGGACTAGGTTCCAACTCGTTCTTTTCTACAACTTAGGTAGCTTGCCCTCTTATGCAGTGAATGATAGTGTCCTGAGATGAGACGTGACCTCAAAAGTATCACTAAGGGGAAAGTCATTTGATTCGATATTACTCTTTAAACATCATTCGTAGAGGTTAGCTAACAACCTTTCCATGGGACCATACTACCACTATAATTTGGGGGTTGCGATCCCCTGTGTGCCAGTCATCTAATAGATCATCTACGTGGCCCCATGTTCCCCCTCTTAGGATGGGTTTTTATGTCTTAGAGGTCCTATTCAAGAGACCCATTAGCTATCATCACTAGGTCGGGGCGCGAATTGCACTACCATGGCCAGCTCAGCCTAGCTCAATGAGCTTTGTATCGGAGTACAGTCTCGACGGTATAGTATGGAACAGAGAGGGAAGTGGAGGTTTCGATGACACTATTTCACACTACTCAAGTCTGATCAACTACCTTGGTTGTCTACAGTTTCGTCGAGGGACATGGCCCTTCTCCAACCTCTCCTAGGTGGTGGCACTCGTGGCGGCGCCCAATCCTCATCTGGGGTCAACTCTCTAGCCTCCTCCGTAGGTGGGTGCTACTCCACCTTGGGGTTTGGAATCATTTGAGCCTTCGTCGACCCTCCTCCTACCCCCTCTGGGACTGGGTTCGAGATAAACCTCTCCTCTCTTAGGTGTTATTATCTGTCAACAGACGGGGAATAAGAATTAATACCACATTTTCGTTGTGTCAAAACAAAAGAATCACAATTGATATTATTCACAACTCTCAACAAAAATCCCAAAATCATTCCAATCAAATTTTCCTACACCTCAAAGATTAGTGAACTTACCTGATCGCGGAGGGGCGTGTCGGTAGCTTGAACCACAGAGATACTAGACTCTATATACTAAATGTCTACCGAACCTAAGGCCGATGCTATGATATCATAGCATTTGGGTCTCTCAATTCCTCCCATAGTTTTTCTTTCCTTTTACTGTGGCTAGAGTTTGAAACTTAGTGAATCGACTACCGATAATTCTCAACCTTAGAGTATGCATATATTATAGGTTCTTAGAGTTTATTTATGATCCAATAAAGCTCTAGAAAATAGACCTTATTTCTATGTTATAGTATAAACTAATGTGATGATTGTATAGAGCATGATTGAAATATCCATACTTGGTTTGGTTGAAGATTTGATTTGACTTCGAATATGATATCTCGAGTTCCCACGAAACGCTCGAGATAAATAAACATAGAGATATAGACCGTGATAGGCCCAGTTTGAATGGTGTCATTTAGGTTGAAGTCCATGGAGCTTGAGAGGATGTTATTGGGCCTCAAACTAGAAGAAGGGTGTATGAAGCTAATCTGGTGCGTGGAACACTGGAATATTCATATAGCAGAGAGCATGGATGCCCAGACCAGAAGGGAATGCAGAGGTTGTCGGGTTATTTAAATTCAATATGTCACTTTTCAATTTCATTCAACTCTTTTATCAATTGCTAATAATTACATCCAAACATCTTCCCTCATCTCTCCTATAGCCCCACCTCATCATCCTCAATAATTTTCTTTCTTCTCTCTTTCTTATTCATTTTCATTACGTATTAGTAGTGGGGTTTGACTGTTATATATGGTATCAGAGCAAGACACTGGGTGTGATGTCCTATATTAGTTGGGAGGAGAACAACCCACCATTGATAAGAGTGTGGAAACCTTCCTCTAGTAGACGCATTTTAAAGCCTTGAGGGAAAGCCCGAAAGGAAAAACCCAAAGAGGACAATATCTGTTAGCAGTGGATTTGAGTCGTTACAATGGGGGTGTGCCAGTGACGACGCTGGCCCCTAAGGGAGATGGATTGTGAAATCTCACATCGGTTGGAAAGGGGAACGAATCATTTCTTGTAAGGGTGTGGAAACTTCTCTTCCTAACACACACGTTTTATAACCGTGAGGTTGGTGACAATACATAACAAGCCAAAGCGGACAATATCTGCTAGCAGTGAATTTGGGGTATTACAAATAGTATCGGAGCCAGACACATGGCAGTGTGCCAGCGAAGACGCTAGCCCCCAAGGGGGTGGATTGTGAGATTCCACATCGGTTGGAGAGGAGAACAAAGCATTTCTTATAAGGGTGTGGAAACCTCTCCCTATAGACGCATTTTAAAAACGTGAGACTAGCGGCGATGCGTAACAGGCCAAAGCAAACAATATATGCTATCGATGGGCTTTTTGGGTATGACAAATGATATCATAGTCAAACACTGGGTAATGTGCTAACAAAGACGTTGGCCTCCATGGAGATGGCTGGATTGTGAGATCCCATATTGGTTGGAGAGGGGAACAAAACATTCCTCATAAGGGTGTGGAAACCTCTCCCAATAGATGCGTTTTAAAACTGTGAGACCGACAGCAATACGTAAAAAGCCAAAATGGATAATATCCGCTAGCAATGAACTTTGACTATTATACTCGGAGAGAAAAAATCCACCTACATCCACATGTAGTAGCTAATCACTATAACTTACAAATGTATCTCTCACACTACAAATTTAAACGTCACACAGAAGACAAGAAATCAAAGTTTAGAGAGGAGTAAATGATTGCAAGCTTCCAAAAGATATGAAATTGGATACTCCAAGAAATTGAAGATAATGGAGTAGAGATGCATCAAGCGTTTGATCATACATGATAGTTTCATTTGTTTGTTTTGGTTTGGAACATAGAGAAGCTAAGTACAAACGCATAGCCAAACATTAAGGAACGGATATGCAGAGGGAGAAAAAAGAAGATCAAAACTTGGAAGCAATAGCTACAGCTATGGGTAAGAAGGTGTGAATGAGAGGGGTAGCGGCGTGGGTGACAGTGGGTTCACATGAGAGTTCCCACAGACACACACAGAGCTGTAGTTTTCACAACTTTGATACCACTTCTATATTAAATTCATTTTCTTGGCTTTCATTTGCGTTCATAAAGAAAAACTCGTCCCCCCCTTAACGTCCACTTCACGAGAACGACCATTTTCTCCAACTTCCTTTGTTTTCTTCTGCCATTCTTTCATCTCTTTGTCTTCTTCCCACTCTCGGGATGTGTGTTTGATTCCCTCTTTCTCTCTCTCTTGATGGTAGATTTGTTGTTCACCGTGCCCATGCACACAAATCATCACCAAAAATCATTGCAAACAAGTCTCTCACTGCTTTTTTTAATGGAATTAGCTGATATCATGCTTCATCTTGAGCCATACTGATATATATGTTCAAAAGCTTCAAGAAAAATAAGAACTTTATTATTCCTCCAAAAGGGGTTCTCAAAAACCGCCACCTGAAAATATATATTCCACTAATTTATACAATGACAAATGATCTAACACCAAAAAGCACAACCCTTTTAAGTTGATTTGAAAGGAAAAGAGAAGAAAACTCAGGAAAACATTGCAGATTCATGGGGGAGGAGGTGGGAAGAAATCTTGATATTTCTTCGAGAAAAATCCAATTAAATTAAACATATTCATATTATGACATTATTATACTTCGATGATGATTCAGTTGAAATGTTGCTGCTCCAACCAAGGCCAAAAACCAGAGTGATCATCCATTCCACAGAACATGTTGGACAAACTGCTGCTTTCTTCTTTAGCAATTTGAGGATGATTGTTGTTATCAAGTGGCTTTGGTGGGTCTGACGATCTTGAGGAGGTTTGAAAGAGCTGAGCCAAAGCTGGAGGCCTTAAGGAGGTGGGAAAAAGTGGCCTGTCTGTTGGGTGGTGCTGATGCTGATGAGGGCTATCAATGGCTGGTGTTCTTGAGATGTCCAATTTGATGTTATCAGAGCTGTTTTCACTTCTGTTACTGCAAGACCCTTCTGTTTCTTTGTTCAGATTGATTGATTCCGTTGGCTCTCTACTTTTTAGTGCCATTATCTGTCCCCCAAATTCATCAAATTCACCAATCAATACATATATTACCAAATCACTTCCTTCTCTCTTTCTCTCTCTTGCATTTATATGCACCTTTATAGACTCATCATTACCATATTTTTGCCTTCAATCTAAAGAACTAATCATTCCTTACATGCATGGCAACACAAGAAATCTATTCATGTGCTATTAATATCAAACATAAATCTCACTGATCAAGCAAATGGATTGAAGATCAAGAACAACACACAAGAGAAATTAATGAAGTGAAGTGATTGGGATTAAGCTAACCTCTGCTTGAAGTTTTTGGTTGTGGGATTTGAGGGCTTCATTATCTGATTTCATAGCTTCAAATTGTCTTTTAAGAACATCGTAGTCTTTCTCTAGCTGCTTAGTCTTCCACCGCGCCCTCCTGTTTTGAAACCAGATAGCTATCTGTCTGGGCTGTAGACCAAGAGCTCTAGCCAGCTGCATTTTTCTCTCAGGCTCAAGCTTATTTCCCAGTTCGAAGTTTTTCTCAAGTGTTTTGACTTGCTCCATGTTAAGTCTCCTCTTTTTCTCACCTGCCTGTGATCCATCATCAGAGAATTCATCCTCACCGTTATTTCCTTCTTCCACCATTTCTGCTCCTGAAAATGACATGGATCGTTTTCCTAGAAATGATGCAACACCTGCAACAACAACAAAAATGAAAACCCATTTCAAAGATGAGACTTTTTTTCATCTTGTGAAGAACTAAAAAGATGGTATTCTGAGAGAGATCATTGAGTAATATACCATGGAATTCTTGGGGTGTGCAAGAAGGTAGAATTGGGTTGAGAGACGGAGGAGAAGAGTGGTGATGATCATGATCTTCATGGGAAGTTTGTAGCATGAAATTTGCTGGAAAAAAAGCCATCCCATTGCTCGTCATGATGACTGCCGGAGCTGCGATCGCCGCCGTCTGCGGCCGGAATCTTGTCTTATTAATGGAAGTGGGATTGAATGAATTGGGTTTCTGTTTTTTTTTTAGTTCGTCACTTGGGTTGCTTCAATTAATGGAGAGAAGAGAGATCAGAGGCATTTATATGTGAAATATTGGTTTATATACCATCTCAGCTCCTACCAATGGCTGCCTTATTTCTTCTCTCTATAGATACGTAGAGAGAGAAAGAAAGAGAGAGAAAGAGAACGTGTGATCTCAGTTCTTAGCTCGTATTGAGCTGCAGGATTCTCTTTCATTTTTGCTTTGTAAGGGCAGGAATACAATACTGTGGATAAGTTTAAATCGGGGTGGCTTTAATTACAAACTTAGATCCTGTACGGATATTGAGAAAGAAAGATAATAATAACTTAAACATCAACCGAAACAGCAGCAGTAATGGAAACATTTTTCATAAAGTTCAGATATTTAGTATCAGTACGCTCTGTAATTAACATCAAACACGTTCACAGAAGTGTAATTCCAGTTCTAACAAAAACAGGGTGATGATTAATTAGAAGGGGAGTAAGTTAGAAGCAATAATTACGAGGTATGAGTTTATATCAAAGACTATGTGAGTGAGTCAAATCTTGATGATTAGGTGTTATTAAAAGGTTACTTTTTTCATATCTTTCTGGAGAGAACCAATGGCGTTTTCCACAGATCTTTATCTACCAATGCATGACAGTTGTATGAAAAAGAAAAACACATTTTTTTTAACAATCATATAAATAAGAAGAGAGGGTAAAGTGCTTTTCAAGTTTTCTGATTCCTAATTAGTTGCTAAAAGCCTTTAAGTGAGGGGAGATTGAGAGTTCGTTAGGGTGAGAAATGAAGAGAAAACAAGCACAAATGGAAGGTTAAATGGTTACGAACATAGCCACTAGGTACTCAACTCCATCCAAAAGCGTCCCTTTTCTTCAATTCTCACCTCCTCAGCCTTGAGAACAAAATTCAAGTGGGAGATTTGAAAGAAAAGGAGAAAAAAAGAGGAGAAAACTTGGTATAGGTGACATATTTGAAAAGGGAAAGAAGAAGAATGAAAAAGTTATTTACTTTTGATTTTGTTTGAAGAAGGAAAGAAAGAAAAGAAAGAGGAGAGAGGGAGTGAGTGAGTTGGGTGGAAGTCTTAGGTGGAGCGGTGGGGGCAGGAATCTAGGGGGATGGGTCCGGAGGGAGGGGTGGGCAGGGGTTGCTACCTAACCCACCAACAGCTATCGTGCACCAGGACGAACCTATTTCCCATCATTCATTTTATCATCACTTTCACTTTCTCTTTCTCTTTCTCTTTCTCTTTCTTTCAAGTTTTGTTTTAGACACTAAGAGGAGAGGATGAGCCATGGAGATGGTCTTACGTCTTCATGATGTCCAATATCTTTCTCTTTCTTCATGATGTCCAAGTTTTTTTCACTTCCATGCAAATTCTCCCACTCTCATTTGTTCATACTATTTCCTTCCACCCTACCTCTGTAATGCATTTGAACGCTGGAGTATCTAACTGTGAAGTGTCTGTACTGATAGGATTTATAAGAATTTTGAAGTTAAATGAGTTTGACTTACCATGATCTTATGTTGGGTGACTATTCCTTAAAAACGTGTAAATGAAGACAAGAAAATTGTCAATATTGCAAGGGTGTAAAGGATACCAAATAATGTGTCGAATTCAAATTCTAAATTTTAAATGTCGATTCTAATCTAGACACAATTTACCATTTCACTTGTGGGTTTGAATAGTTATATGATTAAGAATTTCTAACGACTACGTGGGGTGGGAGATTTCGAACCTACAAGTGCACTAGGGAGAGCTTAGGTTGACAATGACTCAAAACAATTTAACTATGATTTGTTTGTCATCCATTTAATGAAGAGATGATGAAGATGAATAGGTTTGAGGTTGGGAAGGAAATAATATGAGATTCCTTATAAGGGTGTGGAAACCTCCCCAGTAGACACGTTTTAAAATTATGAGATTGACGGTGATATGTAACAGGCTAAAAAAGGCAATATCTACTAAGGGTGAGCTTGGGTTGTTACAAATGGTATAAGAACCAAACACTGGGTAATGTGTCAGCGAAAACGCTATGCCCCCAAGGAGGATGGATTGTGAGATCCCACATTGGTTCGAGAGGAAAACGAAACATTCCTTATAAAGGTGTGGAAACCTCTTCCTAGTAGATGCGTTTTAAAACCATGAGGCTGACGGCGATACGTAACGGATTAAAACAGACCATACCTAATAGCGGTTAGCTTGAGCTGTTACACGAAGCAAATATTAGTATTTTCGTAGTGTTTATAAGAATGCTGAGAGAAATGGAAGTGGGGCATTGTGGTTTGTGGGGATGGATGGATGCATGAAAAGAGGAAGTTAGTTGGAGTAAGGGATAAGGCTAAAGGGTTATGCTAACTGCAAAAATGAATAGCTAATTAAGCAGAGAGTATCCAGTCCCAAAAGCTTGTTTGGGTAGCAGTATTTCTTCTTTCTTCTATCTTCAATTGATTCCATAATGTAGATGGACACAAAGAAACACAGACCAAATAGGACCCATCAAAGCAAATTCCAAGCCATCATTTGGTCCCATAAATAGCTCAATATTAAAGAATAGATTAATCAGCAGCCACACATGATGAACACGATGCACGTTGATTATGGGAATTGTATATAAGATTCTTGTTTCTCCAACAGTGGGTTTATGGATAAATCTAGACAGTAAAAACTGATGCAAATATGAGAGAGATCCATCAAAATGAAGCCTAGAGAACATGGAAAACAGGGATCTGGTGATGATGAGACTGCATAAAACTCCCCTTTAGAGGGAAAATAGTGAGTTTGAAAAAGAAAGGATGCTCAGCTGCATCATCACATGTCTTATGAGTTGGAAGCTTTGCACTGCCCCATTGGAATGGGGTGGATCCATGTTCTTCCCCCTGCCCTGTTCCTCAGTTTTTCAAAACGAAAAAAAAAAACAAATTTTAATTAATAATCTGAATCTTCTCCTCCACATGTGTTCATGCTTCTGGTGAATTCAGCTGACACTGATTGATCCCATGTGCTTCATCTCTCTAACGTCACTAAATTTTTCTCTTTCATGTTTTTATTTATTTAATTAACCTCTCTGAAGGCTTTGCTTCCTATAAATCTATATTCATTTCCCCTTTCAGTCAGGAAAGAAATGCAGCGATAGGGATTCCCCAACAACTGCCATAGTTTACTGTTTCTTTAATAAAAAATTTAAGATGGTATTTGCAATCTGAGCCGTTGGTTTGGTAGGGACAATATCCTGGTTGGTTTCAACATTTATGAACAGTGAGTTTGTTTAGGATTCCAAAAGTCTTCTGAAAAAGTGAAGGAAAAGAAAGCTTATTTAACCATTGCTTCCTTATTTAGATGAAATTCAAACTCTTACAGTTTTGGGTCTCTTTTGTCAAACAAGGCTTTGTATTCTTTTAAAGGAGTGCTTTAATTAGATAAGAGAAGTTTTATGAGGTTGAAAAGGCCTTTCCAATGGTCTGCCTTCTTTTTGGATATCATAATTATAGTGTTTGTTAGTAGAAAAAGAGGTGTTTTTTTATTACAACACACTATAAGATATCTATTTTTTGAAGGGATTTTCATTCCTTGTTCTCCTACATAAACTCCTGGCTTATTCTACCCTCCTTCTTCATTGCTTAATCATTCTTAACTCATTGTTCAATCATGGTTCATCCAACTTGTTAATAAAGTTCTTTCAAGATTAACATCGCGATGGATGTGACTTGAATTCTTGTTTGGATTCATATGTTTATGAGAAACGTTTATATCTTAGTTTCCTTTGTCTGTACTTGAAAAAAAACTTCTTATTCTAACCAGTTTTAGACCAAAATCTGTGGATATGGTGAGAAATTGGATGGTTTTACAGACTTCACTTTTCACTTTTCCTGTGTTCTCCAATCTGGAAGGACAGGGTCTTAGAAGAAGGGGGGGGGGAACCATCCCTTGAAGCAGATGGCTGCTTTCTGCCAATCAGTGAAGAAGAGATGGCCATTCATGCTGTTGGGCCCTTTACTTTGACGAAGGATTTGGAATGCTTTACAAAACATAACGTAGGATGCAAGAAAGAAAAAGGAAGGAAAGGATAAGATTGGTACACACATAGATATGAGTGTGTGTGTGTGCCTTTTGATATATTAAAATAAGGTTGATGTGAACCTCATTTTTTGTTTTCTCCATAGTGATGAAAAGACGTCATCTGCTTCCCCTCACTAACATGAAGGAAGATGAAATCAAAGGCTCGAGGCCTCCAGATTCGTTCATCTTGAGGAGGGCGACAAACATAGACACTATGTGAGATCTCACATCGATTGAAGAAGGGAACGAAAAAATTCCTTATAAGAGAGTGGAAACCTCTTCCTGATAGACACGTTTTTAAAACCGTAAGTGTGAGAGCCCACATCGGTTGGAGAGGAGAACGAAGCATTATTTATAAGGGTGTGAAAATCTCTCCCTAGCAGACGCGTTTTAAAACTTTGAGAGGAAACCCAAAAGATAAAGCTCCAAGAAGACAATATCTGCTAGTGGTGGGCTTAGGCCATTACAGTGAGGTTGACGGCGATACGTAATGTATAGATCTAAAACTTCTCCCTCGATGAGTTGAGTGAAAGATAAACATAAAGGCTGGCTGGCGAAGTGAGTAAACGGAAGGGAAAGCAGGTGTGTTGGTTAAAGGAGTGTAGGAAAGGAGGCAGGAGTCTCCTTTGGAGGAACAATGACTTCCCTCCTAGGGGCTCACTCAGTTTCTTCAAGTCACTGTTATTTGCTAAGACCCACACCAACAATGGCACACTATGACTGACCCACCAGCCAAAGGGGATCTGTCTCTTAACCCATCACAGCAACAAAAAGGTCCAAACAGTTTTCCAAAGGACAATTATTTCAGATACCCCCAAAAACAAAACTTTGTACACTACAATTGCCCCAACATAATTGCTCCTTCTACCATCATTTTCTGCAAAACTCAGAATATACAAGCTCCTTCTTCCACTTTCCTTTTTTTGTTGTTTATTTCCTTTTCCAGCTCCATAATTTTCACTTAAGAACGTTTCGAATCGACTAAATCAGGTTGAATATTTCCCGGATCATGCTTAGCCTACCAACAGTGTTAGCTTGGCTGTTTCAATCCGAGTAAAACAGTTTCTATTTTATGGGATGTGATGTTTTTCAACGTACAAGAAAAGGGTTGATTCATACAGGGAAGATGCTGTTTAATAAAGAAGAAGGGGCCATGATCACTTCCTAATGTATCAACTCCGACCATGACAATACAGCCACAGTGTGTGGGAATATTGTGCAATGCATGGATATAAATGTTAGGGCTGAGAGTTAATCAATTCATTATCATTCGAGTTTATGCCTCTTGTTGCCTAAATGCCAAGAATCATATAATAAAAATGCATGTTTGATGTCTAGTCGATGAGACCGCAGTCGACAGCAAAAAAATTAAAGACCAGACCGACCTGTAACTTGTAGGAAGCTATTGCCTGCTGGAGCAAGCTGCAAGTCTCAGACAATTGCAGCTGGAAGGAACCATCCAAGGCGGCAAAATCATGATATTGCTTACGGGACTTCATTCTTGCTGCGCCCAAATCATGCATCCATCCATATGGCCTCCCTATAGAGTCTAAACGAACCAAATAAGTCTATCGAATTTAAGAGTAACTTCAACGAACAAACAGATTAAGGAGAAGACAATCTGTTAGCAGGATAGTAAAAAGTACAATCTGGGAGACGATTCGACTCGTATTTTACCGACTATTCAGAGGCTAAAATTTAGCAAATTTTAGAGGTTCAAATGACTGGTGTGATTGAACTCTATGAAATGTAAAATTTATACATACAGCTTTCAGATGAATGTACGTTCTGATAAAAATATCAGTGCTTTATTTACAATGGATGAGCAGAAGGACTCTCTAACGTCTTAATGTTCGAGACCACGACTACCCAAGTCAGCTGCAGCTTTGGCAGCTCGATTCAGGGCATCAGAAATGAAAAGAGCTCCCCTGGAGAAGTAGCTACTCCTGACCACCGTATCAGCAGCAGCAGCAGCTGTTCTTCCAGTGGCTGATATAGCAGATTTGGTTGTCTGCAATACGTGGTACTTCTCATCCATGGTTTTAGCCGCTTCATACCCTGCACCAATCATGTCAGTAAGGCCAATTCTGTTACTCAAATCAGCTACCTTAGCTGCTGCGGTTGCTGAGACCTGATGAGATTCATCAAATGCTTTGGCTTTTGTAAATGTATCTTTGCCCAGCACGTAACCCATGGCCAGCATGGTTTTGACTACGTCCTGGGCCATGGACACTGCGGTTCCAGTGGTGGAAGCAAACTGACTTCTTTGAGCCGACTATACGATAAAGAACTCGTTAATTAATCAAAGTTCGACCATGGGAACTAAACATATGCAAATTTCAAGAGTTGGAAAAAATTAATGAATATCATTTGTCGATTTTCGACACTTACAGCAGGAGTACCGTCTTCTTCATGGTAACCGGAAGGCCTGCTCCAGAAATCAAATTCTTCATCAAAATGTCCCCACCGTGTTATGCACACTCGTTGATCTACAATTGTTGCACCCTGCAATGAACAGATATTGGACTCTACAACATGTTCATTAACCAAATCACCAGAAACGATTGTTGATTGAAAACCAAATAGTAGACAGAACATAAACAGAATGATCAAACTCAAACAGTTGAAGCTCACAAACTGCAAGTACCCATATAGAAATTCCTTAATCATTTGATGCCAAGAGGAAATTCATTTGATATAGTAAAAATTCCATCAAGTTCATTCCTAAAAACAATGCAAATTTGCAGCAAAAGAGAAGATAGTGAGATAAATGCGTTCTGCAGATTCAACAGTAAGTATTACAAATTATGAATTCTAAATGCTAACAAAGTTGTTATCACTAATCACAGATTCAACAACAACAACAATGTTGCATGTGCCTAACCATTTAAATGCCATCTCTATACAATAATAAACGGGTCCGTTTTTCTTTTCAATAGAACGCATAGTTACATCCATGTCGAACATTCGAGCGCAGTAGCAAATTCCTATTAAGGCTGCTTCAAATTTGATGAAGCCAAAACCACACTTCTACAGTTCAATGATGATGAAGCAATTTATATTATTTGAAAGCCATTTTCGATGTTATTTTGATTCTAATCATTGTTGTCGATTTAACGAAGGGGCGTTACTTGAGGAAGCGAAAGGACCCTTCACTATTTAGTAACTGCCTAAGTCCACAGCTAGCAGATATTATCCACTTTTGCTCATTACATATTGCCATCAGCTTCACGGTTTTAAAACGCGTTTACTAGGGAAAGGTTTCCACATTCTTATAAGGAATGTTTTGTTCTCCTCTCCAACCGATGTGGGATCTCACAATCCACCTCCCTTGGGGGCCAGCGTTCTCGCTGGTACACCGCTTGGTGTATGTGTCTGATACCATTTGTAACAGCCTAAGACCACCGCTAGCAAATATTGTCCGTTTTAACCAGTTGCGTATCGCCGTCAGGCTCATGATTTTATAACGCATCTACTAGGGAGAGGTTTCCACATTCTTATAAGCTCGGGTATGTAGACGGTGTCCAGCTCTAATAAACGCATTTTAAAACCATGAGGCTGACGACAATACGTAATAGGCCAAAGTGGACAATATCTGCTACCAGTGGTCTTAAGCTGTTACCCAATTGTGCTACAGTTTTTCCAATTGAGAAGGAAAAAAAATGCCCCTCCTTTTCTTTTTGCAATCAAAACTGCCACATCAAACACATTGGTCAATTCAGCATTTATAAATTGAATACTCACACTCAGCAGGCAAGCAGTCTCTTGAGAGTAAGCATCTTTGAATGACACATATGCAGTGCAGGCATCTTCACCAGACCTGTTTTCATGAAACCACAAATCCTAACACCAAGCGCTTTTGAAAGAACAAAAAACTAAAACAAAATCAAACAAAAAGGCCATAATTTTAAGGTATGATTTACTAAACAGCCTCTTCAAACTTGATCACATTTAGAAAGATCTATTGATGTCTTTTAAATATATGGATCATGGAATTACGGAGTCAAGGACATGAAATCAAACTCCCAATTGGAAGAAATGAATACCTCACAATCTCAACGAGCTCGATTGCGCCAGAGAAAGCGAAGAAATCGAGGATATCCTTCTCCGTTGCTTTAGGAGACAAGCCCGTCACTTCAACCGTATACCCACCAGGATTCATGTTTTCGCTGCGACAGTAAATTGATTCGTCTCTTGTCCCGTTGAAATGTAACTTGCGGAGGAGACAATCGAATTGACTAGCAGAAAATGAAGTTTCAGAAGAAAAAGAGGAACTGAAGAACTTTAGAGCTCAGTGGGCTGAGCTGGGCTGCCCACGCTTCAGATTGAACAATGGGCCTTCTTTGATTCATAATTTAAGCCTGCAAACATCTGGGTCTACGAACTTTAGACCGAATTACTTCATGGGTAAGAGGCTCCTCTTTTCAATGGATCACATTCAAAAGCGATTCACTCAGAAACATATGAAGTATGTCCGCATTCCTCTTCTTTGGATTCCATTTATGGAAACAACCATTAAAATTTTATGAAAGGTTATGCAGAAAAGACAGCAGTCGGTCGACAAGACTTTGGGGCTTCGATGTTTCTTCTGTTTGTCAGTGGGGATCTTCTGCTACCTCCTGCTAACTTTCACAACTCACGAGAGCTTCTTCCACTCTGACGCTTTGACTTGGGTATCCTCTGTTCTTTTCTCTTTTTCAAGCATAAAGCAGCCTCGTTTATACATTGTTAACTACGTTTAGCTTGAGTTTTCCTCAGTATTTTATCCTAAATCCTCATGTTCTTCATACTTTTAACAAAACCCCATGATTAATGGTGGGTAGAAAAAGGGTCGTTCAGAACTGTCACTCCCAATAATTCCTCAGAAAGAAACACCAGAGAATATGAACTGTTTAGGAAAACAGAGGAGATTTGAAAAGGGTATGGTCTTAAATGCTACACAAACTGGCACGTGCAGGAATTCAACATTTTTGTTTTGAAGGGAAAAAGAAAACAACTTTCAGAACTCTCCTCTTCTTCTGTGGTGTCGCAGTCAAATGGGGTTTTGTGGGCACCAAAACAGAGGACTTTAAAGCTCATTCAGACTTTCTTTATAAAGCAACAACACTAAGGAAGGAAAGATAACGATAATAACCATGGATAAGATAGAACAAAACCGGCGGCCTTTTGAAAAATTTATAAACAAAATTGATCTCAGAGCATAGTGATGGTAATTCATATGATTTAAAACGAACTCTAGACAAGCCCTTCTATTATACGACTTTATAACAACATATATATATATATATAATTGTGTGTAGGCATATTCCATATTATCTGAGCTGATGAAGACCAAAATCTATAGAAGAAGAAGAAGAAGAATGATAGAGATAATAGATCATTCATTATTACATGAGTAAGCTTCTAATAATGGCAGCCTGAGCACTTTCAGGGTCAGTTGATAGCAACAGCTCTGATAATCGGTCGCTTAAGTCGCTCACCTCTCTTTGTAAGCTTCTTATGTAGTTGCAGGTCTCTTGAAGAACCTTTGAAGCTGATACCTATAAAACTCCACAAATTAAGAAGAATGAGATTGTGGGTGTAACCCATTTCTGAAATAAACATGAACAGAGTGTAGAAAAACAGAGATACCCTGGAGGAGGAACGGGCATTGCGAATCTCAGGGATGAGTTGCTGTAACTTGGAGATCAAATCAGCAATTTGTTCATCAGAAATGTTGCTAGAAGGCACAGATGAGCGCCTAGAACGCGAGCTTCTGGACGACATTATGGTCTAAACTTAAGAAGAAGGCTTGTGGGCTGCTACCTGCTATGCTAAATCTATACTGATGTTAGCAAGGCAGCAGCTGTCAGAAGAAGAGGGATGATCTTGATGGACAAAGAGATATGGGATCCATGAAAAGAAACTCGAAGTGTTTATAGAATTAGTAATCCACTATTTGTTGGGGTCGAACAGGACAACTTGACCACAGTCCTAGTACTGCTTATTATAAGCTTGAAATAAGAAGGAAAGCAGCATGCGGCCATGGCCATACCGTCCCTGCTCGATCTGTCTCCAAACTGGGGCTAAAAATTTCAACTTGGTTGCGCATGTAAGCACACATATGGTGTTCTATGGCTACTAAGAGTAAGCGGGCCTCCTAATGTCAGCTTCAGAGCACTGCACACACCCATGTTATGTAATTAAGTTTGGATACAGGATTTGATATGGTACACGAAAATAATTAAGCTCAATGTTGGAACTGTATGTAAATGAAAGAGATAAGGGGTTGATGAAGAGTCTAATTGTGAGGATGAGGATGATCAGCGATGCATTGTCCACGCCATTGGATTCGTGGCCTGAGGAAGAGAAGGGAAGAGGGGCGTTGGTTAAGGCTTGTCTGCACAACTTTGTTACCAAAGGACATTGCCTGTCATAAGCCGTTTACGGGTGTTCCCCAACTTTTTTGGAGCATCTCTAATAATTTTAAATTATTTAATCATCCTTACATGGTTGTTGCTTGTAGAGTGGAAGATTCAAATCTTTGACATGTTAATCGAGGTTGAATGTATGAGATCCCACATGGTTGGAGGGGGAATGAAATGAGTGTGGAAACCTCTCCCTAAAAGACGCGTTTTAAAACTGTGAGACTGACGGCGATACGTAATGGGCCAAAGCGGATATATCTGCTAGCGGTGAGCTTAGACTGTTACAAATGATATTAGAGCAAGGACGCTGGGTGTCATCGTCCAAGGAGTGGTTGTGCTCCCAAGTAAGTCATCGAGGACGGTGACTAGTTTAAGTGGGGGAGAACATCGCAACCTAACTATGAAAAGAGTATATTGTGACCCTCATGTTGTGACAAGAGAAGAGGCGACCCACAAGTGGCATCCATTTGGCCACGTGAGGGCCTAGACGAGTGCCATGATGCGACCAAGGAGGATGATGCATCATTTAACACACCACACAGAATGGGCATTGAAGAAAAGTTGAAGCATAAGGGGAACGAGTAAGCAATACTAGGTGGTACGGGTGTGCAGGTACTGCGCCCCAGCCCGAGTGTCGGAGGTTGAATTATACAACTGTTATTTGGACGGTATCTGTAAATGACATGGCATGGGCATGAGAGGGCCAATGCCTCATAGAACCTAAATGAATGGATGTTCGGGATGTCTCAATGAGATGAGCAACACGTGGGCCGTTCTCAATGGCATGACCGAATGAAATGTGATGACCGACGACACTCCGAGACTTGGGATGGCGTCAAGACATATGTGCCATGTCAATTGGGAACCAAGATAACAAGATGAGATGCGATGTTGCAATGAGAGACTTTGTTCCTGTGTAGAGGTAAAGTTGAGTCAAATGACTTGGCCTAGTGTAGAGGCAAGTCGGTTGTGTTGCAGACAATTGAACATGCACTCGTAGGCAATGTGTGTGGTCAAACAAGCTTGGATTCCGCACAACCAATGTTCAGTTGACGAAGACAAACCTCGTCTAATATCTAAAAAAGCCACAAAACCAAACAAAAAACGTAATTGAAGCTTGAGTTCCCCTTAAGGTTGGTCGTGAGCATGTCAAGATCACAACGCTGAACAGTTAAAAAAGTACAACCATGACATTGGGCCCCCAAGGGAGGGTGGATTGTGAAATCCCACGTCGGTTGGAGAAGATAACGAAACGAGTATGAAAATCTCTCCCTAAAAGACACATTTTAAAACCGTGAGACTAACGGCAATGCATAACGGGTCAAAACAGTCAATATCTGCTAGCGGTGGGGTTGAGCTGTACATAACATTTTATATTATGTTGTGGTATGCTCGTATTAGATATAAATAATTACCTAAGGTATTCCAACATAGATTTGACGTGTGACCTTGTTTGATATAAACTTTTATAAATGAAAGGTAGCAGGTATTCAACTTGCATTTACTCAAAGTTTTGAACTCCATTATCAGCCAAACATATCTTCCTAGATTGAAAGATCAAGATCTAGAAGAACACAACAAAAAAAAGGGTAAACCTTTTGATGAACACAAAAAGGGTTGGCTAGGCTTGTCATATATATATATATATTAAGCTTAAAAAGAAGTTGTTTGACACGTCTGATAGATGATTAGTGCATAAATACAGTAAGAGTCAGCATTTTTCCTGATTTTATGCCGAGAAAAGTAAGCAATCATATGCATATAATAAAGGCTTTCCTAAGACGATGGGAATTGATGGGCAGTAAGTTGATGGTAAAGAAGAAAATGATGTGATAGAAAGGCATCAACAATCCATGTAAGGAGTATGTGGGGAGCACAGTGTTGAAGTTCATAGCCATGTGCTCGTGTTCCCCTCTGCCCTTTGCTTAACACAACTCAACCTCTAAAGACTCTTAAGGTTTCTTCAAACACATCGCCCCCACCTCCCATCTCAATCGCTGTCTTACAGCTCCATCCTGTTGCTATCACTATGTGTAGCCCAAACTCTGCCACTGCCATGCCTCTCTATACATGTATATCTCAGTCTTGCATGGGCTGGCCTAATTTAGCCACAAATCCACTAGCTTTTCTGGCACTGGGCCACCTATATGTGTATCAGTTTTATTGGACTTGTTCTTCTTTCCCACCCTCAGCTTACCATCTATTTTATTTTGCATCTAGCTTGGTCCACCAGCAAACAGTGTGTCCTAAGATTTGGATTTGAAAAATCTGATAACTCATGTGGGGGTTTCATTTCATGTTTTAATCTTGAGATGTGATGTCCGAGCATCAGAAGGACACATGGATGAACCAACACTACATATGAATAAGATGAGATCATAAAACTACTGGGGAGAGGTTTCCATATCCTTATAAGGAATGTTTTGGTCTTGTGAGATCTCACATTGGTTGAGAGGAGAATGAAACATTTTTCATAAGGGTGTGGAAACCACTCCGTAGCAGATGTGTTTTAAAAACCTTGAGAGGAAACCCGAAAGGAAAAACCAAAACAGGACAATATCGGCTAGTAATGGGCTTGGGCTATTACAGTTTCCCTCTCCAACCGATGTGAGATCTCACAATCCACCTCCCTTAGAGGCCCAACATTCTCGCTAGCACACCACCCTTTATCTGGCTCTGATATCATCCGTAACAGTTTAAGCCCACCGCTAGTAAATATTGTCTTTTTTAGCTTCCCCATTTGAGTTTTCCCTCAAGGTCTTTAAAACGTGTCTGTTAGAAAAAGATTTCCACACTTTTTTCGTTCACCTCTTCAACCGACGTGGGATCTTAGTCATTTATTAGATTAGGGAGAATAGAGGGGGAGATTCCACCCATTACAGAAACGTGGTGTCTGAGTCATTTACCAAATGAAAGAAGACTAAGAGGGATAAAGGGTATTCTGTTCTGCTACTTGCACTCAATATTAACACTAAAATCTCTCCATCATTATCTATCTCGGAATCCCACTATTGCATTATTCCATGAACACCCACCAAAAAGTTGTGTACAAAGCTCCACCTCGTTTCCTTTGTAGAGTGGACGGTCGAACGTTTTTCATTTCAAACCTCCATAATGGTACGATGTCGTCCACTCTTCTTACTTATAATAAACTCATTATCATTCCCTTAATGAACCAACGCGAAACTACCCCTAACCATCCTCAAAAATCTTCTCCTCAAACAAAGTACACCATATAACTTCCCCTAAGACTTATGGAGCCCTCAAACAGCTTCCCCTTAATCGAGGCTCGACTTCTTCTCTAGAGCCCTCAAACAAATAAAGTACATCATTTGTTTAACACTTGAGTCACTATTGACTACATCTTCCAGGCTCACAACTTCTTTATTCGACAACTAAAGATTCTATTGACGAGTCAAGTTAAGGGCATGACTCAGATACTATGTTAGGAATCACGAACCTCCACAATGGTATGATATTGTCCACTTTGAGCATAACCTCCCGTAACTTTACTTTTAGTTTCCCAAAAGACGTGAGACTCCCTCCCAACAATCCTCAATAGCAAATTTAAAGTGAATTATTCTACAACAATGGTGCACGATTCACATTCATTTCTCAATCAAAATCAAAGTATTCGTGAGGAACCTAATTCCATTACAAAGATTCTTTGCTTCTTCTTCACTTTAATCAAAAACCGAAAAACTGGGTTTGGTTGGCGATGGCGTTGTGAGAATCTGATCGATACCTAAAGACGAAAACGTGGGTGTGTTATCTTTGAATGAAGGTGTAAGAATGGTGTGGGATGGTCAAGATTTAGGCGCAGAATATTATAGTAAAGCAAGTCCATGAATGAGAAAGGCATTCAAAGTTGGCCTTCTTTCTTTCGTTCTTTTGCGGCTCTAAAAAGTTGCTTCCGTTTTCAAACAAACAATTCACCACTTTTTCTCCTCCATCCATCACTCTTTCAATACCAGACAAAATCAACAAACCCTTATCAATATAATCTACTTTTAACATATGAACAAACTATCTACAACCGTATGATGTTATCCACATTGAGCATAAGCTTTCATGGCTTTGCTTTAGGCTTCCCAAAAAGACTTCACTCCAATAAAAAGAGTATTCCTTGATCATAAACTCATGACTATTCCTTAAATTAGCAGACATGTGACTTGCATCATCCAACACAAATTATAATATATAATATAATAAATCAAATCTGTTAGATGAATACGACCTTCCACAATAGTACGATATTGTCCACATTTAGTGTATTATAAACTCATGATCATTCTCTAAATTATCTAAATTAGCCGATATAGGACTTTCATCTATACTTTTTCTAATATATTTGTATATATATATACACAGATTTTGTTTTAAAAATACTAACTTTTAATACTATTTAAAAAAATAATCTTAGACTTTGTTTTATTACTCGTATAAAAATTTATATTATTGAGACGTCTAAAAATGGGTATATTTTTAGATAAAGTGAAAAGTTTTAGGGTATTTTTTTATTAATTTAATCAATTATTTGTAATTAGTTACGTATAAATAAAAGAAAGAATAAAGATTAAAGTGCATGCACCTTGGAAAGAAGGAAACAAAATTTGGGTAATTTGAATGAATTCTGAGCTTTTCTTTTAGTTTTTCATTCTTGTGGTATACGCAATTTATATGAGACTTTATCTTATCTTAAATTTTTTATATAAAATATTAAAATTTCTTTAATGTTATAACTATTTTAGATATCCTATCAACGGGGGCGAGAACCGAAAAACCATGTTCATCTCTGCCTCATATTTTAATATTATTTTTACGAATTTTTCAATTTATTTTTGTAGAGATTTAGATGGAGATTTATTACGAAGAATTCTAATATAATTTCTAAAAAAATTCAATTTTAATATTATTATATGAAACAGAGACGAGGAAGATAATCTCCACCATCGATCCCACTTAGTTCATAGACAGCAATCTATTCTCGTTTCCTCCTTCACTCTCTCATTCACCATTTAAACAGGGATTCTTTCCCTCGTTTAAGGCGAGTTCTCTAGAATCTCGACCTCGTAGGTTAAATGACATCTCTATCCCTCTTGATTAATTTTTATAGGAACATATTTAATGGAAGGGAAAATAAACGTTGAATGTGTAAGCATTTTGAGAAGGTCCGTGAAAGCTATAAATGAGTGGTGGGGTTATTCATTTTTTGGTATGGACATAAAAGTCATTTTCTAACAATTTATAGTTTTTCACATTTCCTCCTTTCATATATTGACTTTGACAATTCCCTAACTTTGTCTCTTTTGTTTCTTTCTACTTTTTACCTTTTATATATATCCCTTCAAATTTGCTTTTTTTTTCTTTTTTTTTTATTATTATTTAAGAAATATGAATTTCGTGTTGTATGGTTGGATGGAGATGCTCGTATTAGGCTTGAGTCAATTAAACGAGTACTCCATCACTACACTAAAAAATTGAGATAAAAAACTTCCACGTGCTTGGGAGAGTGCACTATTACTCCACAAATGTATCACTGTTGTCTGAATTTCTAGTTGATGATGAGTCTGCCACTGGAACAATGAACTATAGTTGAAAATGAATAGTGTCAATTCCTATTCAAACTGGTTTCGTGCCCTTTTAGTAGATTTTGAGGTGTTAGATAATATTCTTGAAGTGGAGATTGTTTAGCATAGTTGTAGCTAGTTCTACATGGCAACAAGATTCGATCTCGTAACATTGTTGGGCTCATAATTTACATCAATGACCATGAAGTATGGAGTAGGCGCATTATATGTATAACATCCTTATATGTCCTCCTCCCTGTCTTAAGATATGTTGAAGAGGATACTCTAGTAGAGGAGAAAGTTGTACCATATGAAGTTTGCCACAGGCACGCCTCCCATCACTCTCAAACACAAGATGGTGTTGGCTGTTTCAATTCAACGACGATGATACAAACTTTTGGTTCACAATATCTTCATACACTACCATAATATGCTTATGAGGCTGGTCCATCATCGTCACACGTGGACTAACATGGAGAGTGTGCCCAATATTTTTAACCTAAGATCTAATTCAGTCAGGCATTAAGGGGTCATCAAAGTTATCGATAATTCAAAAAACGTTATTTTCAATAATATATTAAATTATAAGGGAAGGTTTGAAGATGAATTAAAATTATTGAGTTAAAAAGATAATGTAAAAAATTAAAAAAGAACAAAGAAAAGGGTTGGGACATGGTGCATTGAATTGCAATTAGTCATAAAGACCTTTCTCACCGACCAATAATGCTCACGAGACCACACAAATGATGGACACGTGGCAATCAATGGTTGGATAATGGGTTCCTCGGTACGTGAGGGAGACGGATTATAGCAAGTGGTTAGTGCACGCCGGAATCTTTTTTGGCGGGTTGAATTAGTCCAAGTTGCGTGATTTTCAAGTTTTTTTATTTTCTTTTAAATTTAAATTTAAATTTTTATTTTTCTTTTGTTTGAGATAATAATAATAATAATAATTAGCTGCCATTAATTAATTAATTTAAAATTGTGGTAATTGGACTGACCAATGTTTGAAAAAATAAATTGAGGCAATCGAGAGAGTGGAATTAGGCTTTGAATTAATTAATTACGTGGCTCTTATTTCCACACATTTTTATTGCTTAATTAATTTACTAACACACATTTGGTAATAATATCTCTTTTTGTTCCTTAATGAAAATTAAAATTAAAATATTATCACACGCAAAAAATCAAATAAAATTATATTAAATATGCAACCTCAACGTTTTAAAAATCAATAAAATAGAAAAAAATAAACATGCAATTACGTTTTTTTTTTAAATTATTTAAATTAATATTTATTTTAAATTTATTTCTTATGGTATTTATTGATGATATGGTTCGTAATTCGTAGATGCAAAACCATATATTATAAAAATAATTTTGCAACTACCGATATGATTGGATTGCAAAGGATACGTACCAAGCAAAACTTCCAAATTTTGATCCTTGGAGAATGGAGTTGGAGGCATCCTATATTATAAAATAATACTTATTATTATTATTATTATTATTTTACAAATTTCAATAATCTAATACTGATTTTTAGATTTTAATTTATTTATAAATTAAATTATGTTAACGACCGTTCAAATTTGAGATCCTAGTCAAATTTGTTGTATTAAATTATAAGTCAAAGTTGATAAATACGTTTGGGTATGCGATGTCAAAATATTAGGATATGAAATGTGAGATCTCACGTTGGTGGGAGAGATAAACGAATCATTTATTATAAAGATGTGGAAACTCCTCTCTAACAATTTTAAAATCATGAGACATACATAACCGATCAAAACGAATAATATGTTATAGTGGTGGGTTTGAGCTGTTACAAAAATAGTATCAGAGACAGACACGGGACGCTGGGCTCCTAAGAGAGTAGATTGTGAGATCCCACATCGGTGGAAGAGAAGGATGAAATTTTTCTCTTATAGATGCGTGATGAATCAAACCGGACCATATCTATTAGATAAGATATATAAATCTTATCCAAGCTTAAATGGTAGGTAAATGTCCGTTTCATTTTGTATGTTTCTCGCTGGTTTAATTCATACTCTTTTACTTTAATATTTACCGAGTTATTCCAAAAAAATTAGGTCATAAGTCATATTATTAAAACCATCTTTTTAATAATTTATTTTTCACTTTTATTTATTTAATTATTAAAATTATTAAACAAAAAAAAAAAAAAAAAAGAAAAAAAAGCGGGCTTTGGGTGGGAACGCCCCAAGAGCCGTAACGGAACGCATGTCGGTGGAAATCCCATGGGAACCCTCGGAGACGTAATTTAACTTGATTTTGACCAATGCCCTTGATTGCACGAGAATGAGGGTAGAATCGTCATAATGGAAAAAATTTTGAGAGTGGGACCCACTTGTCCACTCATGCTGTTGCGTGTCTTCTCTTGCTTAATCAAACTATACATTGGTTTAGGGTTTAAATTAAATTAATTTAAAAAAAATAATAAGAAAAAAAAGCATCTTTTATTCTAAAAGTTCTTCCTTAATTGCAATAAATTACAGCTTTACCATCTATTTATTTATTTATTNAAAAAAAAAAAAAAAAAAAAAAAAAAAAAAAAAAAAAAAAAAAAAAAAGTAAATGCGACTTCTCCCCAACAATAGATGGAGAGCTGACTTTATAAGATTTTAATTTCAGGTTATTTAAATTTAAATATAAATTAATGTGTTATAAAGTCTAGTGCAGAAATTAAATTAAATTAAATTAATTAGCTACAGAATTCTCGCTCATTTAGTGAATGAGTGGGATAATTTGAAAATATAAAATAGAAGTTTTTGTTAATAATAATTATGACGTAATAAATGGGTTTGAAGGAAGAGCAGGTATGCCAGCCAGAGTTGACTAAAGTTGACACGAATTTCCTCAATTAGTAGTGTGATTAATGAGAGGGTAACACTGGATTTGACTAGTCAAATCCAGTAAAGATCCGACCAATAAGAAAGCGAGTGCATTAGGAGTAGGTTTAGATGGTGCGCAGTGTATCAAACCTCCTTCAACCCAAATTTACTGTGGGTGTGAGATCCGTTAAATTTGACTTTGTGGAGGAAAGTTTTTTTAAATTTTACTTTAACTCTATCCACCGCCGCCTCGACGGTGGCAGAGTACCGGAGAATTCTCTCTTCTTTATCTTCTCTGCGTACATTCTGGACCGGACTGTACACAGTCGCCGGCACCCGCCGCCGTTGGAGGGAATACCAGCCGACTTCTGGAAAGGAGAAAGAAGAAAGAAAGTCGACGGGGAAAAAGTGGGACCCATTTCCGCCTTTTCTCGTGTTTTTATTTTTCGTGGGTTTGTTCAATAATTTAAGATCGGAAAGAGGAGGAAGAAGAAGAAGAAGAAGAAGAAGAAGGGGGAAGAGAGAGAGAGAGAGAGAAGAATTTCAGAGCTCGAAAGCCAAAATCCAAAGCCTCCATTTCCATTTCCCAATTCCTTCATTCATTCATTCATTCATTTTCGCTCTGTTTTCTCTGATTTGCAGAGAGAATCCAGAGGACGAAGAACGCCAAAATCAGAGAGACCAGTTCCTTAGGCTTTTTTTTTTTTCATTTTTTATAGTTTTCCCTTTGGTAAATTCCAATCCATATCCTGTTTCTGTCTTCTCTTATCCATTATTTAAGTAAGTTCCCCTTCTCACATTCTTTTTTATTGTTCATGTTCTTATGATTTCCTCTCATCCCATCTACTATTTTGTTTTCTCCTTGCTTCTTTCCAATTAATACATAGTTTAATTGTGATTATACCCTTGTTGTAACCAGATCTCTCCATTGCTTTTCGCTATTGAGAAGATGGGTAGATTTTGATTTCTTGGTTTCTTCAATTGTTATTGGATTTTTCTGGGTTCTATACAGATTTTGAGATCCGTTTTGTTTCTTTTTCTATTTCATTTGAAGCGTGCAGCCGCAAGCTTGTCAGTTCATTCTCTCTGTTCGTGTTTTTTTCCCCCCAATTGTTGGTGTTTTGATTTCTGGGTCCAGTTTTTCGGCATTGTGTTATTGATTATTTATTACAAATGAGATTATGGGTTTGGTGAATTCTGTGCGAGAATTTTTCATTTGTTTATTCGTTAATACTTCGAAAGTTCCTGGAACCTTTTAGATACTTTTTTTACCCATCTCGGCAGCCATAGCTCTCTCTCGGTTATTTCACGATCTGGGGTTGCAAAAGTTAGGTTTCTAAATCTGTGGGTTTCTTTTCTTTTTGACTAGGAAAGAGAAGGCAACATCGGATCGGATTGGAATTCTGAAATTTCTCCGTTTTTATTGGTTGCATCTGAGAGAGATATGTTGGAGGATCGCTCCTTCCTGGCGTCGAGGGTGTTCTCAAGCTCTTGCCAGCACGAAACTCAGTGGCCTTGCTTTAACTTAACTTATCGCCTCGAGGCCGGAATGGGAAACGGTAAGCGCCCATCAGATCATGATGCTGATGAACTTCATAGAAACGTGAGGCCTCGATCTTCATGGGATTCTGGCGACAGTTCTGATTCGGGCTCTCTAATCTCTTCCATTGGCAGAGACAACTCTATTAACTGCTTAATTCGCTGCTCCAGGTCGGATTATGGTTCTCTAGCATCGTTGAATCGAAGTTTTCGCTCGTTAATTCGTTCCGGGGAGCTTTACAAACTGAGGCGTTTGAATGATGTGATTGAACATTGGGTTTATTTCTCTTGTCATCTTCTTGAATGGGAAGCTTTCGATCCAAATCAGCGCAGATGGATGCATCTGCCCAGAATGGATTCTAATGAATGCTTCATGTGTTCTGATAAGGAATCCTTAGGAGTGGGGACTGACCTTCTTGTTTTTGGTAAGGATTTGAATTCCCATGTCACGTATAGATACAGTATATTGACAAATTCCTGGTGTCCTGGGGTTAGTATGAATGATCCCAGATGCTTGTTTGGGTCTGCTAGTAGAGGAGAGATAGCAATTCTAGCAGGTGGGTGTGATTCAAATGGCAACATACTCAGCTCAGCTGAGCTCTACAACTCCGAGACTAAAACATGGGTGACCCTTCCAAATATGGCCAAACCCAGAAAGCTTTGTTCTGGGGTTTTCATGGACAAGAAATTCTACGTCATTGGTGGAGTGGGAGGAAGTGAAGCTAAGGTTCTTACATGCGGGGAAGAGTACGATTTAGACACTGGAAAATGGACTGAAATCCCCAACATGTCGCCTGGGCGGAGTGGTGCAGCTAGGGAGGGTGATATGCCAGCAGCAGCTGAAGCTCCCCCTCTTCTTGCTGTGGTGAATGATGAACTCTATGCTGCAGATCACGCTGAGATGGAGGTTAGGAAGTATGACAAAGTGAGAAGGACATGGTTTACTGTTGGGAGGTTGCCTGAACGAGCTGTATCAACGAATGGTTGGGGGCTTGCGTTTAGAGCATGTGGAGATAGGCTGATTGTTATTGGTGGACCGAGGGCGATGGGGGAAGGGTATATAGAGCTGAACTCATGGGTGCCAAGTGAAGGCCCTCCAAGGTGGGATTTGCTTGCGAGGAAGCCATCTGCTAGCTTTGTGTATAACTGTGCTGTGATGGGATGCTAAAACCAAGCAACCAACCCACTGCTGAAGATGGGTTTGTTCTTCTTCTTCTTCTTCTTCTTCTTCTTCTTCTTCTTCTTCCTCTACAGATGATATATATTGTAGGTGATGATGAGTTATTTCCCACTCTCTCTTTACTTCTTTTCAACCATTGCTTAGGGAGGTGTGGGGAGAGGAATTTATTTTACAGAAATTTTTTCATGGAAGAATAGTTTATATATATATATATCATTTATTCTCATTCATTCTTCCATTGAAACTGCATCCCCAATTACTGGGTTTAGATTGATTTGTTGTTTAGAACACTTTTAATTCCCAATAATTTCAGTACAATAGAGAAGATTCAGAGATTTCTGCATCAACCTTGGTTATCACTCTGCTATCTGTGTTCTAACAAATAGAAATGAACTTGAGCCATATTCACCACAGGTCTGATATGTATCGTCGTCACCCTCAAAGTTTTAGAATATGTCTAATAGAAAGAGTTTTTTATGCTATTATAAGGAATGATCCGTTCCCTTCTCTAACTGATGAGGGATCTCACACTTCTATTGGTTCTAGTCTGAATAGGACTAAAGACAGGATAATATTTGATAGCAGTTAGCTCATCTTCATCATCTCTCCATTCCCACTGGTGATGATATCAATGAGTAGTAGTAGTTCATCACTGAATGCATCCATCCATTACATATCAATAATTAAGCTTCAAATTAAAAATAAAAAATTAAATATAAAATAAGGGTAAAAGATGGAAAAGCAGCCCAAAATAGGCAATTTCTGTATTGGGCCTACGAGAATATTGGGCCGAAGATGGAAAAGCAGCCTAAAATGGTTATTGGCCCATGGCCGAGTACGCACCGACACAGAATGGTCCAATTTTTATTTCTTAAATTTTATTTTCTTTAATAATTACACTTACTGATATAAACCACATATTTTTTATTATTATTATTATTATTATTATTATAAGATGAGTTGACCACCCACTTAGCACTGCACTTTATTGCCACCTAATTATTTCCCGAGCTGACCGTTGAATTATTATAATTACGTTTACATCTTTTATTTATTTATTATTATTTTTTTAATTCATAAATTCATAAAACATTTTAAGTTTAGGAGTTAGTTAATGTAAAATTTGGGGAGTGGAACGAAATATTTCTTAAGGGAGTAGATACATCTATCTAGTAGAGAGTTTTAAACTCGTGTGGCTGACGACAATACATAACAGGGTGAAGCAGACAATATCTACTAATAATAGACTTTGAGCGTTATAAATGATATTAGAGCGATGATGTATTAGTGAAAACGTGAGTCTCTAAAGGGGTGGATTAGGATGCTGGACCTCCAAGAGAGTGGATCGTGAGACCCCATAAAAAATTCTAGAGTATGAAAACCTTTTGTGTTTTAAAACTGTGAGGCCGACAATATTACGTAACGAATGAATGTTGAAATTCATTATATTTTAAAATTATGAGACTGACAATTATACTTAAAAAGTCGAACCAATCGAAGAGTGGAGTAGGGGAATGGGAAGGTTGGTGGTGGGTGGTGAAGGAAGAGGGTAAGTTAAAAAGAAAGGGTCCATAAGGGCTGGGTGGGTGCTTTATTGGGTGGTCCATTGGGAGCATAAAGTGCATCACCAGCAAACTCACCTTTCAGAGGTGGTGGTGCCTCTAGTGGTTCATCAAATACCCATATTCAATAAATGGGTATCATTTATAGATGTGCCCTCAATGAACCCTAAATTATATCATTTTCATTGCTTTACTCTCACCTCCTTTTTCTTTTTCTTTTTAAACGTATCGGCGAGAAAATAATCTCTATGAACAAAAACGACCCAAACAATGATAGATGTGAAAAGAAAGAATAACGAAAATCAAATCGAATAATAAAAAAAAAAAAGTATTGAATAGAAATGTCGTAAACAAAAAAGTGAGAATTCACCCTTGGTTGAACGAGCCTTGAAGCTATTGGAGAATGAAGCAAGGAAATCGCACACACTGTTGAGTACTAACCCATGTGTTGATCATCTAACCGAGGCATCCCGAACATCCATCCATCCATCCGAGTTCTCTCAAGTATCGAATTCTCTAGTATCCATGCTAAATCATTTATGGCATACGTCCCAGACAGAAGGTGCATAATCCAACCTCTGACACATAGGCTGGAGCGCAATATCGTCATACCTGTGTCGTTCATGTGTTTAAAAGACCCTTTTCAAAGAAAGACGTTTGAGACACTCGTCCTACGATTGGGATTGAATTTGAACCTCCAACATTGGAGACCATAAGTTTTGGGTATTAATTAATCTTCACAATCATTATGATTAATTAATCTTATTAATTACCACTAAACATGCACAACCACAAAGCGAATAATAGATTAAGATAGAATCAATTCAAAGCGTTAATCAAGTTTATTCTAAGAATATAACTTATTTAAATTTTAAAATATGGTTTAATTAAATATAATGATGGTGCCACAAACAATTGAAGGGTCCACTGGGTGAGTGGTTGAGGCACAGCACATTATGGAAACTTGCAACCAAATTTTGTGATATTTTCATACCCCAAATTAAAATGATGATAATAATAATAATAATAATAATAATAATATAGTTTATAGTTACTGGCACCACCACATGTCACACATATATATCTTACCAACTTAATAATACTAATATTTATTTATTTAATTAAAAAAAGGATTTTGTTTAAAAGTATATGAATAATGTAAATTATTTATTTGTAATGATTTTGACTCAATATTGTTCTTTAAAACAATAATTTAATAATGTGGCATCTTTGATATAAAGTCAAGCAATTTGGTAATAAAGCATCCAAACGCTCAACTTGTCAACTTTAGGTTATCAAATAAACGTTACTTTAGGTCAAAAGCAACATTATTCAACTTCCATTTCCATTTTATTTTTCATATTTCGATTCGAGAATAATTTAAACCATTAGATACTGTCTCCCAATTTAATACGTCTTTTAATTTATATTTCTTTAGTCATATCTTCTATTGATTTGATTTTAAATTCGCTCACCGCTATCCGATATTATCCGCTTTACCATGTTACATATCGTCACGTTACTTTAGAATCAGAGTTTTCATTGGCTCACTGTCCAGTGTCTAGCTTTGATACCATGTAACAGCCTAAGCCCACCACTAGTAGATGATATTGTCCGTTTTAGCCTGGTATGTATTGTCGTCAGCCTCATGATTTTAAAACATGTTCACTAGGGGGAGGTTTCTACACCCTTATAAGCAATGGTTGGATCTTAGGGCGCTCAGTGTTCTCACTAACTCATCACATGGTGTCTAGCTCTGATACCACTATAACAATCCAAGTCTACTGCTAGCAAATATTGTCTGTTTTAGCCCGTTACGTATCACTGTTAGTCTTACAATTTTAAAACGCATTCATTTATGTAGTTGTTCGTATAAATTATTGATAGATCTAGATCCATGATTATGATACGCATAGGGGATTATTTGGGGGACAAACTTGTGGGTCCAGCTTTATTGGGTAGACCTACATAGCTTTGTTGGCCTCTTTTTGCAATTGAAGATGCTTATGAAGTCAAACAAGTTTGGGTTTGATGACAACAAATCATGTCTCCTTACTTTAGGGATTCACCAAATTTAAGTAATACAACCAATGAGACTAAAGATGACTTTACTTTATTTATTTGCTTTCACATTTATTCATATATACACCCTTCTTTTCTTTTCTAAACCCACAAAAATCTCGTACTAAAATAAAATAATCGTATAATTAAATTAGATCATTGCTTAATAGTTATGTCGTTTATAATCAAGACTAACAAAGTTATGGTTAGAGGTTTGCACGAGTCTACTTGGAAAAAAAATCTTTTGGACCAACCTGAAATTTCGAGTTGGTTGGATTGGTAACTCGAGTGATAAGAATAGAGTTTACAACTCAACCCAACCCAACCCAACCCTCTCCCTATTATTCAGGTTGAGTTGGAACGGTTGAGTTGTTCTTTTAAGGTAAGGTAAGATTTGGTTGTAACTCTATTTTCGAGTTGGTCAGCTTTACCTAACCAAAAAAATGACAACCCGCAAACTAAATTTTTCCAAAATTCAATTCACCCCAGATAAAAAAAATAAAAAAAAATAATCCAACTTTTATGATTTGGGTTGAGTAATTCAGACGGAGAGATCTCACATTGGTTGGAGAGGAGAACAAAACATTTATTACAAGAGTGTGAAAACTTCTCTCTAACATACGTGTTTTAAAACTATGAGGCTGACGAAGATACACAATACGTCAAAACGAACAATATTTACTAGCGGTGGACTTAGTCTCTTATATAAGGATACGCAACGAGTCAAAACGGACAATATCTACTAGCGGTGGACTCGGTCTCTTATATAAGAATACGCAACAAGTCAAAACGAACAATATCTACAAGCGGTGAACTTGGTCTCTTATATAAGGATACGCAACGAGCCAAAACAGACAATATCTACTAGCGGTGAACTTGGTCTCTTATATAGATTAATCGAGTTCTCGGATTATTTAAACACGTATACCAATAGCATCAATCTCAAGTGGTAGAGTAAGATAAATTTAAGATTAAGATAAGAAAGTATAATTAAAAGGTGGTATATGGTGAAGTTGGTTCTAAACCAATAGCTTTCTTCGTTTAGCAAAAGTAATTGAAGTTATAAAATTAATAAAAGATTAGCCTCCCTCTGACATAATCCCAGCAATGCCGTAATTACCAAGAACTTTATTTTTTGTGTTTTTTTTAATAAATATTTATTTTAATATCCCTAATTTTTGAAATTAGGTTTTAATTATAATAATAATCTGGTGAGAAGCATGAATCTCCCCACCCCCTCCTTGATTACACAAACATTAGCATTAAAAGAATCAGAGCAATAATCGAAGAACATGGGTTAATATTCTTATAATAATATTTAATTAATATTCTTTTTTATTACGTATGGATCATTCCAGTCTCGCTTCAACTTGTTCATATTTTCATAATCATAATTAAATAAATTAACATAGTTTATGTGTATTTTAGCTGGCCTGCCTTTTCTTTTAATTTTATTTAATTAAAAAATTCGTGTCGGTCTTTGTCTCTGTCTAAGGAACTCACATAATTTAATTTAATTTAATTTATTTTAATTTAATGTGAATTGATAATTAAAAAAACCAAAGAAACAAGCTCCCCCACGCATGCTGCCAATTGTCTTATTGCCCATGTGAATTAAACACTAATTTAATATTAAGTGCATCATATTTGGATCCATTCACCTCTTTTTTAAAAAAAAAAAATTAAAAAAATAAGATGGACTAAGTTATTATATTTTATGTACTATTTTTTTAAAAAAAAATAAAAATTTATGGAATAAATACATAGAAAACAGTGGAGAGGATGTAATAAATGCCTTATAAGATTAAAACTTTTAAAAAATATTTTTTTTTTTTTTTTTTTTTTTTTTTTACTAAGAGTGAAAAAGAAAAAAAGAAAAAAAAAGGTAATGATGGGTTGTTTAAAGCATCACTAAATAAAAGAGACAAAATGAAAAAGAAAAAAAATAAATAGAGAGCATAAATGAATCCCGAAAAACAATGAGATTATATTGCCCGTTTTGAGTATTGTCTATGATATTGTTCACTTTTAGTATAAATGTGAACGTGGGATACTACTCTTAATAATCCTCTCGAACAAAGTACATCATAGAGTCTCGTCTGGAAGACATTCTTCTCGCTCTAATACTATGTTATAGGAACTAGTACTCCACAATAGTATGATATTATCTAGTTTAAGTATAAACTTCCATGGTTTTACTTTTAAGACGGTAGTTCTTACTTAGAGGTTTTGAATAAAGGGAGGAGTTTCCTAGGAAAAAAATTAAATGGGTATGGCAAAATTGTGGTTGATGAACAGTAAAAAACAGAGTAAGTACAGCTCCGAACAGAGTGCACCAATTTTCAATTGAACACAGCTTGTCGTGTTGTTCATAAGCTTAGAATTACAGGCTTTATATTAATGTCCAAATCCAAATCCCAAACTCGAAACAGAGAGACCCAAATAAATATATTAAAAGAAAAACAATGGAGTGAGTCCATCTGCAACTAGCCAACAACTCACGAGGCCCCCATTAACGCAAAGCTCCTCTTCTTTTCTCTCTCTATATAACCCCCTTCATCCTCCTCTCTCTCTCCTCATCCTTTCTTTCCTCTGTCAACAATGGCCTCTAAACGCGACAGAGATGAACCCGCCGGAGCCGACGAGATCAACGAGCTTAAGCGGCAAAAATCCTACACCCAAATTCTCTCTCTTTTAGACGAAGACGAAGAGGAACCCATTCATGATTTGTCCTCCATTATCACCACTCTCCAACAAGAAATCTCCTCGCCGTCGTCGCCTCAAAACACCGCCGCCGTGACCACCGCCACACACGACTCTGTTTCTACCTCTTCCTCCTCTGCAACTTCTTCCGACTCTGTCAAGGAAACAGAGGAAGAAGGGGAAAGTGAGAGGGTTATGAGACATCTCCTCCAAGCTTCCGACGACGAGCTGGGGATTCCGGCCGGGGAGTTCTTGGTCGGTGACGGCGTTAATGGAGTGCTGCCGTTCTGTGATGCGTTCTGGGAATTGGAAGATGAGGCTGCTAATTACTATACTCTGTTTCAATCCCAGCTCTTTATGTAGCCCCTTCAACCCTTCTCCATTTAATTCAATTATAGAAATATATTTAAAATGTTAGAATTTCAACACAAAAATGAAAAAATGTGTTCCAAGTTCATCATCGTCTCTGTTCTGTGCGTCTGTAATAGAAGGAATTTGTGGAAGCCATTTTCGGACACCTTAGTTAGTTGATTGCAGGTGTTGATGGGGTTAGTGGTGATTAATTATTTCCACCCACTACTAATTTTAACATATTTTAATTACTTTAATATTAAAATTTATTTTTCATTTCAATAAGGTCTAATTAGTAATTTCCTTTTCTTTCCCTCTCATATAATTTAATATTTGTCACGTCTCTCCATTAAATTGGATTTATTTTTTTTTATTCGTCAAATTAACTTGAAAATTAAAATAATTGTAAGTGTCTTTGACTGATTCCTCCACTTGCAATTTTCTTTTTTTTTTTTAATAAAAATATCTAATATTGGTTGGAGAGAGATGAATGAAAAGTTGTTTATAAAAGTGTGGAAACATCTCTATCATAAATGAATTTTAAAATTGTGAGGCTGACGACTATATGCAACAAGGTAAAACAGACAATATTTATTAGCGGTGGATTTGAGAACCTTTCCCTAGTAAACACCTTCTAGAACCTTAAAGGGAAAGTTCAAAGAGGAGATTGGTTGGACTGTTACATTTGCGAGGTCCCACGTCAGTGAGAGCGGGGAGCACACATTCCTTATAAAAGTACAGGAACCTCTTTATAATAGACACGTTTTAGGTCCTTGAAGGAAAAGTCCAAAAAAGACAATATTGGCTGTCGATGAACTGAGATTGTTACAAATGGTATCAAAGCCAGTCGGAATAAGGCTAAACCATTTCAGTAGAAGAAGCGTTTAAAAATTTAAAATTTTAAAGGGAGGTTTGTAAAGAGAAAACCTAAAGAGGATATTATCGCAAATAGTGGGGTTGAGCTATCACAAACGGGAATAAGTCAAAATGAATAAATATTTGGTAGGAGTTAGTTAGAAATTAGAATATGGAGTTAGGACGTGGGAAGGGGAAAATAGTGTTGTTTTTGGACGCCTGCAGAGAGAGGAAACAATGATTACATTAAATATATAAAGAAAAAAAGAAAAAAAAAAGGGTGGAGGAGGAGATCTGAATTCTGAAAGAAAATGTAAAGGGGCAGGGGCAATTATCAGGTGTGTGAGTGAGCACAGCAATGAGGTAGAGCGCCCTTTCTTTTATTTTTATGAAAAGAAAGATAATTTAGGGTTTGGGGGAATTTAAATTAATTAATATTAAAATGAGAGAGGAAATTAAGTGGCGGAGAAGGAAGGCGTGGGGTAATAGGGATAAGGATGTGGGGCCAACTCTTAAATCTCTATCTCTATTATAATATTATAAATAATAATAATAATAATAATAATAATAATGCATATTGTGACGTTAATGTCCAGTCCTCGTCACATATTTTCATGTCTGCCACTGCCCTCTCCGGACCACCTCCACCTTCCCCTATATCTCTTTTCTTTTTCTCAATTTTTAATTTTATAAATTTATGGTTTGATTAAACCCTTTATTTAATTCGGTGTTATTTTTGTTGAAAAAATTTATGACCTAAAAAAAATCTAATATACTTACTTTTTCTTAATAAATGAAATTTGGTACGAACGCTCATCTTCTCAACTCAAATACAATTAGTGTTACTTGCACGCACGTAACACTGAAAACGTCTTTTCAATTATTATTATTTTATTATTTCATAAAATCATCTTTCTCCAAACCTATCACAAAAATCCTAGATTGCTTTCACAAAGAAGTGGACAAGAATGTTTGGAAAACATATCTAAAAACAAAAAAACTTAGAGCTAAATCTTATTCATTTGGAAACAAATAAACCATACAAATATAATATCCAATTTTGCCTATATTACCACTTGTTCGGTCAACTTAATAGCCTCTTTCATCATGAGGAGAAATTATTAAACTAGAACGTCACAATGAAACTGACAGTTTCGTTTATCATTGATTATGTGTCTAAATGATTACAAGTTCATCAATTATGCAATTATTACACGCATATCCCGATGTTATTTGGTTCACTATGGTAGAACACCCATATTCTTCAAACAAAACTCAAACAAAGAGGACGAAGCAAATTCATCAAGTAGAATTAATGTTGAAAATTAAAAACTTAATAGAAGGGCCCCAAAGAGACAATCCAACAATTTTTTTTCATTTCAAGTCCTTACTTTACTAAATATTAAAACAACGAAGGAAAAGTAAGGAAAAGACTAAAAGATTAGGTGCAAAATAATTTGGTCTACCAAATAATTGTCACGAACAGAATTTATGTTTTTGGGCCATTCAACCAAAGGATAAGTTCAATATTTTCATTATCATTACAATATATAATCATGACTTCAACAGATCACATAATCATCTTTTTGATCTTTCATTTCCCAATAAATCCAAGTGTTTCTTCATTTCAGCATCCCATCAAGACTTGGTGATAAGTAGAGAATGGATCGGTATTCGTAAGAGTAAAATAAGCACATCTTGTTATTAATTCAATTTATCTGTCATTTTGACATTCATGGTTCAATGTTTATACCCTTATCTATATCTAAACTCACGACAGTCTAGTGCTTACAACTCACAAACCCTTGCAGAGCTCCATGAAGAATATTAATACGCCAAGCAACCAGATTATGATCAAATCTACTCAATAAATTCATGATGCAGAGGAATTTTTAGTAAAGTCCTATCATGGTATAAAAAATGTGACAACAAAATCCAAAGAGAAGCTTGTCCAAAATTGAAAACTAGTGCCACCAACGGAGATCAAGATCTCTAAATGAAAATTAATCAAAGCAAAACTAACAGAAAACATAACATTTTCATCAACAGAGAAAGCTCAAGGTTAGCTGGAGAAGGAAACAGGACTTGAGGTTAATCTCAGATACCTGAGATCCTTGGCTAATCTTTTACCATCATCTCGGATTATGAGTTTACTTGATAACTCAATCCTCGTCTTCTTCATCTCCATCTCCACCAGCAGCCTTCTTGGCAGCTGCCTTCTGGTTCCTTCTCTTCACTCTTCCGGGGCGACCACCTCCAAATGGACTAGTGAGAGAGAAGTCTATGTGCTTTTGAGAATCAACTCTCACCATGAAAGAAGGGATGTTAACCACCTGCCTCCCAACCCTAGAAAGACAGAATCGAATGAAATAATCAACAACATATGCTTCAGACGCTACATACATTTCAATAAGGAAGGGTATAGAAGTAACACAAAACAACACTAAGCTTAATTTTGCATGCAGCAAACACCTAACAATGTTCAGACAACAAATACGATCTTACAAAATTGGTATAAATCAAGTGGTTTCAGAGTATTTTATAGTGTACTTACAAATGAATGTTACTGCGATGCAACATCTAAAAAATTAGAGTGATGATAAAGCCATTCTACCTTATATGCTTTTGCCTGATGAGCACTCTAGCATGATGAATAGACTTCGCCATTCCAGACTTGAATACGAGGGTTTGAAGACGACGCTCAAGGAAATTCTCCACTGTAAGTGCCAAAACATAATCAAGCTTGTTTTGACTCTCATCCAAAAGTCCATACCTGTTCATCCTCCTAAGCAGAGCCTCACCCTCAAAAATCCTACGCGGATTCTTTTCATCCAGAGTTAAAAGCATTCTTGCGTTGTTACGGATTCGGCTCAATGCATATTGAACCCTCCATAGCTCCCTTTTACAACGAAGCCCATATTCACCTACTAGTTTAAGTTCTGCATCCAGACGCTCCTTCTCATAAGGACGTCGAGGTTTCTTGAACGTCTTTCCATCTACATAATGACAGAACCCACTATTCAACCACCATGGCTCTCAGCAACCGCGCCAAGAAATCGGCATTATGTAAAACAACATTTTATAATAATAATAATGCAAAAGCCACTATGTCATATTCTCATCTACATAAAATGAACTGAACAAAATTTTGAAAGAAAACAGAAAGGAGCAGAGAAGATTGTCAAGCATTCATGAATTTAAAGCCTAGGAATTTGAGTCCCCATGATTTCTAATCCAACCCCCATGGAATCCCAACCATACGGTTCCTTAAGTTCCAGCTAACCTAAGATTAACCAGGTGGCCTAACATGCGCGAAACACAACCAGAAGAAAAGTACCAACGGTAGAAGATCCAACCTTAAGTGCATTAAAATGAAGCATATGAGTATGTATTGCAGATGCTCGAAGGCTCTTTTAGGTGACAATGAATATACAATTCCATAAAGTTATTGAATTTAAGCATACTCACAGTTCCTGTAGAAAGAGACGTGCACCATGTCTTCTTCTCAGCTAAGGCTTCAGTCCTCGCCGCGATCTCGATCGGAAACCCTAGAACACGAAAACGAAGAGCGCCGTAATGGAGGGAGGTTTTGAGGTGAATTTATATGTGATTTTAAAACCCCTCGCTTTATGATTTGAACCTTGCCCTGCGCCCTAGCCGAAGCTCTGGGCAGAGCACGTGCTGGGCCCACTAACATATGGGCTTTCGAGTGAGCCCATTATGGGTTTGTTTGGGCCTTGCCACGTGATGGGCCCACTAACATATGGGCTTTCCAATGAGCCCACTATGAGTTTGTTTAGGCCTTTTGAGTATCTAATCACGTGCGCTGTAACCCACTCTTCCAATTGCAACTTTAATTTTTATGTCATTGTCCTTGTCGGTCAATTTTTTTTTATTACTTTTATTTTATAATTCCTTCTCATTTATTCACAAATGATCTCTTAATTAATAATATATATCTTAATTAATAAAATTATAATAAGATTAACAAATTATACCATAGAGGCGTAATAATTTGTATCCATTTAACTTGCGGGCTACACGAAGATTTCCTATTTAAACGAAGAATGGGAGAAAATTCTGCTTGTTAGATAATTGGGGCCCGAGATATGATTAGATTCCCCATTCCTGTCCCTGCCCAATTTACTGACTCTATTAAGATATGATATTTTGAGAATATATTTTAATAATTAGTTATGAAGTATATCTTATATACTCGGGTAATATATTTTTTTTATCTATGAGAGTTGTTAGTAGTATATTTTATCTTATGATTTGATTACCCAGATATTTTATAACTAAGATTTAGTTAGTTATATATTTTCTCTGATTTTTAGGTATTAGTTGATAGTTTGTATCATATTTAACCAGTTAGGCAACGGAGATGGGAAAGGGAAAGTCCCCGCCCATATGACATTTCTATTATCAATCGATTTTTTTTAGTTTTTCAAAGTAAATTAATGAACATGAGATAAATACTTAGCTAGAATTGGGAACATGATGTTGCAAGTTCATAACATTTTATGCATAAACCATCCTCTTACACATCATCAGCGAGTTACAAGTACACAATTCAATCAATATACGTAATCATCATCGAATATCATGTAATTGTTGTTCCTCCTCGGCCTATCTCTTTCAGCCTGCTGCTAAAGTTGACAAACAAATCACATCAGGATCAAACTCCATAGATAATATGTTAAGTAAATGCATGAACAAACCTTGTGCATAAGCCTTTCAAAAGCTTCAGTTCCATGTTGTTCCATGTACTTCTCAGCAGCAGTTAAAACATCATCTGGGGCACTGAAAATTTCTTTGGTCTTTTGAGGGATATACCATAGCGTCGAAGTTTGTGGGTTCATATAGTATGGCCTAATGAAGTTCTTGTAAACGTGTGCTGCTCCATTGAAGTGTGGTAGCACCAACCAGCTCATTATTATCAGCTTCATGTATGGCCAAACCGCAACCCTGGAACAAGAATTAACCTATTAGGAACCACGACTCTTCGTAATGGTATGATATTGTCTACTTTGAATCTAAGCGTTTATCGCTTTGTTTTGGACTTCCCCAAAATGCCTCATACCAATGGAGACGTAGTTTTTACTTATAAACCCATGATTATTTTCTAAGTTAGCTATTGTGAGACTCTATTCCAATAATTCTCCTCTCGAACAAAGTACATTATAGAGCCTCCCGAGGTTTATGGTGGAGCCCTCGAACAGTCTCCCCTTAATCGAGACTCGACTCTTTCTCTGGAGTTCTCGAACAAAATACACAATTTGTTCGACACTTGAGTCACTTTTGACTACACGTTTAAGCCTCACAACTTCTGTGAGATCCCACATTAGTTGAGGAGGAGAACGAAACACTCTTCATAAGGATGTGGAAACCTCTCACTAGCAAACACATTTTAAAAACTTTGAGGGGAAGCCCGAAAGGGAAAGTGCAAAGAGAACAATATCTGCTAGCGGTGGCTTGAGCCGTTACAACTTCTTTGTTCGACATTTGAGGATTCTATTGATATGACTAAGTTAAGAGCATGACTCTGATACCTGATACCATGTTAAGAATCACGGATCTCCACAATGGTATGATATTGTCCATTTTGAACCTAAGCTCTCGTGGCTAACTTTGAGCTTCTCCAAAAGACATCATACCAACAGAGGTGTATTCCTTACTTATAAAACTCATGATCATTTCCTAAATTAGTTAACGTGAGACTCTCTCCCAACCATCTTAGCAGAGCCTACTTACACTTCTAGAACTTTGGCAAACGTGAGCTCGAAGAGAGTCATAAGTGAGTACAAAACCCAGTAAGTGAGCCATTGCTGGTCGTCCACAATTGACTTCGTCTCGATAGCCTTGATCGAAGCGTAACTATTATCAAAGAAAAACAACCCAATGTAGCTGTGAATTCAAATAAGGTTAATATAAAATTACAAACCCATTGGTGACTTACAGTGGATACACAAGACAAACCACTGGCCTGCAAAGTTGAAAGCCAGAGATCAAAACAAGTTAAAGAAAGGGCAAATTTTGAAAGCAATGGAAGGAAGTAGAAGGATTACAGAGCAAGAACATCGAAGTTGTTGGCCACGACTTGAAGAAAGTTCCCCGAACCCATGACCTGTAAAATTGAAACTAGGTTTGTTTGGTGTGGAAGAAATGGCTGTGGAAATAAAGGGGAGGTTGATGGATAGAGAAAGACGTAGGAGTAAAGTTTGTCAAAAAGGTGTTTTTGACAGTAGGGCTAATTGTCCGAGAATTATGGTACACGAGAAAAGAGGCACCGATTTTCAGTGGGTGCCTAATCTCCTCCGCCAATATACACTCTTACCACTCACCCATTGGCTTCGAAGTTCGAGACATTACCTCTAACGGTACATGAAAAGTAGACAATATCATATCATTGCACTGGTTCAATTCGTTGTTCTATCTATTTAATTGGTTTGATGGTTTAGTTGATGAATAAATGTTTGTTTTATCTACGACGACTTGGGAACAAGATAGAAATATCTTTGTCTCGTCAATGGTCAACGAGATTTAGTGATGAAAAATATGTGGTGACAGATGATGCCAAATATACGTAAGTGAGTATCAAATCAAAAGGGAGACATGGATATAAAAATGATAGGTGAAGTATAGTGAAAGGTAGAGCATATATTTTCCATTAATCTAAAAGTTGATTGAACTAATGATACTAATAATAGCTTATGAAGTAGTTAGCAAAAGGGTTTGTTGGTAAAGTTAATATTTTTAAGATGATATGATATTTTATGTATTTTTTATCCGCCCAAATCGAGGAATCACTTAGATATGATATAAAATGGGTTTTGTTCTATCGTTGATCATAGATTCTCTATGAACAATACGAATCGAAGTTTGAAAATATGGGAAGGAGTCCAGAAACCGTAACCCATAGAGGAGGATTTATTCAATCACATAGTTTGGTTTCCTAGAATATGGCATCCTCAAGACCTTCTATTTGATTGTATCAAAATGCTCGATGAATTGGGATTTCCCTATTGGACTAAGTCATTTCGAGGCAAACAGATCATTTCGGATAAAGAAGAGTTCGAATTGACAAAGAAGTAGCCCATTAAATAGAAAAACTTCAAAATCCCAACATTATCCTTCCCTTCTACAACTCATTGCTCCCTCCTTTCTTAAGTTTTACCACGTTCAAAAAAAACTCCAAATCAACACGATCATTACTTTCTTATAAACCATAGATTCATGCCAAAACATTGTATACATTTCGAACTCGATCGACTAATTGTTACGAGCATTTAGACTAATTCATGTCTAAAAAATACAAAAGTCCAGATATAGAAAGATATACGAACTTAAAATTCTCTACATGATCAGATGATAGATAGATATAACATTCAAAAACCGAAAATACTCACTTGGTTGATATTCATTTATATGATGAAAACATAGGCAGTTGCCGGCGGGGGGGAACACAAGCCAAATCCAAGCCTTTTTTTTTTCTTGTTTTTGGTAATCAAAAAAGCCTTAATTGCTTACCAAATCCATCGCAGCTACTATAATACTAAAGAAAATTGCAGTTTTAATGAAAACTCATACACACAAACCGCAAGAAACAACTATCACTCTTTTTTTTTTTTGGTGTATTTACTCAGAAAATCAATCACTAAAAGAAATAAATTAAAGAAAAAAGTATGTATTAGGATTGAAAAGCAGCAAGCATACATGTTTTTTGAGATGTGTTGTGGGTCTAAGATTGATCACGATTTGAAGTGGAATCATGAGCTTCATTCCCACTTTGATGAACAGCCGCCACTCCTCTTGTCGGAGACTCTGACACTGACAATCCCGGCATCGTTCTATAAGCACTCAGCGCTGCTAACATCCCCAAGTGGGTGTCGGTGGCTGGACCGCCGCCACTGCCACCGATCCCGGAACCCAACGGTTGGGCAGTTGGCAAAAGAGCCATTGGCGGTGGAAGATTCATGAAATGAAACCCGCCACTGCCACCAGCTGCAGCTGCTCCTCTGAACATACTGCTGCTACTCATCGACGGGAATGTCCACATCGGATCACTCGCTGGATTACTCGGATTCGTCATCATCCAAAATGTTGTCGGCACAGCCGTGCCGTGACTAGCTGGAATCGACCCGGAATTCGATTGAACCAAATAATTCCCGATTGGATTTTCCGATGAAGATTCCGACTGCTCCGGCCGCCGTTTTTTTCCCGCCTCAGTCAAATCAATTCCACCCTGATCGTGCTTGACATAATTGGGAGAGTTGAAATTCAAGAATGTAGAAGAATCATCCACGAGAGAATTACTCCGATCCCAAAGATCGGATCTTGTCCTAACAGCGAATTGGGTCGGGTTGAAATAGCTCGTCCGGAAGTGGGAAGGAGCGGAGATGGTGGAGCCGGAGCTACGAAGGGAAATATTAAGTGAAGTGAAATTCGCCGGAATTGTACCGGTTCCAGTAGCTGCAATTACGGCGGGCTCGGCTTGCTGTAGAAGCCACTCAATTGTTTCCCCGTCGGACTTATGGCCGAGTTCTCTAGTGAGCTGAAAAACCCTAGCAGCGCAAAGAGCCGGCATACGAATACGGCGACCGCGGCCGTCAACTTTGGTGTGGCGGTCTTTGGTGGTGGTCCTTTTGGGCGGGGGCTTGTTGGGTGAAGAAGAAGAAGAGGATTGAAGATTTGGAGTAGTGGTTGATGTTCCGTTGTTGGCGGAGGTGGAACAAGGGTGGTGTTCTTCTTTTTTCTCCAACAATTGTAATGGAAAATTAGGTCTTCGGATCCCATTTTCAGCATCCATGATCATAAGCGTAGACTGTTTGTCTCTTTTTTTTTGGCTACCAGTACATCTGTAGCTGACCCTTAGATCATATCACATAATGGCCTACTGGGTCTCTTTCTCTCTCTCCTCTCTCTCTCTCATGTATTTGTGGATCAGCATGGAATTCCTTTCAGATGGGAGCTGGCAGAGCTTTGTGTGTGTGTGGGTGTCTCAAAGTTTCCTCCTTTTTGATCCATACAAGAGTAAGAAAGAGAGAGAGAGAAGATATGGGAAGTGGGCAAGCTTTAAGCAACAAAAATAATGAGTGGGATTTCTGTGTCAACAATCAGACTCTCTATAATGATATTGATGTGATATTGTCCATTTTGAGCATAAGATTTCGTGACTTTGTGACTTTGCTTTTGGTGGAGATAAGATTTCTTACGTGTTTTATGCATTGAACTATGTTTAGATCAGCTCTTTGAGAAGTGAACAGAGCATTCTTTATAAGGGTGTGGAAACCTCTCTCTCTAGTAGAGTTGTGTTTAAAATCGTGAGATTAATGATGCTACAAATGATATCAAAGCTAAACATTGCGCGGTGTGTCAACGAGAACAGTGGGCTTCCAAGAGAGGTGGATTGTGAGATCTCATTATCAGTTAGAGAAGGGAACGAAACTTCCAAGAAGTAGATTTCACATCGACTGAAGAGGGTCAAACCCAATTTAAACTTATGATCTTCCTCTCAACCGTTTGATACGTGAGCACGAAAAGAGGGTGTGAAATTAGGGTTGTGTAATTGAAAAGGATTAGGTAGGATTGAACGTTCATTCTTGGAGATCATAGTTAATATGAAGGCATATAGTGGGATGGGTCCCACAAACAGGCAAGTCAAAAAACTAATAATTCTAGAGAGATAGAGATAGAGAGAAAGAGAGAGACTGTTAAAAGGAAGGTCATGAATTATCTAAATAACATGATGCATGTGGCTCCCATATCATTCCTATCATCATTGACATAATTTGCAATTGACACCCTTTTCCCTTTTCACTTTGCCTCTCAAGGGCTTCACCTTTTTCGTATTTCCCCTTCTCTCCTCGAGCTAGACACGGTTAACGGTGAGCTTGAGATATTACAAATGATATCGGAGCATTAAAAGGAGTAGACACGAAGAGACGGGCATTTGAGTATATGTTTGGTTTGGTGATTGATATAAAATTAAGAAGGGGCAGTGACATTGTTTGGGGAATCAAAGAAAGTGCATGGAGTTGAATCGAAAGGCGATGGGACAGGATAATCCTTTACCTTTTCTTATTATTGCTGTTTTTGTTCAATAAATTTTCTATCTTTACTTTTGAGCCATACGTAAACTCGGCTTTTCTCTCACCCATCTCTCCACCATCCAATTTGCCTTTCTTCTTTTTAAGTGATACGATGGGGGGTTTTCACTCTTCACAATCCTTTTTTCCAATAAACACTCATTTTTAGTATGGATCTTAGAGTAGAACGAAATATTTATCGTAAACTGAAAGGATAATGGCGATACGTAATAGGCTAAAACAAAAAATATTTCCTTAAAATGTTACAAATGATATAGAGCCAGACATTGAGTGGTGTGCCAGCAAAGACGCTAGCCCATAAGAGGGTGGATTGCTAGCGATAAGTTTAGGCGGTTATAAATAGTATAAAACTAGACACTAGGTGGTGTGACAGCGAGAACGCTGAGCCCAAATGGGGTAAATTGTGAGATCCCACGTCGGTTAGAGAAAGGAATGAAACATTCCTTATAAGAGAGTGGAAACCTCTCCCTAGTAGACGCGTTTTAAAATTGTGAGGCTGACAGCGATACGTAATAGGTCAAAGCGGACAAATGGTATTAGGGTCAGATACCGAGTGGTATGCCGATGAGAACGCTGGCTCCCAAGAGGTTGAATTGTGAGATCCCACATCAGTTGGAAAGGGGAATGAGCATTCCTTATAAAGGGTCGAAACCTGGATACATAACGGGCGAAAGCGAACAATATCTACTTGCGTTGGGCTTATAAACGGTTACAAAGGATATTAGAGTCAAACACTGAACGGTGTGCAAAGTAGACGTTGTGATATTACTTTAGGATTCCCATATCAGTCAGTGACAAACTGAATGAAGCTCAACTATTACTGGTGGTTGCTTGTTGGAGAGATGAGCAAATTTTGAGGTCCCTATCTTGCAAGCGAGGCAATGCGTTGAAGAGTTAATGTTATGTGAAATGTGGTCCTTAGAAATATCTTAAATGCTTTACGTGCAAAATGTTTAGATTTTGAATGAATTGTAGTCTAGTTTTTGTCATGTTGTTGGTGTTATTCAATATATCCCAATTTGAAAATCACACCAAAGTCAGCAGAGTTCTTGGGCAGAACGCTTCTTCTCTTTCCTTTCCTTTGTACTATGCATATTGATCTGCAGCTTTGAATATATTTCAGTTTGAATTCAGATACATCAGCTTTATTCAGTTTTTTAATCACTGTTCTAACAGTATCTTCCCTTAGATCTCTTTGAGATTACATTTCCAACCAAATACAATATAAGATTCCAATAGCTTACGGACGAAAATATCTCTCTAACATATACATTTTAAAACTGTGAGACCGACAACAATACGTAACAGGTCAAAGTGGACAATATCTTCTAGTGGTAGGCTTGGACTTTTACAAATGGTATCAGAGCTAGACATCGGGCAGTGTGCCATTGAGAACATTAGGACCGTAAGGGGGTGATTGTGAGATCCCACGTCGGCTATAGAGGGGAACAAAGCATTCCTTTATAAGGATGTAAAAACCCCTCCCTAACAGACGCGTTTTAAAAACGAGAAGCTGACGACGATACGTAATAGGTGAAAATGAACAATATTTGTTAGCGGTGAGTTTAGATTTTTACAAATGGTATCAAAACCAGAGACCGGACGGTGTGTCAGTGAGGACGCTGGACCCTTAAGGGGGTGGATTGTGAGATCTCACATCGGTTAAAGAAAGGAACAAAACATGAACGTCATGCCCCTAAGAGGGTGGATTGTGAGATCTCACATCGGTTAGACTATTTGTTACAAGATAGAAGAATCGTGTGCGAGGAAAAGCCGACGGGCAGAATTCGATCCAATACCCAAAGCACGTAAGGGTAAAAGACCCATGTGACTAATATTCTAAAATGTAACATAAAAAGGAGACACCATAAAGGGAAAAAAAACAACAAAAGAAAGGAAGTGAGACATGATAATATAACATTCCAACAACTAGCAATGAATGAATCATAAGCAACCCAAATGATGAGCAAGTCAATTTAAGAGACTAATCGTAAGATTAAACAACTTCCATTAAGGATAATCCATGGGAAGAAGAAAGGAGCAAGTGGGTTATGTTAGAGACAGTTTGCTAATATTAAGGAACATGGTTTGGTTTGGTTTGGTTTTGTTAGTGTTGTCGTAAGGTGTAGTGTACTTTGCAGAAGGGTTTTGGAGTGGTTGAACAAGAAAGATATGATTTTGATTATACTTTGGGGCATTAACACCAAAAGGCTTTGTCTCATGCATTGTCACTATAGGCAACGACATAATCACGTTGGGTGTGGATACAAACCTAAAAAGGACTCATCACAATCATGCTGTCTGAGAAAACCAGCTACCTCCTCCCTCCTCATATTAATTTCTGCCTCACAACACCTTTCTTTTTCCTTTTTCTTCATAAAGCTGCCTTCTCCTAACACATTTTTACCTTTTCCTTTTCTTTTTTTTAATCTATCCTAATCGACACTCATTACAACTATGTGTAAAGAAGAGCATCTCTTTTCTAAGAAAAATTATGCATTGACCCACGATCAACTAACATGACATGGTTGGTTCAAACATACCATTACCGTTCATAGAGTCCAAAGTTCAAAATTTTCACCTAGGATCAACTAACATGACATGTTTGGTTCAACTAGTTCAAACATACCACCACTGATCAAGGAGTCAAAAGTTCAAATCTTTCACCCATGATCAACTAGCATGACATGCTTGGTTCAACTAGTTCATACATACCACCACCGATTAAAGGGTCAAAAGTTCAAATCTTTCACCTGTCTATACCTGCTACACCAACTCAAAATCATTGCTACATGAGGACCATCCCGATCAAAGGGTCTAAAGTTCAAATCTTTCACTCGTTTATCCCAGCTAAAACGACTCAAAATTGTTGCTACACGAGAACCACCACCAATCAAAGGGTCAAAAGTTTAAATCTTTCCAAAGTCTATACCTGCTAAAACAACTCAAAATCGTTGCTACATGAGGACCACTCCAATCAAAGAGTCTAAAGTTCAAATCTTTCACCCGTCTATACCTGTTAAACCGTCTCAAAATCGTTGCTACATGAGGACCACCATCGATCAAAGGGTGAAAAGTTTAAATCTTTGACCGGTCTATACCTATTGAACCGACTTAAACTCGTGTTGAGGGGTAAAATTTTGGGGGAAAAAAGAAATGGCAATAAGTAGATGAGAAAGAAGTAATAAAAGGGAAAGTGGGATAATAATGTAGTGAAGTTGACAGGCAAGAGGGCAGCTGGAGAGAGTAGCTCAAAGTGATATCACGTGTAATGTTGCACATCTAAATATCTTGAACACGATGCCTTACCTTACATGAATTATTCATCCCTAAAAATAAAATAATTTATTTAAATTTTGTGGGAATGTTAGTTGTTAACAGGCCATAAATATTTCATTTTCGTACTGTTTTTGGTCAAGTCAATTTTCTTTTTATTTTTGCGATATAATATATATATATATATATATATATATATATATATATATATATATAT
>NW_019272050.1:1431173-1452328 GCF_002738345.1 Cucurbita maxima | reverse complement strand
TTTTTTTTTTTTTTTTTTTTTTTTTTTTATTAATTCTTTTATTAATTTAATAAAAATATATAATGAAAATATTAAAAAAATGCCTTTTCTCTTATATATATATATATAATCAATGTTTGTGGCGCTTACAATCGTAGACCGCCGACGATGATATGTATGTCAATTTTGAAAATTCAAATATTTTTTTTTCGTATCTAATAAATCAATGTGAAAATAGTTAATTTACGTTGAAAATTTTAGTATTTTATATGAAAACGACCATTTATTTAGTCAAATATTATAGTTTACTTTTCTAAATTGTTTTAATGGTACTAACGACCTGTCTGACCTATAAAATAAAAATTAGTATCCTTATCTAATAATCTATCTTGATAAATTTTTTAGTTTTGATTTTTTTTTTTTAATTTTGAAATTGACTTTCATGCATCCAATATTGATTTCGTTTTTCTAGTTCATCTCTCGTGTTTTGCGTTACTACCAATTTTTTTTAATTAATGTGCATTCGACATGTCGTGTACTCTTAAGAAATATCTTTGGAAGAGGGTAAACGTACAAAAAGATTAATATGGAAATGAAGATGAAAATATCTATTGATGTTGAGACTCGATTGATATCTTTTACAAAAACTTATAAAGTAAAGAAAGAAAATAAATATTAATATTGGTAACCAGTTCTATTACTCAGTTGAAGTAAAAATTAATTTTTTTTATATATATACAGATGTATGCCTGAATGTCGATAACAATGTTTTAATCTTTGATTTGGGATTGAAAAAAAACCATGTGAGAATGTGACTTTGAGATCCCATATCTCATATTGGTTGGAGAGGGGAACAAAGTGGAAACCTCTTCCTAGTAGACACGTTTTAAAACTATGAGTCTGACGGTGATATGTAACGGGTTAAAATGAACAATATCTACTAGCAGTGAACTTAAACTGTTATAGTGACAAAAAAACCTTAGGTTAGATAGAAAATAACTATCTCCACAATCATACTCAAAGGGAAGGATTTCGTACTAGTGAAGAGTGATTGGTGGCAGTCAAAGAATTTAAAAGAGCCTTATCTTTTAATAATCATTGGATTGGATGTAGATTCAAAAGTTTGGATGGTTGAATCTTACCTTAGTTAATTAAGGGAAAGATCAGGAGTATATAAACAGGGAACATTATTTCGAACACTATTTCTATTGGAGGAAACTAAAAGCAAAGTCATTAGAGCTTACGCTCAAAGTACACAATATCATACTAGGTTTGTTGTTCCCGACATGCATGTTCTCGTGTAAGTAATAAAAAATTTTTTTGAATTATTTTGATAATCTTTCTGAAAATGGTGAGTCATATTGGGTGCGTGGGGGCGAAGGGGGCAAAGCAAGGCACATGGGTAGAGTTATAATGGGACTTATGGGGAAGGCATTGGTCCCATCTCCCATCTTCGGCTTTAAATGGAATGTCGTCCATTGCCACCCCACCCTCTCACTCTCTCTCTCGCTCAAGCTACACCCTTCGTGGGCTGTGGTGATGAGTGCTGTAATCATGACAATTATGGCCTTTAATCTTCCATCTTAAACTGCTTTTGCGTTCAACCCTTTCTCTTCATATTTACTTTTCTTCATCCGAGGATACATATTATTTAACATTAATTAGCAAACTAATTCATAACCACCGCTAGTTTTGTTAGACCCCACATCGGTTGAAGAGGAGAACGAAACATTTTTTATAAGGGCGTGGAAACTTCTTCCTAGCAAACACGTTTTAAAATCTTGAAGAGAAGCCTGATAGGGAAAACCCAAAAGGGACAATCTAGGATAGTAGTGAGATTGGGGTATTATAAATGATATCAGAGTCAAACACCGGACAATGTGCCAGTGAGAAGGTTGAACCTCGAAGAGGGTTGGACATTAAGGGGTGTGCCAGTGAGGATGTTGGGCCTCGAAGGGGGGTGGATTGGGAGTCCCACATCGATTGGAGAGAGGAACAAGTGTCAGTAAGGACGTTGGACCCCGAATGGGGGGATGGGGGGTGACTTATGAAATCCCACGTCGGTTGGAGAGAATAATGAAACATTTTTTATAAGGGTGTGGAAGCCTCTCCCTAACAAATATGTTTAAAAACCTTAGGTGGAAGCCATAAGAGAAAACCCAAATAGGATAATATCTGCTAGTGGTGAGTTTGAGCTGTTACAAATGGTATCGAACTCAGACACCAGGCGATGTGCTAGAGAGGAGGTTGAACATCGAAGAGGGTTGGACACCAAGCGATGTGCCAACAAGAACATTGGGTCTCGAAAGGGGGTGGATTGGGAGTCTCACATCGATCGGATAGGGGAACAAGTGCCAACAAGGACGCTGAGCCCTAACGGGTGTGGATTATGAGATCCCATATCAGTTGAAAAGGAGAATGAAGCTTTATAAAGGTGTGGAACCCTCTCCTTAACAAACACGCTTTAACACCTTGAAAGAAAGCCCGGAAGAGAAAGCCCAAAGAAGATAATAGCGGCTAACGGTGAACTTAGACTATTACAAGTTTAACTTAAAAGTTCACAAAACTCGTCTTCCGAAGCCAAGATTCTGATCTAAAAATTTTGAAAAACAATAATAATTAAAAAAAAAAGGTAAATTCAAAGAGGGTAGTTGTTCCTTTGGCAATTATTAAAAGGCTAGACAATAATTTTTTTTATATTTCTAGAAAAGGCCACTGCTACATGTGTGAAAACACATACTAGGCTACCTAATATGGTCAGTCATTCATGCTTTAATGTTCAAACCCTTTGTTTCCCACGTGATTGACTTCAGCAAAATATGGGGTCCTTATATACAATGGCTAATGCTTGTTCTATTTTGTTCATCTTGAAGGGAGTTCTCAAATGGGCTTGGCTATTCACTTCTACCATGACCTTCCCAGAAAGTAAAAGAATCAAAACCCAACGGACAGCCCTATACACTCTACAAACAAGCACCAATTGAAGAGAGCAGACATAATTGACTCTGCTTTCTTAGCCACTTTAATATGGAAGTGAAGTAAGAATGAAGGGAGAGACTATTACCTGTTTGAATAGATTAGGCAGGTACGCCGAAAATGATCCAGTTTGAGACTTCAAAGCTGGAGACTCCAAGTTTGAATACCTCTATGGATCCGGATTGTGGAGCAGGAGTGGCCAAACCAGAACCATCTGAGATAGCACTTTCGCTCAAAGGACTGCAATGACAAAAATGACAAAAATATAGCACAATAATTGGTATGAGAGTTGCAAGTGACAGGTACAAGAAAGACATGCTCCAATCTCACAATCATACTTTTTTTTAGCAGCGACGACACTCACTCTCAGCACTAGTGAGTCAAGCTAACTTAGGATCATGTTGCCTACGGCCTGACAATGCATACTCAAGTCTCTAGCACCAATTTGAGATGGTTTTAGAAAACAGGGATCAAGAGATTTTAAAAGTAAGATTGAGAGAAATTGAAAACAATGTTATATGGCATACAAGCAAAAACGCAACATGACGGCTTAAATAACATATAACTTTTTTAAGTAGGGAGAATTTGACAACTAGTGGCATCCTCCTATAGTACATTTTGAGGCGATTCAGGTCTCACAGGCCTAAATATGATTTCGTCGAACGACCATACAAAATCTAGGTGGGAGGAGTTGTCGACTGGTCGCATCTCCCTATAATATATTCTGGAAAATTTCATGTCTACCAGACGAGAACAAGATTTTGTTGAAACGTCATATACTTAGAAAAAGCAAGAAGGAAATTATACCTCATGAAAACAGTAAAGGAAAGAGATAAAGTGATACAAGGCAAGTGTGTAGCCATGAACAACACGCCTTGGACAAGTATAGCCGTAGCCGTGAGACTGTGCTAGCTTCAGGTCGTGGTTTGTGAAGAATTAAGAAAATGGGGTTGGGTCTACAGAAGGCCGGATGATACCAAAAGAAAAGGTAGGTTAAGGGAAGTTGGGTAACTGAGCAGGAAAACTAGAAAGACAAAGTTTCTCAAGTACTCGATAGACTACCACACACAGCAGCAATACATGCCATTTGACCAACAGCAGTTGTAACCATATATGCCATCCATCTCTTTAGAAGATAACCAAGGACCATTTCCTACAACAAGCAACAGACGCCTCTATTGAAAAAGATTCAAAATTGTAATCCTAATTCCTAATTACTACAGATGATAGAAATAGTTTTTGAGCTATAAATTTGATCACAACTTCTTGGCTCTCTCCAACTTTTATCTGCCACGGTCATGCTCGTTTAGAGTGTGTTGCCCATGGCCGTATGCTCATGCCATGCCGAGTCTTTTGTTTAATTCAATGTTGTATTGTCTTCCTATTGTATTTTTTGTTTGTATGACTACTCAGCGAAATAATGTAGCGGTGTGACTAGTTATATAACCCACTTTCAAAAATCTCTTTAGCTTGAACATAAGTTGCTCAACCATAGGTGTTAGGAATCATAGATCTCCACAATGGTATGATATTCTCCACTTTGAGCATAAGCTCTCGTGACTTTGATTTTACTTACTTATAAACCAACGATCATTCCCTAAATTAGCCAATCTGCGACTCCTTCTCAACGATCCTCAACAATAGGTTTTTTCAGGCTAAAACCATCTTATCAAATGGGGCCAGAAGCTTGAGCATAAGTTGACCAGTCATAGGGGAGGCTAAACCCACCTTATCAAATGGGGTGAGAGTGGTCATACGCTTGAGCATAAGTTGTCCAGCTATAGACGACGCAAATACAAATTAGTTTGACTCACTTGGGTTGAAAGTGAGTGGTGCACACTCACAAAGTCAGCTGTCAAGAAATTGCGATTACTACACTGTGCACATAACTTCCTCGCCCTCTCCGTAACATACAAGTTGTAGACGTAGGCAGTAAATTTTTAACAGAATAGCAATGGAACAAGACAAACCTGGAACCTAGGAGGAAATGAGCTAACCATGGCGCCACCGAACAGAGCACGCTCGGAAGAGAAACATTCCCTCATTTTGATTAATGGGGAAAACAATCGAACAGAAAAGAGCGAAAATCGTAGCTCGCAGCTTGCACGCGAAACGTTTGCTTCGGAACTACACTTCACGTCGAACCGGTAAGCCCCGATCTGAACCAACGCATTTAAAACCGAACCGTCAATCGATTTGGTTTGGGATTTGAGATTGAGGGTTGGGTGATGTCGGTTCAGTCCCTTCGGATTTGAGCCCAATCTTGAACCCAAACCGTTTCATTTTTTGCAAAGCCAAACCGAACCAATTCTAATAAGGAGAACTGATTGGTTTGGTTCGGTCCAATCGGTTTGATTTTCAAATTTGGGCTCATATCCTTTTTTGCTCTTTGGCCCAATAAGGCCCAATATTCTTTTAACTTCAGATTGGAAAATTATAATAATTGCAAAAATAATAAAATAATAATAATGATGATAATAATGATAATAACGGAGAAACCCGATCAACTATCGGGAAGGAACTCGAACCACTCGTGGCAAGAAATTTCTACTAAATTAAATGAGAATTTTTTGCAGGGATGATGAATGAAACAGGGGTGAAGAGATAAAGGTCAAGAAAGTCATCTATGACCGTGTTCGATCCTATGGATATTTATCTAAAATGGGCTAACAAATCCTAAAAAATCATCTTTCGTAAAGTTGACAAAATGAAATAAGGACAGATAGACAAGTCTTTCTTAGATTCGATACGTGCAACTTAAAAGGTTCTACACAGCAATAAAGTAGTCCAAATTAACATAAAAAGATGAACAAAACATTTATTATAAGAGCGTGAAAACCTCCATGTGTTTTAATATTGTGAGGCCAACCACGGGATAAAATTTAAAAAATTTCTATAAAACTATAAATAATTTTTCCTTTCAAACGTGGTTGTTTTAATATAAATATATAATAAATAAAATCAATTAAAATATCTTTGGTCAATTCTAGGCTTCGATGTCGCACCGATTTCCAAGTTGTCTTTGTTTAATTTTTATTAGTTTAAATTAAAAAGGAAATTTTATAACGAAGAGACACTTGGGCTTGAAATATATAGAAACTGAAACAATGGGCAGCTAACGGATTAAACGAGGCGAAGCATTAAATCACAGCCGTACATCATGCTGTGCCTTGTCTTGACTCGTTGGCAGACTGCCACGTGGATGACCTCCCAACCCAACACTCTCTTCCACGACGACATTTCATCAAGTTCGTGTTGGAAAGGGAATCTTAAGAAACGACGTAGTTTGATTCTTCTCGATCTCCATCCTCTCTCTTCCTGGATTCGTACTGCTTCCACAGATTTCTCTTTGTTTTGTCTGCAAACCCTAGCTTGAATCCCCTTTCCATTTCCTCCTTCCTTCGTTGATTCCGGTGTTGTTGTTTCATTTCTTTTCCCTTTATAGAAAACGCTAGTGTGGGAAGGTTCTTCCCCCTTCTCCTGAATTGGATTTGGGAATCCCTTCCTGCTGCTTCTCAGTCTGCGGAGAATTGTTCGGGAGCTGCGATTTGGGGTTTTGAGTCCTAATGCACTTCCGGCATCTATTGGAGTTTAGTATTTGATTGCTTCTAGCTCCTTTTCCAAGATGGGTTTTGTATTCTCTGATCAAATGTTGGGTACTTTTGTGCCAATTGTGGTTTACTGGTTGTATTCTGGGATTTATATTCTACTGGGCTCATTTGAGAACTACCGGTTGCACTCCAAGGAAGATGAGCTAGAGAAGAACGTAGTGTCAAAGAGCACTGTGGTCAGAGGCGTTTTGCTTCAACAGACTATTCAGGCAGTCGTTGCGATCCTCTTGTTTAAGGTACGCATTGCATCATGTCAGTTCTGAGTTCATTTAATTTCAATCTGTATATGATTTTGATTATGTTTTGTGAATTTGTCATGTCCCCTGTATAAAGTTTGAATCAATTGACTGTTATTAGTTGAAAGAGGCGGCGCTGAGTCCACTTTGATGCGAATTTATCGCTGTATTTTGTTAACTCCCCCCCGGTCCCCCACTTGCTTTAAGTTATGGATTTGTAGACACCATTTATTGATGCTTTAAGACTGTCACTTCAATTTTTTTGTTGAGAAGTAATCGTACAAGTGCTTAGCTGCGCGAAATTTATTACTGATCTGAAACTTCATCAGTTCTTTTATACTTTACAAGCTGACAGCATTAGTAGGTGGAGCGTTGGACCTTTGTACTTCCTAGTCTTGCTGACCAAGATTGGTTTATGTATTATTTTCTGAGGATTCCTTTTGTTATTTCTGAATCATCTTTTTTTATTTCACCTAGTTAGGTCACTTTCCATGAAAATATTCCATCCATGATCCTCAAACTACTCCACAATTCTTACAAAAAAAAAAAAAGAGTAACCTCCTACTTCGAGGTTCAGGTTTAGGAGAGGTGTGCTTTTAGCTCTATAGTCATGTAGCTCTTTTCACTACACTAATTGTGTAAGTGAAGCAGGTGCTATGTAGGTGTCTGGATATCCCGACATGTTGAGGTTGGTAGTGGGCGGGTCTAAAGGCAAGAGCATGGTCCAGCCATTTATCACCAGTCAACGACCAAGCAAAGAAGTCAAGTAAGATGAGCATTTTCTATTGGAAATGCTCGTCTAACCTGTGGTCTCTTAGGAAACTATATAATCGTAAAAACTCAACCATTGAGTCTTCACCAAATTTGGTACTTAGGATGTGCGGTTGATGGTGCTCAAGTTTTTATCCTTTTTCCCTTCATGTCTTGTGATTTGGGTGGTTGAGGGAAAAGAAAGAAGCAAACTGAAAATAGAAGGAATCACTTAAAAAATTTGTCCTGTATGGATAGATATCATTTAGCGAAGACATCGTTGGTCTAAGTTGTTAGGCTTATGGTCTTTTCTGCACCCTTTAATTTGTATCTGGACTACATCTAAGATTACTCGGGATCGCTATGGTCAAATTCTAACCCTTCACATTGAGACTATCTTATTGTTCTGCAGTTCGCAATTATTAGTTCCCTAAGTGTAGCATTTTGGCCCACACTTCTTAAATACACATTTCTCTCACTGTTCAAGTACTGGCTGAAAGTGTCCTGTAGGCTGTAGCCAATACAATCAAGAAACAGAAATTGGTTTGTTGAGGTCAGTTTTTCGAGTTAGAAGACCACCGATGCATATCTGAACATAAAGGGGTTGAAGAACTTTCTTGAATGATGCTAAAATTGGAACGTTAGGCTGTAAATCCTGCAATTAATTTCTGATATGCTGGATGCAATCATTTCTATTTGGAAGCGGGACAATTACTTGTTCCATGCGTTTACCAATCTTCATCTAATGTCTAATGTAATGGACATATAATTTGTTCACTAAACTTAGAACTCATAATGTGTCGTTTTTGTCGTACTTTTTATTTACCACAGCTAGTAGATTTGGCGTAGGAAAGTTGATTTGCCATTGCCTGCCACTGACAATTGCTTTGTTGAAACTTATCACGTAGGTGACTGGAAATGATGGGGAGGTTGAAACAGCTCCAAAATCTTGGCTAACAATCATCATTCAGTTTATTGTTGCGATGCTCGTGTTGGACACTTGGCAATACTTCATTCACAGATACATGCATCAGAATAAGTTCCTATACAAGCACATCCATTCCCATCATCACCGGTTGGTTGTACCTTTTGCATTTGGAGCTTTATACAACCATCCATTGGAGGGTCTTCTCCTCGACACGATCGGTGGAGCTTTATCTTTCCTTGTCTCTGGGATGTCCTCTCGAGTCTCCATCTTTTTCTTTTCATTCGCCACCATCAAAACAGTAGATGACCATTGTGGGTTATGGATTCCCGGGAACCCTTTCCATGTGTTCTTCAGAAACAATTCTGCATATCATGATTTCCACCATCAGCTATATGGCAGTAAGTACAACTTCTCCCAGCCATTTTTTGTTATGTGGGATAGAATATTTGGGACCTATATGCCTTACTCAGAGAAGAGAGCCGGGGCTGGTTCGGAAGCGCGAGTTAAGGAAGATTAGGTGTTCCATAGCAAGCATATATTATTTTCCTCAGTGTTACTTGTTTTTTTTTTTTTTTTTTCCCTATCTCTCTCTCTCACTCTCACTGTTAGCCAGCCACCACACTGCTAAATTTGTATCATACGCCTACTCGTGTCTTACACTCTTGTTAGTATTATTTCCTCGTCGTTTCATAGCTGATTCGTGTTGTGATTTGAACCTTTTCTTTTTCTTGTACCTACTCCTTGTGAACAGAGCACCTCTGATTTTTCCTTCTTTGGATTTGGTTAAACGTTACTTATCCCTTTCCCAGCTGCATTCTGAACTATCTTTCTTCTACTGAAATAGATTGCTCTGATATGGTGAAGATGCAAATCTAGGCTAAACTTGGTTTCTAGGAAAATTTAGCACTTATTTGGTTCACATGGTATGATTAGTAGAACAAAGACACTGATATAATTTATGCATAAACATAGGAACTATATGTATTATTTAATGTCCAGTTGCTTCATTGAAACTATACATAACAGCAGGTAAAGTTTGGCAAACTGTCGGTCAAACATTGGATTAATAGCAGGAATCATATTTTGTTGTCTGTATCTGACCTGGAATTGTCATTCACATTATATATATATATATATTAATGCAGAAGCAGTATACAATGTTGATGGCCAACTATGAATGACCATCTGTAAATCATTCCCGAGGGACGTTTGGACCTATCGGAGGGGTCTTTCTCAAAGCTGCACGTCGCTTATTTTATTTCAAGTAATGAAATGCTTGATGTGGCAACAGCTATGGAATCCATTCAATTTTGGATATGCTCTAATTTTTAACATTATCTCTCATTTTAGGAAATCAATTACCCACACATTTTCTTTTATGTTCTTATGATATGGTTTTGGATATTATAAACTAGTGTCTCTCCCGCTCCGTTCCCAGGATTTAGAATCTTAATTCAGCACCTAATGACTTCAGTATTCTCTTGCTACATGGTCACGTTACTTATTTTTTGTTTCTAAGAGTGAACACTACTCCACAAACTAACACGAGTCTTCCCAACATGTTTTGTTCTTACTCAGTAAAGAAGTAGTACATGAATGAAGTCATCATCTATACCAACAAAGTGCACCTTCCTTTTCGCTGGCTCAATGATAAGAACTCTGTGGTTAAGCATGCTTTGCTTGGAGCTTGTTGGATGAGGTATTGGGAATTTTTCCAGGATGTGAGTTAGGACAAAACTTGCTCGAAGGACATTATAATCATGTTGTAAGAGATATAAGGTATTGTCAGAGCATCAAGTGTCAAATCTAGGTTTCGAATCTTGGGCATGAGTAGTTGCTGATAATCGTTTATTTTTCAAAAAATAAATTTATAAATACTTTTGTTTTGTTTTACTTTAAAAAAATTAAGCTAATTTTGAAAACCTAAATAAAATAATTTTTTATTTATTTAAGAATTTTAAAAAATTCTTTTAATAACAATAATACTAATAATAAATTTCTGTCCATATCTGAGCCCAAAATATTGACATTAAATCTATCTTTTTTTTTTATTTATTTTTTAAATTATTGTCCTGCAAATTTATTAACTTCTTATTGGGCTATTAATATAGAAACATTTAATTAATCATTTTAAAATGTAAATATATTAAATAATCCGTTTGTAAAAGAGTTTTATCAAACATTTAATTAAATATATTAAGCATTTTATTAATTTTTGTGAAAAAAATTGGAACCTTAAATTCTGCAAAAAAGATTTGTCATTAATTTAACTAATGAAACTATAATCAAATTATATAAATTCCCTTAAAAATGATCACTTTATTATGAATAATTAAAACAGGTAAACAACATTTAATTAGGGAATGTTTTAAACTCTAATCCCAATTATCTCCTGAGCGAAGCGTACAAGCAAATCTCTGATTCGAGCTAAACCCCATAATTTTCGTATCAGCTTCGAACCTCATCAGCCTCCCAAACGACGCCGTTCTCCGGCGAACTTCCGCCGGAGAATCATACTTATCGGCCACTCTCACCGCTTTCTGATTCTTACAACCCATCAGAAGATTCGAACGTCGCCAATGAATATTCTCCACGTCGCTCTCGTAGCTGGATTTAGTCATGTAGGCTGCAGCGGTGGTGGAGAGCCGCTGTTCATCGTAGTCCGACACGACGGAGAAATCAGCGGCGCTGGCTGTGGTGACACTCCACTCAATGCTCGCCTCGCTTGGCGCGGTGGGTGTTACACAATCAGAGCAATCAGAGCCCTGTCTTGTGAGAGTCGAATTGGGGTTCCCCGTTAAGCTCTCAATCTCAAAAAGATCCGAACTTGCATCACTTCCGGCGTCCTCGTCGTAGATTTGATCGGAATCAGAAGCTTTCACTCTCGGAACGACGTCGTTCCACGCCATTAACGACAGCCTCTTCTCCAAATGATTCATGTTCAAAGCATCGACATTTGGGGATCCATAGACCTCAATCGATTTCCGGCCTTGAATTTGTATTTTCAGCGCCGTGTTCTTCGTGGCCTCTGGTATTGAGCTCTGAAACGTGAAATTTATCCCTGATTTGGTCGGATGCGATTTGTCATTGTTCTTCACTTCCACAGACTTGTTGTTGCAGCAATAGCATTTATACAGCAAAATCTTAGCCAATTGGGACGATTTCTTCTTAATTTCCTTCGAAGATTTTCTATTTACACTCTGTAACAAACCATTTTGGCTGTTCCAACTCCCTTCAGAACGAGTTGAGCTGCAAGTTTTAGGCTTCTTGCTCTGTTTTTGATTTTCAGGGCAGAATTTGATGGGCTCTGGGCTGTTAATTCCGCCATTGAAATACTTCTCTGCTCCAAAAACTTCTATATGATCTTCATCTTGTTCTTGAGCTGTTGTGGTAATGGTGGAATTATTGGAGCGATGTCGAGTTGATTCAGCAAGTTTACGCACAAATTCTTGCTCTGCATGGTTCAAGTAAGAAGAAAAAGAGGCTTCACGGAGGTTATTGCTCTCAAAAGACACTCTCTGCGAGAGATTTGTATCACAAACAGGTGGCGGCAAGCTCACTCTTCCCATGGACCAAACCCAATTGAAGATATGAAAAAAGTTGAAAACTTTGTTGAAGAAATGAGTGAGAAAGAGATGGGAATGATTGGTGTATAAGTAGAGTAGGTGTCACAAACATATGTGATAATGGGATAGTATTTGTGCTATACTTGTTCTAACTAAGTGAACTAGTCGGCCGTGAGAAATTCGGACGTCGCGGACAACGTCGGTGTATGTTAAAGCCTCGAGTCACATTGCGAGAAAAAGTTTAAAAAGCGTGAGCGATGAATTACATTTGAAAACGATTTGAAGAAACTAACGTTATATGACTATAAGCAAATTAAGAAATACCATGGCTTAAATAACATATAACTGTAGAAGTGACTACTAGTCATATTTTCTATCCTAGAGTATTTTACGTCTCTGCAGGTGTAGACATGGTTTTGGTGAATGGTCATACAGTCACGTATTGACTCAACTTGAAATAGTAAAGGCTTGTCTAGGATGAAAGAATGTAAAAAGGGGTTTGGAAGGGGCATGCAACCATAGACAACACGTCCTAGACAAGAAAGACTGGGATTGTGAGAATCTCACATTAGTTGGGAAAAAGAACAAAACACTCTTTATAAGGTAAACGCGTTTTAAAGTCTTGATAGGAATCTCGAAAGTGAAAATACAAAAAAGACAATATCTGTTGGAGAATCGGTGTTTCTATTGTTTCACCAAAAACTGACAAATTCATGATTTCATATCAAAACAACAGCTTAGTTTTGTGGTGTGAAGGGCCCTGAAATGGCATTAATGGAATGCCAGTTGCTAGAACTCACACAACACTTGGACAGCTAATCCCACGTCCGACACAAACCAATTCACACAAAATCTAAAGTGAAGGGGACAGACACCATAATGTACTATCAGCTCAGTGGATGGACACTTCTGTCTTTAACTTTCACCATTCTGCTAAGGTACGAAGTTGTTTTTCTTCGTTTCTAGAGATCTTTTATGCTTTTTTCTGTGCTGTGTTGCATAATTTCCAGTTTGAACACCGTATGCACATTTAAACCACACTCCTCTAAGGCTGCAAATGCTACACGTTACTGTGTCTATGTGAAGCTCCATCGTTCCCACCATTTGTCACTGTCTTTCCAAGTCACCAGCTTTCTTAACTACTCCTACAAATTTATTAGTGTTAGGCTTTGTAGAGTTCATTAAACTTGGCAATTTGAGAGCACTCACTAATATCTTAAGGGATTTGATTGTATTTTACTCATTATAATGAACCTGCAATTATTCTTTTATTAATTAAGAAGATACGTGTCACAACGTTATCCATAACGTCATAATTGTTGGAAATCATGACCCTCCATAATAGTATATTATTATCCACTTTGAGTATAAGATCATCTCCGGACTCCTCTCCTAACAATCTTCAACTCGAACAAAGTACATTATAGAGCCTCCCCTGAGATCTATAAAGTCCTCAAACAACCTCCCCTTAATCGAGACTTGACTCCTTCTCTAAAGCCCTTAAACAAAGTACACTCTTTGTTCGACACTTTGAATCATTTTTTACTACTTTTTCAAGGCACCGACTTTTTTATTCGACATTTGAGGATTTTATTGACATGACTAAGTTAAGAACATGACTTTGATACCATGTCAAGAATCATAAATCTCCACGATAATATGATATATTCCACTTTGAGTATAAGCTCTCGTGACTTTGCGTTGGGATTTCCCAAAAGACCTCATTCCAATGAAAATAATTTGTTACTTGTAAACCCATCATCAACCCCTTAATTAGAGGACATGGGACTCCTCTCCCGATAATCCTCAACATGTTAAGGAATGAAATGATCATAGGTATATAACGATGACAGTTATCTCTATTAGTATGAGACTTTTTAGATTGAACCAAAAGTAAACCCATAAGAGCATAGACTCAACATATACAAATGGAGATTCCATTACTCTCGTGATCTTATCCTCTTAAAAACTATGGTGACAATCGCACGTCAATCCAACCATTTCAAGGTCAAATTCATAACAAAAAGAGAGCTCACTTGCCTGTCCCTTGAAAAGGATACAAATGGAATAAAATTATATAGATATAGATAGACCGATATGATATGATATGAAAGTTGCTTTAAAAATTTCTTTTTTTTTTTCTCTCTTTCAAGTAAAGATCCCAATAGGGTTACCTAACCCAAAGAATGATATGGGATAGGAACCCCCCAACAGGCGAGAAGATGCGTTTCATCTCAATGGTATCAAACAATTCGGACCCCTACAGCCATTAATGAATGTGTGTATGCAACATGCAGAAGCCAACCAAGTGGGTAAGTGGTGTAATCACAGCCAGGCTTGTGGGTTAGCCGTGTGGGGGCTTGCATAGATTTGCCTTAATAGGGTTTTCAAACGGCAGCATTAGGGTAAGTAGTGATGATGATTATTATAGGGTCCACTTCCCCAAACAGGGTGAGGCATTGATGTTGAAGTTTGTGGGCGATAGTATTGTTAAGGGAAACGGACCAGCTGGGCTCGAATCAAAGTCAAGTAGTTCATAGGCTTACCTTGTCTGATTGCTTTGAAAACTGAAAAGATTCTGTACTGTTCTTATGGTGGTTTTGCTTTGTGTCGTGGTTGGTTCGTCAATTTTGTGTTCCCAATCCCGTTTTGTTTGCCTACGTCGTTGTTCATTTTCTTGTCTGCAAAACTGAACTGGGTTTTTGCTGGTTGTACTGTTTTTGTGAGATATGATTAGGAAATAATGAAGTATGAGACAAAAAGGGTGTCTTGTCGTTGAGTTGGAGTAATGCATTGGCTTACCTTTGACCGTTAAACTAGATCAATATTGGGTGGCTCCAAGCCACCGTCGGAAAATATTGTTCGCTTTAGTCTACTATGTATCGCCGACCGTTTCAAGGTTTCATAACGCTTGTGCTAGAGAGAAGTTTCTACTCTTATAAGAAATGTTTCGTTCTCCTTTCCAACCGATATGGATTCTCATAAGAAATGTCGCTTGTTTGTCTATTTAATGGAAAGTCTCAATCTACTCTCTTTGACACTTTCCTTTATTTAAACTCATCATCGTTCTCGATGACTACTTAACTATTGAAATTTATAAAATTAAACGTGTTTGACTTGACAATCCTATGTTTGGTGAACTCTTGAAAAAAATTTGAGTGAGCAAAAAAACATATGAACCTGTGTTAGTCTAAGAACAACCTTCACAATTCTAAATAGTTCATGATAAGGAAATGTTTAGGTAGTTGGATACCAAACTTGATCTAAATTCCGATATAAATCATGGGTTTGAAGAGTTAAGATATAATATCAAAGTGAAATCTCTCCGAATATAATTGACACACCACATTCAATTAAGATTCAATTAAGAGAGAGTTAAAAGATTTGATAGTAACTATTATCAAATATAATTTATTGGTATGGTTTGGGCTTGAACATTGATCATGTTGGTTTGGCCCAGTGATTTAAATGGGTTGGAAGGAAATTGATGGGCGATTGAATGGGTTTAGTTCCTCTCACTGAGTTGCCAGTCCACTTACTAGGGCTTGGAAGTTCTGCAAATTATCCCTTGGATTATTGACCTCTTGAAATTTCTGCTTCTTTTTTTAAATTCGGTGCATTATCCTCTTCGGTAAGAGCGAAAAATTCGAAGCTGGGTGGGACTTCAGTCCACGGATTTGCTATAGAATTAATTAAGTAATGAAGATTTCCTGTTCGACTACCTTCGCAAGTTTAGCTGAATCTTCAATCCATTGTCTTTCTAATCAATGGAAACCGTCGTCTTTGAAATCCACGGTGAAACCAATTCCGAAGAGTCTACTCTTTGGTTACCGCAATTTGTTCCTGCGACACCCACCCCGGCGTTCGAATTCCCGGTTCCAAAATGGGTTTCGTCCACTTTGCTTCTTCAATGCTAAAGATGAATCCGGCGGCGATTTTCAGCAAAAGGTGCGCGCTTCTTACTCTAATTCGCCATTAATTTTAGACACACTTGCTGTTGAATTTAGAGAAATGTACTAAATAGCAGAGAATTAGTACGTATACTGTGTTGCCGAAAAGAAAAGAAAGCATTTGACTGTGTTGCCGAAAAGAAAAGAAAGCATTTGACCGTGTTGCCGAAAAGAAAAGAAAGCATTTGACTGTGTTGCCGAAAAGAAAAGAAAGCATTTGACTGTGTTGCCGAAAAGAAAAGAAAGCATTTGACTGTGTTGAGGATGGTTGGGATATGAGTCGGGTCATGAGTTTGAGTTTATAAATAAAGGATACTATCTCCATTGATACGAGACCTTTGGGAAAACTGCTCAAAGTGGACAGTATGTACCATTGTGGAGAGTCGTGGTTCCTAATATGTTTTCAGAGCCATGTCATTAACTTAGTCATGTCTATAGAATCCTCAAGTGTCGAACAAAGAAGTTGTGAGTCTCAAAGGTATAGTTAAAAGTGACTCAGGTGTCGAACAAATAGTGTACTTTGTTTGAGGGCTCCAGAGAAGGAGTCGAGCCTCGGTTAAGGGGAGGTTGTTCGAGGGTTCCATAGGCCTCAAGGAAGGCTCTATGGTGTACTTTGTTCGAGGGGAGGATTGTTGAAGATTGTTAGGAGAGGCTCTATGGTGTACTTTGTTCGAGGGGAGGATTGTTGAGGACGGTTGGGAGAGGAGTCCCACCTTGGCTAATTAAGGGGAAGATCACGAGTCTATAAGTAAGGAATGCTATCTCCATTGGTACAAGACCTTTTAGAGAAACCAAAAGCAAAGTCATGAGAGCTTATGTTCAAAGTGGACAATATTATACCATTGTGGAGAATTGTACATGCCTAGTTGAGACATTTTGTTTGTAAAATTCTCTGTTGTTGATTTGTTGGAAAAAAGAAAATGGTATGAGTTGGGTTTAAGGCATTTGAAACATTGTTTCAGGGAAATGGGGCGGGATGGCCTATCTTGAGGCGATGGGAGGTGCCATGGGGATGGCAAACAGTTTCATTTACTTCATTAGCTTGTGGATTGAGGTGACTTTTTTACAACTGTTTTTGCTTTGTCCAAGCATAATTGCCTTCATAATTAGCAAGAGGAAAAAAGTTAATGTTTTCCCAGACAGTTTCATTGTGACAGGATTGGTTGAATCTGCTGCCATACCTTATCTTGGTATTCGCATTGAAGAGCTAAGCTTAGACGAGAAGGCCGAAATACTTTTCCTGGACCAAGGGTATGCCTTGATTTTAGATCAAATGTGGTTCTTTCAGATTCAGACATGTTCATAAATTTTGTGATCCTCTTTTTCACAAGAATCCGGAATGACACTTAATTATTTACTGGTTGTTTTGGTAGCATTACAACTGTGGCAGTTCTTGGGATCTTATATAGTATTGCCAACACTTTCCAACCACTTCCTGAAGACTTGTATCGCTATGGTATTCTTAATTACAAGCTATTGCTGATTATTTAATAATGTTGATATGGATTACCCATGATGAGCTATGGTGTCTGAACTCAGAAGAGGCTTTGTTGTGTTTTATACTGCTGAGTGGAAAAATTACATTTCATGTTATTAGTAGTGATTTGGGAAGATCTTTGGTTTATTGATCATGCTCTAACATTTCTGCTGATGGGTATCATTCAGATGTGAGGAACCCTCTGAATCTGCAGAAGGGCTGGCTCTTATGGGCAGGAGTGGGTCTGGCTGGTGCCCTGGCTTCTATTGCAGCGACAGGAGCTGTCTTGTCTTCATTTAACGGTGGGAGTCCTGAAAGAGAGGTTAGAAACGTTAAAGTTCATTTTCATATTTTCCGTTGTCCATTTTAAGCTGGAACTGGAAAGTATATACCTCTATAGCCCTTTTGTAACCGCCCAAGCCCATCGCTAGCAGATATTGCCCGCTTTGACCTATTAGTATTGTCGTCAGTCTCACAGTTTTAAAACGAGTCTGCTAGGGAGAAGTTTTTACACTCTTATAAAAAATGCTTCGTTCCTCTCTCCAACCGATGTGGGATCTCACAATCCACTCCCTTCGGGGCCCAACGTCCTCTCTAACACTCGTTCCCCTCTCCAATCGATGTGCCAAACACTAGGCGATGTGCTAGCGAGGAGGCTGAGCCCAAAGGGGGGTGGACACCAGGCGGTGTGCTAGCGAGGATGTTGGGCCCCGAAAGGGGTAGATTGGGGGGATCCCACATCGATTGAGAGGGGAACGAATCATTCTTTATAAGGGTGTGGAAACCTCTCCCTAGCATACGCATTTTAAAACTTTGAGGAGAAGCCTGGAAAGGAAAGTCCAAAAAGGACAATATCTGCGAGTAGTGGGCTTGAGCGGTTACACTTTTGCTGTTTTTGTCTACTTGACAGCTTCATGTTACAGAGCATTAAAAGTTAGTTCAAGGCGAGTATGAGTCTGAATGAACTTGGCTTCACTATTTTGAAATTATTATTGTCGTTATGGGTTCTGTCAAATCTTGCAGAGCACAGACTCTCAAATTTTCTTTTCATTTTGGTTTCAGACAGACGCTCTAGTACGCTTGCTTCCACTAATAGGATCTTCCAGCATCAGGTAGTTCACGGAAGGTTGCTTCAATTCTAGTGTTTTCTAAGGCTCATCATTTATGTGTCCAGTTTACTAAGACCAACGGTTAATTTAGAAACAAGCAAGTAAAGCCAGCATATATGTTTTCATTTCAGCACTGCTTGTCTAGTGGGAATCGCAGGTGTTCTTGCTCCAGTTCTTGAAGAGACTGTGTTCCGGGGATTTTTTATGGTGTCTCTTACCAAGTGGTATGGTCTTTACTTCCTTAATTAAGTTGAGTTTTTCTTATGATATTGGCCATTAAATGATTTTACTGAGAACATGAATTCAACTGTTGGGAAAACACTTGCTGTTTACAGTGTAAATAGAGAATCTATACATTTCTAAGCCCATTTAGCCATAGAAAAGTGAAATAATAGTGCTGCCTCTGAGACATGCTTTGAGGTACTGGAAAAAAAAATGTCTGGCAGCAGAGAATTGAGTGATTGTTAATGATACGAAATGGCGAAACAATCATAATATCGTCTTATAAAGCTGCATGCACGAGGGAAAGGATGAGATGCTCTTACGTGAGGGTTGGAAAGTCCATCGCTTGCTATATTGATTTATAGACTTATCTTGTGAGATTCCACCTCGGTTGGAGAGGAGAACAAAACATTTTTTATAAGGGTGTGAAAATCTCTCCCTAGCGGACGCGTTTTAAAAACCTTGAGGGGAGACCCGAAAAACAAACTCCAAAGAAGACAATATCTGCTAGTGGTGGGCATAGACTGTTACCAATGGTATTAGAGCCAGACATCGGGCGATGTACCAACAAGGAGGTTGAGCCCCAAAGGGGAGTAGACATGAGGCATTGTGCTACCAAGGACACTGGGCCCCAAAGAGGGGGGAGGTGAATTGGGCGGTCCCATATAGAGAAGGGAACAAGTGCCAACGAGGATGCTGGTCCCCAAAAGGGGGTGGGATTGTGAGATCCCATATCAGTTGGAGAGGAGCGAAACATTCAAGGGTATGGAAACCTCTCTCTAGCAAACGCGTTTTAAAAAATCTTAAGAGAAAACCCAAAAGGGAAAGTCCAAATAGGACAATATCTGCTAGCGGTGGGCTTGGGCGGTTACATATCTGACCTAGGTTCTACGAGGAACATGACTGACCAAAATTTGTTGAAAGTGATTAAGGGAGGACGTGTTGGCGAGTTCGTTAAATTAAGTTGTTTCGGTTGAATATCATCTAATTTATGAGATTATGTGAACATCATTGTCCATGTCCTTCGATTGTGATACCATATGATGTACTAATATGTTTATCCTGATCACTTCTCCTCCTTCCTCCAGGGTTCCTACGCCGGTTGCCATTCTAATCAGCGCAGCTGTATTTGCCCTTGCACATCTCACTCCTGGCGAGTTTCCTCAGCTCTTTGTACTTGGTAATCTCAATCACCTGCAAATTCTCTTGAAACTCTGCTTTTACCATTTCTATAGTCCTTCTAGAGCAACACGTTAGGCTATAAACCCGACAATAATAACGAAGCCGAAGTTATTTCGAGTTTTTCATACGTTTCCTCGTGTCGAAAACTCACGTAGGAACTGCTCTCGGACTTTCGTATGCTCAAACTCGCAACCTCTTGACCCCCATCACCATACATGCTTTGTGGAACTCAGGCGTCATTTTGCTCCTCACCTTCCTTGCGGTGAGTGAAATCTTATACTCCAAATTCAGACCACAAAAGGTACTGAGCTAACCTTTCTTTTCTTATGCATATAGCTCCAAGGCTACGATATCAAGGAATTGCTGCAGACAACATAGTCGAACTTGTGTGGTTTCTTCTGCTAAAAACACAGAATCTGTGCCAGAGAATAGGCTGTTAAAAGCTACATTTTTAGCAGTAAACTAGTTGATAAAATGAGCTTATTATAGCTGTTTATCACTGCTTTTTCCACTATATTTTTAGCCAGATTCTTAGAAACATCAGAGGTGTTGGTGTAATTAGGACAATATAAGAACAGACCATAATGTAATTTCCTCAAGTGTGATTAAGCGTATTAATTATGTAATAAAAAGAGGCATGGAAGGCTGTGCATTGTAATTAAAATAAAGTGTGTTGCACGCTTGACAATGTCAAGTTAGCCCAAAGGTCAAGAACAAGGACAAAAAGGGTTCCAACTGAGGGCTACATTTTTGGGAGTTTCACTGAATTTCATTTCACCTTTTCCCCAAAATAATATTTTTTAATCTTTTTCCAAAAAAAACCCCCACAAAACCCTAAAAGCAACTCTGAAAGAGAGGTTTTTTTTTTTTAAGGAATTATGAATCTTTACCATGGATGACTTCGATGCCTCCTTCTTTGAAGTATCTTGAACAATCTCCCTCTTAATCGAGGCTCGACTCCATCTCTGGAGCTCTCGAACAAAGTGTTAGAGTTGTATTTTTTTTTTTGTTAGGAATCACGAATCTTCACAATTGTATGATATTAAGTCTCCTCTTAATTGAGACTCGAGTCCTTCTCTGGAGCCCTCGAACAAAGGGTTAGAGTTGTTGTTTTTTTTTTTTTTTTTTTTTTTTTTTTTTTTTTTTTTTTTTTTTTTTTTTTTTTTTTT
>NW_019272050.1:1363133-1430908 GCF_002738345.1 Cucurbita maxima | reverse complement strand
TTTTTTTTTTTTTTTTTTTTTTTTTTTTTTTTTTTTTTTTTTTTTTTTTTTTTTGTTAGGAATCACAAATATTTGCAATGGTATGATATTATCAACTTTGAGCTTAAACTCTCAGAATAACCTCCCTTTAATTGAGGCTCGACTTCTTCTCCAGAGTCCATAAGCTCTCAGAATAGCCTTCCCTTAATTAATGTTCGACTCTTTCTCTAGAGCCCTCAAACAAAGTACTCTTTGTTCTAAGTAAGATAAGAGTATAACTCTAGTATCATTTTAGAAATCACGAATCTCCACAACAATATAACATTGTCCACTTTGAACATAAGCTCTCAAAAAGTCTCGTACTATTGGAGATAATGTTCCTTTAGTTACAAACCTATAATCTTCCTCTTAATTAGACGGATGGTACTACTAATAATCCTCAGGTTTTTAGGGGGTAAGATTACCATAAATGGGTCAAAACTCAAAGGTTGACCCATTTAAGGAAATACCCATTTTAACCCTTTGGTAATTACACAAATTTCTAACTTCTGGCTTTTTGTAAAATCTTAAAATATTGGTTTAAATTCTGACAAAGGCAGTGGAATAGAAACTGTGGGAATGGAATAGAAGCTGAATTTTGGGACTCCGAGGAACTCATAACTCAGCTCATACAAAAGTCTATAAACTTCATAATCAATCAACTTCATTACCATATATTTAAGCATAGAGTATCGAAAATCGTGTTCAGGTCCATGTTTCCATGTCTTGATTTCAAATATTAATCCTTTTTTAATTAGGTGTTCTTCGAAAAACTCCAATCTTCATTGCCTAATTTAATACTAACACACCTAAAACTCCACAAAATTAATCCCAAAAACTTACTTAATCCAAAACGAATCCAAGAAATTTCCCCTCTCTCTCAAATCTCCAGATTCCCCCATTTCCATAATCACAAAATTCACCAAATTACACGTAAATTTCCAATAAAGTTACACTAAAAAGTTCATAAATTAGGTAATTATGCTAAAGTTTTAAGTTTTTATCATATGGGTTCTTAAAAAGTTGCTTCCTTTTTGAAGTTTATGAACATATAAATGAGTGATTGATAAGGTTAAGACCTTCTAGGGTTTTCTTGGTAAGTGTTCTTTAGTTTGTTGCTATTGAAAAAAGGGCTTCTTTAATACCCACCAGAAATAGCGGCTGATCCCTCGGAGGCAAACCCCTTGAAAGGAAGCATATATTGCCTTCAATTCAACTCAACTTTCACACATTCTCTCTGCTAAAGCTTTAATTTTTCTCTTTTTGTTCTTCATTTCTTTGTTGCTTTCACTCTCAAACTCTTTTTAGGGTTTCTTAGTTACAAAGCAAGGTGATCACTTTAGGGTTTTGTTATATATTAATGGAGGAGAGACATGATCATGGCGAAAATATAGAGGAACTAATGCTGCCAGGGTTTCGTTTTCATCCAACTGATGAAGAACTTGTTGGGTTTTACCTAAAAAGAAAGATTCAACAAAGGCCTCTTCTTATTGAACTCATCAAACAAATTGATATCTACAAATATGATCCATGGGATCTTCCAAGTAAGAAACTTTCTTCATTTTTGTTGTTGAAAGTGATGATATTCCTTGTTTTGAATCTAATTTTTGGTGTGTTTTTTATGGGTTTTGTGTTTATGTTTTAGAGCTGGCTGGTAGTGGAGAAAAGGAGTGGTATTTCTACTGCCCTAGAGATAGAAAATATAGGAACAGTGCGAGGCCTAACCGTGTCACTGGAGCTGGGTTTTGGAAGGCCACTGGCACTGATCGCCCAATTTACTCATCTGATGGCAATAAGTGCATTGGGTTGAAGAAATCGCTTGTTTTTTATAAGGGGAGAGCTGCTAAAGGTGTTAAAACTGATTGGATGATGCATGAGTTTCGTCTCCCTTCTATCACTGATCCAGCTCCAACTAAGCGATTTGTTCATAAGACCCTTCTTTCAAATGTAATACATCTAAACCCTTCTTTTTTCTTCTTTTAGTTCAAGCCTCGGGCGGAGAGATTAAGCTCACCGCGAGTAGGTATTGTCCTTTTTGAATTTTTACTTATCAGCTTCCCCTCAAGTTTTTAAAATGCATTTGCTAGAGAAAGGTTTCTACATCTTTATAAGAAATGTTTCGTTCTCCTCTCTAACCACTATGGGATCTCACCATTCATATGTTAGTGAGGACACTGGGTCCTCACGAGTGGTGGGTTGTGAGATTCAATATCGGTTGGAGAGGAGTACTAATCAATCCTTTGAAGGGTGTGGAAATCTCTGCTTAATAGACGCGTCTTAAAATCTTGAGAGGAAGCTCGGAAGAAAAAGTAAAAAAAAAAAAAACAATAACTACTAGTGATAGACTTGAACGGTTACGATTACATTTACGTAGCTATTCTAAAAGATTACAAAATGGGGATGCAGGATTCATGGGCAATATGCAGAATATTCAAAAAAACCAACTCCACAGCTCAAAGAGCTCTCACTCTCTCTTCAAACCCATTATCTGATGATATCCCAAAAGCTAATGACACATTTTTCCCCACAAAAACCCCATTTCCCTCATATGAAACCCACCAACCTTCCATTTCTAACGCTTACCCTTTTGACTTTGTGGCCTCATGTAAGCCATTCAACACTCAAACAACCAGCAGACTCTCCCATCTTCCCATTTTAACTGAAGCACCCAACACCACAGAAGAACCAGCTGAAGCATGCAGAGTGGACCTTTCTTCTATTTTGCTAAACATGTCATCATCAGTGCTTGGAGATTTTAGCATCAAGCCTACTGACCCTATAGAAATGCATGCACAACAGCAGTTTATAAGCAACAATCCACAAACTATGACACATGAGATGCATGCAGCTGGTGAGCAATTTGGGGCCATAAGATCCACTGCAGGGTATCCTTTGAGTTTTCCTTTGAGTATAAGTGATTCGGTGAAGTCAAATTTGATTTGGGACTCTTCTTCTTCATGTCCTAGTGAAGTTTCAACAAGTTTATCTACATCTAATTGCTACACTTGATGGATTAGAGCTGAGTAGAAAGTTTAAAGTGCTTTTTCTTAGGTGCTTAATTATGTAGTTTAGCTAGAGATATGGGAAGTTTTTGTAACTTATTATTTGTGTTCTTATAAGAACTTACGAGGCCTGTGTGTGGAAGTAAGCTATCTACACCAAGTTAATGAGTATAACATGAGTTGTTTTCTATCTAATCACATGCACACACGAATTACGAATAACATCAGTAGAATGGAATCTTCACTTCATGACTCAATATTCGAGAAAAAAGCTAAGGGTTGGACTTCTAAGGACTAACATGTGCAAATTTGAGAACTTAAAGGTTAGAAATGAAAGAGAAGAAGATAATTGCAAGGACCATAGAATAAATAGATTTAAGGTTAAAAAACTCTGTCTCTATCCATGACTTGGGTAGGTAACTCGATTATTTTAGTGACTCTTTGAATTCAAATAAAAACCTTGACTTTGACTTTTTGTAAAAACCTTGACGGCTCAAGCCCACCGCTAGTAAATATTTGTCCATTTTAGGTTTTTTTCTTCAAGGGCTTCCCCTCAAGGTTTTAAAACACGTTTACTAGAGAGAGGTTTCCACACCATTATAAGGAATGTTTCGTTCTCCTCTCCAACCGAGGCGGGATCTCACAATCCACTCCCATGAGGGTCCAGTGTCTTTGCTGGCACACCGTTCGATATTTGGCTCTGATACTATTTGTAATAGCCTAAGCCTACCCCTGGCAAATGTCCCTTCAAGAGCTTCCTTTCAAGGTTTTAAAACACGTCTAATAGGGAGAGATTTCCACACCCTTATAAGAAATGCTTCGTTCTCCTCTCTAACTGAGGTGGGATCTCACTTTTGTGCTCATTATTTTCTCCTCATCAATCTTATTCTATTTGGCACAGAAAGGTCTCTGATCAAATATTCAACTTTTTTCTTGTTTATAATGCTTTATGTCAAAAACTAAGAGGGTGGGAATCATTCTAAAATCTTATTTTCAGATAGCTAACTCTATTTGTTCAAGGCATACTTGTTATACTAACTTATATGAGTTTGAATAAATGGATATATTGACTCACCTAACATCTAAGACCAAATAAGATAATCTCACTCATGAACTTATATAACCCTTCTCCAAACATCAGCCATATACACACAGAGAGATGGAAGCTGGGAAGCAAAGTGATGTGGTGTTGTTTGGAACGTGGTATAGCTCATACTGCACCAGGATTATTCTAGCACTCAAAATGAAAGGCATAAACTTTGAGTATGTAGAAGAAGATTTAGCAAACAAGAGTGAATTGCTTATCAACTTCAATCCAGTTCATCAGAAAGTCCCTGTACTCGTCCATAAAGGAAACCCAATTGCAGAGTCCTTTGTCATTCTTGAATACATAGAAGATCACTGGAACCACCGTCCCAAAATTCTTCCTGAAGACCCTTATGAAAGATCCAAAGTTCGTTTCTGGGCTCAATTCTATGACCAAAAGGTTTGCACCAAATACTCCTAATTTCAATCTTTGTTTTTCCTTTTTTTTTTTTCTCGTATATTCTAACCGCCCAAAGTATTGTTCGTTTTAGCCTGTTACGTATCGCCGTTAGCCTCATAAATTTAAAACACGTCTGCTAGGGAGAAGTTTTCACACCCTTATAAAAAATGCTTTGTTACCCGGATCTCTCGATCATTTTTTAGTCTTTGATAAATGCTCTGTTTATGATATTCAGATCATTTTAGGCACCTTGCCAATCTTCAAGTCCGAAAGAGAAGAAAGAGAGGGAGCTTGTAAGGAGCTATCAAAACTGATAAGGGTATTCGAAGAAGGAATGAAGAAAGATTTTCCAGGAAAATTTCCCTTTTATGACGGAAAAAACTTGGGACTTCTTGATATAGTTGTGGGGCCTAATGCCTGCAACTATTTGGCACTGCGTGAGGTTCTTGGAGATGTAATTGGCTCAAAAAGAAACCCTGATTTTTTCTCATGGGTGGATGCTTTGAAGGATCATCCTCTGATAAAGGAAACTCTTCCTCCTCACCATAAAATGGTTCAGAAGCTGAAAGAGAAGATGCCTCAAAAGCCTAAAGATCACTGAACCACCACCATGAACGAGCTGAAGGAATAATAATACAGTTCATGACTTCACGACCAATAAGGGATGATAAATGCATGAACAAAGATACGTTTGACACTGTGTTTGTGTTCATAAATAAAGGATTCGTTTTCTTTTTCATTGAAATATATGGAGGAAGAGAGTTCGCAGTTGATTTTTATTGGGAATATTTGGTTTCTTAAGAACGTATATTTCATCTAGAAAGGGTTAAATCGTGAGATCCCACGTAGTTGGAAAGGGGAACGAAATATTCCTTATAAGGATGTAGAAAACCTCTCCCTAGCAAACGCATTTTAAAACCGTAAAGCTGACGGCGATATGTAATAGGCTAAAACAGACAATATCTGCTACGGGTGGAACTTTACTTAAATGTGAATAAAAATTGAGATATAGTGTCAAAAGGGAAAAAGCAGGACGGAGGGTTCCAAATGAACCTGTCTGTTTATAAACGTAAGATGATCAAGCTTTTGGCTGCACCATAATAATTGGTCGACTGTCAATTTTCCCATTCTCAGCACTCTTGAAATCAATTTCAGGTCAACCTGCGCAATGAGAAGCATTAATGAATAACTCAGTCCAGCTTCCTCTTGCTTTCCCAGCTTCTCTGAAGAACATCTCTTGTTTCTGCTCAGAAGATCTTTCACCTTTCTCTCTGACTGTATCACCAGAAAACATGGTTTTTTTAGGCATAAGCTGACAGAAAGCCATTTCTATGCTATTGAGGAATAATATTGGTAAGCATATGCATACCTTATGAAAGTGATCTTGTACGTTGACCAACAAAAGCTGTGGATTTTCTGAATTTTGGAGTTCAATCTGATGCTTTCTGTTGCATTTCAGGATGTTCTTAGCATCATCTTTATCAGAAACAAGAAATTCATAGAAAACCCACATTGATTTCTCTATGATTTCTGCTAAAAAGTTACTGGAGAAGTCATAATCATCTTCCCGCTCTCTTCCTTCAGCTTCTGCAGAATCATCATCTGAGTAACAATTACATCGATTTATCATCATCTGAACCACCAAAGCACTCAAAATTTGCAAAATGTGATGCATATTCTACCTATGATGTGTGGGACTTGCAAAAGACTACGAAATACACAGCGGTTCTGGACATAGTTGTTAACTCTGTTGCCCTGAAGCCTTTCTCCCTCCATGAATCTTTTCAGCATAACTTGAAAAAGTTGGAACTCACTAGCAACTTGATTATACTGACGAATACCTTGAGAGTCATATCGTTGCAGCTCAAGGGATTTGCTAAGCTGCCATTGCAGAATTTCCCAGGAAAGACAAACTTGTCCTACATACACCGTTTCTATGTCCCTTGATAAATCTCCTAAGAAAACAAGTATTGGGTCAGCTCCCAGCCTCCGTGCTTTTCCCAACCATAGCTGTGAGCTCTGTGAGTTCTGTGCTGAAACTGATTGCAGCGGATGTTTCAGATGCTGCAAACCTACAGAATTGAATCAATTGCTACGTTAAAAGAAGGATGGATGGGAGAGAGTCCTCATTGGCTAATTTAGGGAATTATCCTAGGTTTATAAGTAAAAAATACATCTCCATTGGTACGAGGCTTTTTGAGGAAGCCCAAACCAAGATAGTTTATGCTCAAAGTGGACAATATCATAACATTGTGAAGATCTGTGATTGCTAACATGGTATTAGAGTCATGCCCTTAACTTAGTCATGTCAATAAAATCCTCAAATGTTCAACAAAGAAGTTGTGAGCCTCGAAGGTGTAGTCAAAAGTGACTCAAGTGTCGAACAAATGGTGTATTTTGTTCAAGGACTCCAGAGAAAGGAGTTGAGGCTCGATTGAGGGGAGGCTATTCGAGGGCTCCATAGGCCTTAGGGGAGGTTCTATATTGTACTTTGTTCGAGAGGAGGATTGTTGGGAGAGAGTCTCACGAATACATCTCCATTGGTATGAGGCCTTTTGGAGAAGCCCAAAGTAAAGACATAAGAGCTTATACTCAAAATGGACAATATCGTACCAATGTAGAGATCCGTGATACCTAACCAACTATACAATGAGTAGAACAACATTTAGTAGACAAAAGGTCAGTGTTTCGACTTCTTCATGATACGTAGATACCCACCAATGACATGCATAATCTGATTGTTTAAGATATCAAGTTTCCACATTTTCTCTGCATAAATCCTGTAGACCTTTTGTATCTCTCCCATTACTTCTTCATACTTGAACTTGTCATTAATTGCTTCTTCTGTCTCAGTGTCCTCTTCAAAAATTGTCGGAAGCCCTCCAGTTCTTGCATTTCTCAGCTCCATTTCTAGCTGCTTTACTATATCCTGGTGATCTGGTAGATAGTTTAGTTCATACCTGTGATCATAATTTAACATGGAGGGCTTTTCCTGCAAACTTGCTTCAGTTGATTCCTCTGAAACATTGACAGATTCTTTCTCTTTCTCCAAATTGTTGAAAGAGTCAAGTTGCTTGATTTGTTTGCAAGATGAATCATCAACTTGATCATGATTGGTCTTTGGGGAGCCACTGGTTGATTCCTCTGCAGATTCTGAATCAGACGGATCGGGATAATCTTCCCAAAGAACTTGAACTTCTGGTTCAGGCAATACATCAAACACATTGGAAGCATCATTTTCTGAGTAAACATCAAGAATTGTGTTGGTACTTGTCAAGCCATCAGAATTTACTCCCTTACAAACTATATCCAAGGCGGTGGATTGAACATAAGAAAGAGTACAATCAACATTATCCATGTCAAGTTCTTTAATCCCGCAAGTAAACTCAGAATCTCCCATTTTCAAAGACGAAATAGTTTCCACAAAAACAGAGCAAAAAACAGAGCTCCTAGTTTTCCCATTGTCTTCACCGTCCATTTCCATTTCACCACTCTCCTTCTCCCGAAATTCAGAATGTTCTGAATCGACTCCACCATTTTCCATAAGCTCACTTCTTTGAACATCGTTACGAAATCTTTAGAGAAACAAAAACAGAGAGAAGAACAAATTAAGAACATCAGAAAGATAAAATGCATATAATCGGATATCTAAATGAAAGCAAACCTGAAAACGTATCGATAAACGAATCGGAAGGCAGACAAGAAGTAGGTGTGAAGAAAAATCCTGAAGGGGAGGAGGACCGGAAACATATTGCAGTGAGGAATAGTCTTGAATGATACGTTTGTGAAAGAAATGAAGAAGGGGATTAAACGGAGTAAGTTTGGTTGAAGCCATGAAAATGGAATTAAGGTGATCAATGGAGGTTTGTGTTGATTAAAAGCGAAGGTAAAGCGACAGAGAAACGGAGATGGAGACGGCGGCTCTAATCTTCTCAACAGAATTGCAGGGAAGACGATGGACGTTTTACTTGTAGATGGCGAAATTGTAAATTAATTGAAAACTTCAAATTTAATTTCTTATATTGTATAAAAAGAAGTATGAGGACTTTTTCGTAAATACATCCAATTAAGAGAAACTCGTATGAGATCAAGGGGAGCCGCTACTCTGAAAAGAATGTTTTTATGTGATACTAATATCTTGTGGTTGTCAGGTTGTCTTACACCGTGTCTTCTGTTTCTTTGTCTCGAACGGAAGCTGCTACTCTAAAAACAATGTTTTTATGTGATACTAATGCTGCTACTCTAAAAACAATGTTTTTATGTGATACTAATGTCTTGTGGTTGTCAGCTTGTCTTGTACTGTATCTTCTGTTCTCTATCTCGAACGGGAGCTGCTACTCTAGAAAGAATATTTTTATGTGATGATACTAGTGTCGTGTGGTCGTCAGGTTGTCTTGCACCATGTCTTCTCTTTCTCTATCCCGAACGGGAGCTACTATTCTAGAAAGAATGTTTTAATGTAATACTAATGATTAAAAAAAAAAAAAACTATTTTTGTAGTTCGAGAATGTTTTACCGTTTATGCTCCTATTTATTTTCTAGATACTCCAAGAATCTGTTTCGGATCCTAAATAGAATGGAACCACGTTCTCGATTCTTTTCCGGTCAACCACTTAGGATTGACTTCACCCTAACCTCGAAAATTCAATTACAATTATTCTTGAAATTACAACAAATATCATTTATTTATTTATTTTTGTAATATTTAACAAAATAAGAGAGAGAAATTAAATTATAGATTGATAATATGACATGATATTTGACCTACAATATAAATTTTTTAATAAATAAAATTTCCATAATTTTATTTTTAGTTGGCCAAAGTGAATAATTTAAAGATTTTAAAAGGTTCATATCTTATATTAAATAAAGTAGAAGAAAATAAAAATTAGAACAATATGAAGATTCATTGAACGTAATTGCCTCAAAAAATAGAATAAACCAAGTCAACTGGTGAACTCGAGAAAACATTATTGTAACAGCAAATTAATAAAGCACGTGACAAAATGTTATGCTAGCAGATATTATCTATTTTGATCCGTTACGTATCACTCATGTTTTTGAAATGTGTTTACTAGAGAGAAATTTTCATACTTTTATAAGAAATGACATGCGTCGTTCTCCATTCCAACTGATATGAAATCTCACCAATAGTGTCTAGATCTAACTTTTGATTCGGGATTCCACGTGCTCCATGCTACTCGGGTCAGAGCGTAAGCTAGTGATGCTTTTGGCTACTAGACTCTTGCCATCTAGGGTGCAACACTCCATCACTTCGCTTAGCAGCACGACGCTTGTATTGCTCTCCCACAATCCCGTTTTCACGGTTTAGGCTGCTCCCATTTCGCTCACCGCTACTATGAGAATCGCTTTTGCTTTCTTTTCCTCTGGCTACTAAGATGTTTCAGTTCGCCAGGTTGTCTCTTAAGTCCAAAATTTCAAAATTTTAAATCTTTTAAGAAAACTACCCAAAAAAAAAAAAAACATACCGTCCGATGTTTGGCTCTAATAACCCTATAATAGCCCACCTCTAGCAGATATTGCCCGTTTTGGCCTGTTTTGTATGATGTCAGTCTCACCGTTTTAACACATGACTGCTAGAAGAAGTTTCCAAACTCTTTCAAAGAATACTATGCTTCGTTTCTCTTTCCAATCAATGTGAAATCTCACAATCCACCCCCAAGAGACCCGCGTCTTCACTAGCACACCAACCCATATCTAACTTTGAGACCACTGTAATAGTCCAACCCCACCGCTAACAAATATTGCTCGTTTTGTCCCGTTACATATCTCTGTCAGCCTCACGATTTTAAAACACATCTACTAGGGGGACTTTTCCACACCCTTATAAAGGATGCTATGATTCGCTGATCTCTTCAACCAATGTAAGATCTCACAAAATATGTCCCAGATACAAATTTTAACTTTGGTCCAAAATTTTGAATCTTTATTTCAAACTACATATCTCTTAAAACATTTATTAAAAAAAAAAAATAGTAACATAGTAATATTAGAAATATTTTTTAAACAAAAGATAAAATTTATTAACTGCCAATAATCTTTTAAGCAAATTAAGAAAAAAAAAAAAGTTGAACTAAACATAGGTGACAATTATAATCCAAAGAAAAAACATGGAGCAAAGAACCAGCTGCAGGAAACATAATAATATACAGAACAGTACGAGATTCTTCAGAGACAACAAACATGTTTGTGCAACTATTAAGAACTCATTCACTTAACTCTCTAAATTTCCCAAAATGTTGCCTAAATAATTGCTTCCCATGAACATGTTCAAGGGTTAATTAATGGTGAAGTGAAGTTATGAGCTCTGTTTTGAGTCATCCCTTCCATTTTCGCTACTCTGAGAATCTCTGTTTTTCTCTGTTCTTCCTCCCATGTATTTGTTATTATGCATCCAAACTCTGAGCACCCGTTTTCCGATCCCAATTTCATTACAGAATTCCTCCACTAACCTTTCATCACATTTCCCAATTTTCCATCCCATTTTCTCGGAGAAAGATCGCATCTTTTGCTTTTGATCCCTGCTGAATTTGGTCCTGTTTCTCTTCCTCTGTTTTGGGTTGAATCGACCGCCACGCTGCACTTGCGCCGCAGCGCCGGTGCTCAATGCTAGCAACATATGAGGGGAGGACAAGTGAACTGGCGGTGGGATGTGCGAAATTTGTAAAGGGATCGGCGAGGATGGGCTTTGAGGCTTCGGCGACGGCGGTGTGCAGAGGCGATATGATTGGAAACGTCGGTGTGTGGGGAGATTCTGCCAGGAATCGTCCGGTTCACGGCGGTGGAAGTTGCGGTGGCAGCCACAGGCTGCACAATTTAGAGAAGTGGGATCGGAGGGTGTGGCGGTAAGTAAAGGCATAAACTCGCCGCAGCCGTCGAGGGCGTGGCCGCCGACGGTGGCGGCGTGATTCTTGAGACATTCTCTGTAGTAGATGAACATGGGGGGTTGGTTTTGGAGGGTGTTAATTGTGACCATCGGCTGATCTCATTTTATGATGGAGATTATTTGGTTGTTTTGGTCTAAGAGAATGATTAGGAACAAGATTAAGGACGGAAAAAGGGTCTAATTTTGCATTAGAAGAAGATGATTATGATTATGAACAATGAGACGACGTGACGGTGACGACAATAATGATTAAATTTGGGATCAGAATATAACAATTTGAGTGTTTGACCAAGTCACGTTTTAATTTAACAAATAATAAATCAGATTTAAGATGATTTAAACATAATTAAATATAATATTTTTTTTATAAAAAAAAAATGGAGGGTGAGGATGAGAAAGGAAGAGCAAGAAGTTGGGAAATTTGATGACCATTAATTAATGAAAAAAGAAATTTAGGTATTGATTCAAATTGGATATAAATCCTTTGATATTTTGATATTTGATTTGATACGCACCCAACAATTAATCAAATTTATGCGTTGATTATCTTTTTAACTAATATTTTTGAGAAGTGGGGTGGGTAGATATTCGATCATTATGAGATGTACGTGGTTCATATTGGATTAGGTTGAGAGATTGCTTTCGACGATTTCAAAAATTTAAGTTGGTTGGATTGGTAACTTTACCCAATCCGAAAAATTTCACAACCCCCCTCTCTGTATTTGTGTTGGGTTTGAGTAGTGAAACAATGAAGCGCCGAATGGAGGAGGAGCCTGACGAGGAATATAAAGTGGAGAAGTTTGACGAAATTGGAACAGAGTGTCGAGTGAAGAGCCAATTGGCGACGATGTCTGATGAGAAACATAGAGACGAGGTCGAGTGGATAAATGAGAACTGAGAAGAGAATCCAACAAAGAAATAAAGAGTGAGCGACGTTGACATCCAAGGACACACAGAAACGAGGCGAGAGTGGAATGAGAACTGAGAAGTTGAACGACACACAGAAAGTGTCGAGACGAGTCGAACGACGAAGATGAACATAGTGATGTGAGTGTGTGAGACTAGGAGTGCAAGAGGTGAGACTTCATTTCACTTACCCAGTTGTCCTAGAGGTCGAAGACGAACGCTGCGTGAGACTACAAGACAAAGTCTCTAACTCACCGTTAGGACTGCGTGGGCTTGAGCCTATTTTATTTTCTTTTTTTCTTAAGGTTCTCGAGTTGGGTCGGGTTGACCCAATAATTTAAATTTCAAACCTTCCGATTGGGTTCCAAAAAAACAAACCCAATTCAAACCCGAAATCTTTTTAAACTCAACCCAACCCTGATAATTTGAGGATGTACACCTCTAATCATAATCTAAGCACGTTGTCATTTTTTTAACCATATAAGCCGAAGAGAAGGAATAAATCAAAGGGCATAGGATGTCGGATTTAGTGTGATGATGGAAGCCATTAAGAGCATAATTAAGGGGGTGGGGTGGGGTGGGGAGGGATAAAATCAAAGGGAAGAGGTGACAGATTTGTCTCATAATGAAAGATAATGCTGAGTCATTGAAATGACTAATGAGTGATTAAATTAGGAGTGAAGAAAGCAGCACAAAGCTTTGCGGCTTCACCCTTTTTTCACACTTCAATTTTATCTTTGAAAGGACATTATGACAACCAGAGGCCAAGGCGTGCTCTAATTAATGGCCAGGCCGTGGATGTGCCGCAACTAATGCGGTGGACATGCCGGTGCCGCCATAGTTATAGGCCTAGGGGGTTGCGGCACTATGATCCAACATCACCATGCGTCTTCCTTATGGCCATATAATCAAACTTTACCATTTACTTTCCCCTCCACATATCTATTCGTAGTAATGTATGAAATTTGATATTTGATATCTTTTTTAAAAAAATTATATTTGGCGAAAAAATAAAGTTTACTGAGATGAGATCTCATATTAATTAGAGATGAGAACGAAGTATATTTTATAAGAGTAGAAAAACTTCTCCCTAACAAACACGTTTTAAAACTGTGAGACTGATGACAATACATAAGGGATAAAAGTGGACAATATCTACTAGCATTGGGTTTGGACGAGTTAAACTCTTTGATAAAATAAAAGCAAACAATATCAAATACTTGTGTGGACTTGAATGTTACGGAATGATCTGATCTTGACAAAGTTATAGTTATAGGGTATGCTTTGTTGGTTTTGTTTGACTTGGAGTGGAAATGAAACAAATTACGAAGATAAGATGAATCCAATGAATGGGCAAGAGGGGGCATGAATATGAAGGTTATGGTGGAAAAGTGGTAGGATTGGAGTGGAATAGATGGAAGGGATTGATGAAATGGGAATGGGAATGGGAATGGGAGTAGTCAACAGAACAAAGAACGTGGCGGCAGTAAGTACATTTTCTTTAAAGCCAAAGGGACCAAAAATTCATTGGTTTTGGTGATATTATCCTGTCAGAAAGTCATCAACCTAACTCATCCTTACCCCCTTACACCAAGTATTCTCTTTGGTCATAAATGATCATTTCTATTAGTGTAATTCCAGCTAATCAAAGAAAATGCATGGAGGAAAGGAAAGGAAATGAATGCACCATTATGAAGAACAATAAGACAGATACTAAAAATGGCAACAGGTTCATCATGCATCAGCTTTTATTATTATTCCCTTTTGTAATCAAAACAAATGAAATGAACCTCTTCTTTTGGTTGATTGATGACTTGATGTGGATCAGGCGCCATGGATTTCCCCTTTTTTTGTGCATATCCTCCCTGGAAACACCCTTAAGAATGAGCTTATGCTGCTTTTGTTGCATCAATTGGACTTCTTGGATCTGTCTGATGGTGTGTGGCCCTTCTTTTGTGCACCTGCTCTAGAGCAAACAAACAAGAAGAAGCATGACTGATTATGAAGCTATCATTTAATGCATGAATTATGACTGTTGGAACAAATCCCCCCTTGAAAGTTTATCGACCATCGCCTTCTTTTGCCTATTTGACCGCCCATATATATCATTAAATCAGTTTTCTAGGTGACAAAAAGTTTACTCAATACTTGGTTCTTGTTCCGACTCCAACTGCTCTTCTATATGCTGTTCCTTGTTCTTTCAACGAGGGGATCTGGGAAGTCAGAGGCGTCTAGCTTGATATTCAACGCACTGCAAAGAGATCCATGTTGAATGTTTTGATTAAAAGCATAAGATAAGATAGATACAAGACAGACAAACCAAACATATAGGTATTTCTAATATATCAGACTTTTTAGCCATACCCAGTATTTCTGTTTGGAGTCCCCCAACTATGATTAAGTTTTTGTTGCTTAATTACTAAGGGCTATGAGATTGTAAACCAAGAAAAACAATTGTATTCTTGTGAAGAATTACTCGTGGTGTTTGCAGAATGAATGTAGAAGTCAGATTACAAGATATAGACACTGGTTTTAAGGGAGATCTAGATTTGCCCGTTTCGGTGCTAAAACCATTGTGGGGGATAAATGAAGAGGTTATACAATTTGCACCTATGTACGTTAAACAGTGTCCTGGTGGGAAGTCATTTGAGGTCCTCATGAAAGTGCGCATAAAAGCAACTTGTGCTGCACCTAAGACTACGGCCTCCCGTTCCTCAAATTAGACAGAACATAAAGGAAAAGCAAACATTTAGTAAATAAACTTGAAGTTGAATTATTAGTTAACGATAATGTGGGAGGTAATATCCACCAGTCTTCGTTGTCGACGTTGCAAGATGCTGATTGCACAAGCCATAATGTAGCAGGGCAAGAGAAAACCAGCTGCTCGAAGCAAGAAAATCTGAACAGTATGGTAGAAAACAATATGCACAAATTGAGCAATGTTAAAGATCATAGAAAAAGGAAAACCGTCAAAGATTGTTGCCCATTCCAAATTAAAACAATGAACTTGACTTACAGAGAAGAACGCAGACACGTAATCATCGTCTTCAGAATCTGAGACTTCCATTGCATGGCGCAAGAAAAGTAGGATCATGAGCTGCCATATTGAAATCGAGCAAATGATGTTATCCCATGGAATGGAAAACCCTTCAAGAGTGAGGGCAAGCATTAAAACACCTTCAGGAGTGAGGTATTAGCACAATGGTGTATCTGTTAGCTAGTTATTGAGATTGTAGGGTATTATATTGACATCAATTTATGAGAAGATGATAATAATAAGATTTGTGATTATACTACCGAGATTTCTTGCGTGTGATATCAAACAGTAAACTTACAATAAGAGCAGCTGCTCGACAAAATGCTGCTCCACCGGCATCAGAAGCAGCATATTCATCATACTCGACTTCCAATAAATTACGCTCAGTCTCTGCAAAAGCCAAAAGGCGAGGATCGTGTAAACTCAAAGGTGTGCCAGTAATGGTCCACCGTCCCCTGCAGAAGCAAGAACGCAAACAAAGATAGGACATGTTTAGCTCAATATCGAAAATGAAAAAATATCAGAGAGTTTACCATAATTTTTCAACAAAAATATTTCAAAAGATAATCCTGGAACTTTCTAAAGCAAGGAAATTTGAAGCATGTAAGGTACCCAATATCAATAGACGTTTCTTCAATTCGAGGGGGAGGTGGTGGAGCTGTATAATCAGGCTGGTAAGGCTGTACATAAAATGTAAGATTATAAAATCAGATAAGCTGAACCTCTAAAAAACCATAACATTCAAAGTAGTTGAATTGTTCCATATATATGCGTTAACACTCTAATCTTTTAATAGTCAAACTGTTTCTTGACTTCATTTTCAATGGAAATATCATTACATAAGAAATGTTTTCTTTCAGCTTATTCTATCGGGGCTGCTTTCACTGGATTGTGTCATGGCTCATCCGTGATGTATTGAATGAGTACCATGCGTCCACATAACATACCGAATGTGTGTGTGTGTGTGTGTGTGTGTGTGTGTGTGTATACAAAAAAAGAAAAAAAGAAGAAAACATAGAAACCACGCTTTCATTGAAAAATATGAATACAGCAACCTTACAAAGGGTCCCCTCAAAGAAAGGGATTCAAATCCCAAAGAATCAAACGAAGCTGGTAATTACAAAAAATCTAAGTAGGAGCCACAATGAGGCATTAAATCTAACACTGCATATCATCCCATGGCCACTGGGCATTTTAAAAAACAAACACCCCTCACAACAGCAAAGCAACAAGTTTGCCAAAGAATTCTGCCCTTATCCCGAAAAGGGGGCGCAATCGTACCTCCTCTAGTATAATATCGACATCAAATGCATATATGATTCCAAGGACTTGATATAACCAAGTAAAATCAAGAATGTAAACATACCTGATGACAAATCTCACAAATGATATCCCCTTTTTCATTGCACCAATGCTGTATACACTTCCGATGAGCATACTGGGAAAGTAATCGTTGTTAACATCTCATCTAAATCATAATGCAACACAAGCAGTAAATGCCTCATTAGATGGATTTGAGATAACCGAAACAACAGATGTAAATGGCCTTATAGCATACGGTAGTACATTCCTAAGAAAAATATTCCTCAATTATGGCGTTCACTTTCACATATACATATACATTTCTTAATCCCACGACGATGGGAGAGGAGAACGAATGTCAATGAAGACACTAAGTCCGGGAGGGTGTGGATTGTGAGATCCCACATCGATTGTAAGGGAAAACAAAGCATTCTTTATAAGAGTGTAAATATGGGAAGCCCGAATGGGAAAGTCCAAAGAGGGCAATATCTGCTAGCCGTGGGTTTGGGCCGTTACACGGGTAAATTTTCACATCACCATCGACTAAGCCAGCCATTATTTATTGTTAATCCCATAAGGAATATACCCTTAGCGATTTGCAAGGAAACCTAAATCCAAAACATTCGAATATAGAACGAAGCAGAGGTCCTATAAAGTTTTATAATGCTTCATTTCTAAAACGAGGGATCAATCATTTATACCTTAAGACTTCCACTACAGGCGCATGGGGTTTCGAGCTTCTTAATCACGTCCTCATCCTGACAAATGCGACACTCCGCTGTCTGAATCAATGAATCATCCTCTCCATCCAAACCCTCATTCTTTTCTTCCCTCTCATCAGCATTGGAATTGGACGTCGAATTAGACAAGCCCACTGAATCGCCGTCCAAGTTCCCTGCGACCGGCAAGAGAGGAACAACCTCAATCGGGCTGAGCTCCGAATCAACGGGCACCGGCCGAATTAATCGATCCACATACAAAGCGAGATGATCGCTCATTCTCCGCAACCAGAAATCAAACACCTAAGTCATCAAAAACAAACCTCATTGGCTCACAGTGGCAAATAATTAAACACTACAGGAATGAAAAACAAAAGAGGCGTACTAGTAGTAATCGGAGCAAATGACGAGAAAGCTAGAATCCCCAGCGATCGCGCTGAGAGGGCAGCGGACCGGAGGGGTTCCGGAGCAGTGCTGAAGAGCGGAGGAAGAATGAGGAGGGACTTAATCAAATGGAAGTGGGCTGGATCAAATTGGGACATAATCCAAGAACATACATGTGGTAATGCAATGAAATCGGGCTGGTTTGGTTCCGTCAAAAACGGGAATTGACCTTCGTCGCAAAGAACAACAAATCTTCTAAGGTATATAAATGTAACGAAAAATACAATCCGATAACGGGACGTGTAATATTGGCACTTAAGTAGCCGGGTCCGGGTTCTTCCTATCGTCCACGCCATCTGGCCCGCCATGCATTAAATATTCACATTAAATATTTATCATTTATCCGAGATTTTAGTCAAAATTATCTAAAATATTGGGGTGAGAGAGGCTCGAACTCTCGACCTCAGGATAACTCTTCAGCTATGAGACCTACGCGCTAGCCAACTGCGCCACCACCCCTTACTTTTTACAGACTAGACAAATTTAACTACATAATTTCATGTAATCCTAATATCGCAATAATAAGATTTTAGATAATATCTAAAAATGGGGTGAGAGAGGCTCGAACTCTCGACCTCAGGATAACTCTTAAGCTATGAGACCTACGCGCTAGCCAACTGCGCCACCACCCCCCGGTGTTTGGTTAATGTAAATTATATTACTAAATTTTATATAATAATAATTTATATTAAAATATTACTTTACGTATTATATTTAAAAATCTTTTTATCTTTTATATAAATTTTCTCACTCCACCCTTGATACTAATTTTGGTTGAATAAAGTAACTTATTATTATTATTATTATTATTTATAAATATAAATAGGTGTGAACGGTGAACTTCGAACTTGGAGAGAGTCAATGCAAGAGTCAGATCCATCCGCCAAATGGCAATCAAAATAATTAAATTCACACACGAAAAACACAGCAAATCAAATTAAAAAAATAAAAATTGGGCGACGTTATTAAATGATAATATGAACGTTCCTATTTAGAAGAGATCCCAAAAAGATGGCCTGTCATTTCCTGTATCCACAGATAATATTCCAAAACGATGCCTTCCTTGTACGTCTCTATATAACACCCTTTCCATTATTCCAAAGCTTATCAAACCAATAGGCATCAGCCATGAGTTCCTGCACTCGCTTTGTTCTCATCACCCTTGTCATCTTCCAATGCCTGTCGCTTCTCTGCCTCGCCCAAGACTTTGATTTCTTCTACTTTGTTCAAAGCGTGAGTTTTTAAGTGTCATTAGAGACTAATCCCAGTTGGAAAGATTCAATTTTTAGTGTTTGGTTTGGTTTTGCAGTGGCCTGGTTCTTACTGTGATACAGGAAGAAGCTGCTGCTATCCCCGCGCTGGAAAACCGTCTGCTGACTTCAAAATCCATGGCCTTTGGCCTAATTACAATGATGCCACTTACCCCTCTAATTGCGACTCATCCAACCCCTTCGATCTAACTCAGGTACTTATGTAAGATCGCGCGTCGTTTTGGAGAGCAATACAATCATTCTTTATAATGTTTGAGACCCATTTTAAAACCTTAAGGAAAAGTAGGCTGTTACAAATACTATCATAGTCTGAAGTGTACGGATGGACGCTGGCTCTTAAAAGGGTGGATTCTGAGATCGAAACGAAACATTATTTATAAGAATGGAAACCTTTCCCTACTAGACGAGTTTTAAAACTTTTAGAAAAAATTCAAATAAGCATTTTGTGAAACATTTCCTTATTCTAGAGAATGCTTGCTCCCAAAAGAGTGGATTGTGAGATCCCACGACATTGGAAGAGTGTAATGAAGCGGTGTGAAATTCTTCTTAACAAAAGCATTTTAAAATCTTGAGGGAAAGTCTAAATAAGATAATATCGGGTAGCTGTGTGCTTAAGCGGTTACAAATGGTATTAAAGTCAGGGTCGTGTGTTAACAAGAATGTTAGGCCCCAAGGAGATGGATTGGAGATCCCACGTCACGTGGAGAGAGAAACCAAATATTACTTAATGAAAACCGCTCTTTGGTAAAAACAAATTTTGATATCTAAAGAGTACCATATCTGCTAGCGATTTAACTTAAACTAGATTGATGTTGGATGTTTGAAATGTGACGTAGATTTCAGATTTGGTGAGCAGCATGCAAAGGAACTGGCCATCACTAGCGTGTCCTGGCAGCGACAGCACGAAATTCTGGGCGCATGAGTGGAACAAACATGGGACATGCGCGGAGTCGGTGCTCAACCAACATGGATATTTTGAGACGAGCCTGAACCTTAAAAGCCAAGCCAACATCCTGCAGGCTCTGGAAACAGCAGGAATAAACCCAGATGGAAGTTATTACAGTTTGGATAAGATTAAGAGTGCCATAGAAGGAGGAGTTGGGTACAGCCCTGGAATCACCTGCAACGTGGATGATTCCGGCAACCGTCAACTGTACGAGGTTTACCTGTGCGTGGATTCTTCCGCCTCTGGTTTCATAAATTGCCCAATTTTCCCGAGTGGACAATGTGGCTCTAGCGTTGAGTTTCCCAAATTTTAGGAATTTGATGGTCTTATGTTTGTGTTACTTCCTGCATTTCGTTCATCCATTTTGTTCAATATGAACATTTATATAAGATATTTATCAATAATAAAAGTAAAATATGATGACTATGTTAAACCGTATTAAAAAGTCAAATATTCTCAATTATACAGTATATTTGTCTGTGATAAAGAGTCAAATATGATATATAAATTATAATTTAAAGTTAAATATCTTTTAACACCCAACGAGTTAGAGCTTCGATTTGAATGAACTTCAAGCTTGGATTTGAAAATGTTAAATAGAGGCCAACAAACACTTTTTTGTGAAGATGTCAACAACGTGGAGATGGAAGACACATCCTGTGTACGAAATTTATCAGGGACAATAAGTTCCCGAACGAAATTATAATCTAATTTAACATGTTTGGCTTGTGAGAAACTGGATTAAAACTAAAAAAAAATAACACTTTTGTTATCATATAAGAGTAAGAGTTGTTGTGGGATAGGAACCTTAACATAATGAAGAATACGTTTGACAGAAACAATACGATATGCAACAATTGATTGACAGAATTGACAGTATTGGCAATATTTGGGCCTGTAATGGTCAAGTATGCAGGGTGCTAACAAGAGATCGATAGAAAATATGATTAGAGAAAAGAGAACCATCAGCAATTCGGTGTTGAGAAACAACCATGGGGTGTGGATTGATTTGCTATCGAACAAATGAGCACGAGTAAGAATAACTTGAACATGTTTTTACTGACTAATAAAGAGATTATCCGGAGTAAGTGAAGCTCCAAGACAAAATAAAAGTAAATAAAGAATATACTAAGAAAACTACATTAACGACTAATGCCAATAACGAAACCCTAAGATCTGCGTCTCCAAAGGAAAGTCAAGAGTGAAGACAGACCGATTACATTTAAAATAGTAGAGCCGAGGAAATTACAGCTACGATGATTGACCCAGAGACGACGATTCTATTCACAGCACCACCATTGTTAGGATTGGAGGCCGGCGACGAAGCCAAAGTAGGAAGAGTTGAGATTGAGGGATTGCAACTATAGTTTGCGCTGGTGACTTCGAAGGAATAGTAGGCGGAGTCGATGGAGAAGTAGCCAGCTAGAAACCAACTTAGCTAGATGTAATTAAAGAAATTAATGTAATTTACCTTTTAAAAATACTTTTATACCCTTGTATTTAAATTTAGAGGTTTCAAAAAAACAAAAAAAAAAAATCAATTTGGATCATTAAATTATTTATATTTTTTTAAAGGTGAAAGTGAAAGAGAAAAAGGAAAAATTAATGGAAAATTATAATTGTGGTAAAAAGTAAATTATTTTATTTTATTTATTTGAGGTTTTTCTTAATGAAAGGTAATTCTGTAATTAGGTTAAAATGATAGATATTTATTTATTTAAAAAAGATAAAATAAAATAAAAACGAGGATCGTTCCTCTAGAACAGTCCTTCCGGGAAAAAGCCGCACCAAACAATAGAATTTCAGATAGAGGATTTTGCTTCTTTCCTAAAGATGAGGTTTTCTCTATCCATTTCTGGAAAGTGGGCGCTTGCCGATGTCACTTTCTTCTTGCAACAGCAATCCTTTATTCATTTTCAAGGTAAATTTGTTCTCTGTCTTTCTGACCTTGCTTGACGGCGAATCGGATACTGGAAGCACGATTCAGTGCAGTGTCCAGCTTCATCCTGTTCTTGCTCTTTGATTTCTGGGTTGAATTTCAACTAATTTCATTTCTCCGGCGGGAATTTTATTCAAGTTGTTTTGAAGTTGAGATAATTTACATTCCTAGAATTGAGTATTCAAATGGCAATCTCGTGTATTCCAACATGCCAATTTGCTCTCACAAAACCCAAGAATGAGTTCATAAATCAACCCCATCCACTTTCTCTTTTCTCCAAATGTGCATCTCTGAGGGAGCTCAAGCAAATTCAAGCTTATACCATCAAAACAAATCTTCACAATGACATCTCTGTTCTCACAAAGCTCATTAATTTCTGCACGCGTTACCCCACCACTTCGTCCATGGACCATGCCCACCACCTGTTCGATAAAATGCTTGACAAGGATATTGTACTGTTTAACATAATGGCTCGTGGTTATGCTCGCTCTAATTCTCCATATCTCGTATTCTCTCTGTTTGCTCAAGTCCTGTGCTCTGGATTGCTTCCTGATGACTACACATTCTCGTCCCTTCTCAAGGCGTGTGCTGGTTCCAAGGCCTTGGAAGAAGGCAGGCAGTTGCATTGCTTTGCTATTAAACTGGGATTTGGTCACAATATTTACATATGCCCAACCCTTATAAATATGTATGCGGCGTGCAATGACATGAATGCAGCACGGGGAGTTTTTGATGGAATGGAGGAGCCATGTATTGTTAGCTATAATGCCATTATTACAGGCTATGCTCGAAGTAGTCAACCCAATGAGGCCTTGTCATTGTTTAGAGAATTGCAAGCTAGCAATCTCGAGCCTACTGATGTTACAATGCTTAGTATAATTATGTCATGTGCTCTGTTGGGAGCACTAGATCTTGGAAGGTGGATTCATGAATATGTTAAGAAGAAAGGATTTGATAAATTTGTGAAGGTGAACACTGCACTTATAGATATGTATGCGAAATGCGGTAGTATAGTTGATGCCATTTCGATCTTCGAGGGAATGCGTGTGAGAGACACACAAGCTTGGTCTGCAATGATAGTTGCATATGCAACTCATGGGGATGGCTTGAAAGCCATCTCGATGTTTGAAGAGATGAAGAAAGCAGGAGTTCGACCCGATGAGATTACGTTTTTGGGACTTTTGTATGCTTGCAGTCATGCTGGACTAGTAGAGGAAGGTAGAGGGTATTTCTATAGCATGTATAAAAACCATGGAATGACTCCAGGGATCAAGCATTATGGATGTATGGTGGATTTGCTTGGTCGAACAGGTCGATTAGACGAGGCTTATAAGTTCATAGATGAATTGGCAATTAAGCCGACACCTATTCTCTGGCGCACCCTGTTATCTGCTTGCAGCAACCACGGTAATGTCGACTTGGCAAAGCGAGTCATTGAACGGATTTTTGAATTAGATGATTCCCATGGAGGCGACTATGTCATATTATCGAACTTGTGTGCTCGATTAGGAAGATGGGAAGACGTGAACCGTCTGAGGAAATTGATGAAAGATAGAGGGGTGGTGAAGGTTCCTGGGTGTAGTTCTGTGGAGGTAAACAATGTAGTACATGAGTTCTTCTCTGGAGATGGAGTTCACTCCATTTCAGTTGAGCTGCGACGAGCGCTCGACGAGTTAATCCAGGAAATAAAGTTAGCGGGATATGTACCGGATACTTCTTTAGTATATCATGCTGATATGGAAGAGGAAGCGAAAGAGCTCGTCCTGAGATATCACAGTGAAAAGCTAGCCATGGCTTTTGGGCTCCTAAATACACCTCCCGGTACAACTATAAGGGTAGTCAAGAACCTCCGTATTTGTGGAGATTGTCACAATGCTGCAAAGCTTATATCTCTGATTTTCGGGAGGCAGATCGTCATTAGGGACGTTCAACGATTCCATCGCTTTGAAGACGGGCAATGCTCCTGTTGTGATTTCTGGTAAGAGAATATGTTGAAATCATAAGCTATTGTTACAGTTGATATTTCTTCTGCAATGGCCATGCTCCTTTATGTTTGTATAGCCATGAAGATCTCAGAACAAGATTCATTTGAAGTTTGGATCTCCCCCGTATATCCTATATCTATCCATAGTTGATGGTCCACTTCCTATAGAACCTATCACTAAAATATCATCTCTAAGATTAGGGTTAAGTGGAGGTAAAAGGGTTTTTCATAAGATGGAAAATTCAAATTATTAGCCCCGCACGAGATTTGTGAGATTTGTGAGATTTATGAGTAAGTGATTGTCTGATAATGAACAAGGAATGCTCGTATTTCTGTTGAACAAGATGTATTGAACTCATAATTCATTAGAGACTTTTGATGAATGTGAACAAAGTCTTGTAAATAAACTCCTCTCGGTTGTTCAATCATTAGATAACGAGTCATTTTATGAGAAATTCTTACTATAAGTCAAACTCAATAGAATTTGATTAGTCTTTTTTTATGTCGTGATAATGTGACTATTGCTTAATATTAATCATCTAAAATTGATTGCCTCTTAATCAAAGTACTTTTAAGTTGCTCTTTCATACATTTAACATTTTAAAATAGTAAGCTACATCCCACTAACCTCCTCGAATAATTTCATCAACTGATTTGTTTTATGTATTTCTTTTGACGGTGGTCGCCCATAGATCACCAAAAAATGATATTTTGGCTCGGTTATAATTATAGATATAATTATAGATAGGATAGAAATTGAATTCCATTGGTAAACAAAATTAATACTCTACAATCATTCACACCCAACCAATTATAGGTCTAATAAGCATAAAAAGGAAAATAAATAGAAATTAGAAACGACACCGTTTTGGGTAGTTGTTGAGATATTAGGTGAAATTGGAATAATTCAACTGACGTCCAAGGATGTAAATTAAAAGGAAAGACATGAAGATAAGCCTCTTCGTAAAAAGAAAAAAAAAAGAAAAAGAAAAGTATATAAAAATCGAGGACGACAAGGACAGGACCTTCCTTCTGAACAGTCCAATCAGAACCCGCCACGTCAAACAGCGAATTTTATTATGTGTAAAGATGGCTTTACGCTATTGGTTTGTCGCGGAGGGATAAGCGACCGAGCGGGTAACCCGGAAAATAGTTCGTCGCTTTTTCTCTTTTGAAATTATAGATTAAACGGTGTCGTTTTTTTTTTTTTTTTTTTTAATTACTGTAACAACAACTATTCTAATGTTGAAAATTAAAATTAAAATCAAATTTGAAGTTTGAAGATCTGGGATTTATTTAATATATTATTCTCTCTCATTCTCTTTTTTTTTTTTCTATTTTTTTCTATTTTTTATTTCCTGTCTTTTGCTTTGACGTCGACCCCAAGCTTGAAACGACAGCGATCTATTACTCTCTCTCTCTCTCTCTATCTCTCTCTTTATTCTTCTTCCTCTTCTTCTTCCACCGTCTTCCACCTTCTCAATTCTTTTGCCGCCTTTACTACATTTTCTCTGCATTTCTCTCCGGCGGAAGTTTCTCTTCACATTTTCAAGGTAAATTTGCTTTCTATCTCCACTTTTACTGCATATGTTCTTCTTCGATGGACCATTGAGGTTCTGACTACTTCTATGGAACACCTAGACAATGTCTTTGGATCTCTTTGTGATTTCCGTCGCCGGAATTTTGTTTGAGGTTTCTGTGTGAGATTCTGATGATTTGCTAGTTGAAGGAGATCGAGTATTGTTTTGCTGTTTGTTTTATACTTGTTTGAAGTTGGAGAAATTGTATCTAATGAAGTGCGGATGAATTTTCTTTTTCGTTTTTGTTTAGTGTTCCGTTTCTTTTGCTTCGCCTTGTCTTTTCTGGTACTGTTAATCATTTTAGTTTGAGTCTTGTATTTTTTTTTTTTTTTTTTGAGAAAGTGTTTTTTGCGATTTACGCGGCATGTAAGGTCGGATTATTGATGTTAGAATTAAGTTCTGAAACTTATTAAATATCTGTCGTATGTAGCTGGCCTACTATCTTGTGCATTAAGTAGCAATAGGATTTGCGATATTTTGCAATTAATGCATGTCGAGAAGGTCTCATTTAATTTATATCTACCACTTGTTCCGAGATATTTCTGTTCTTTGTTACCAATTGTTTCGTGTAAATATGCTTTCAGAAATAGTCTCGAGGAGCAAGATTTCCAGCTACTGGGGCTTTATTTTATTGTTGCTTAATGATGGTGGCTTGGGATTAGAGCTATTGGTTATTAGGCAATTGTTTAATTGCCAGAATGAAGAAAAGTTATGGCCGGGTTCTGGTTGCGTCCCTGTCTATGCTGTTGTTGATGGTTTATGTTATCTCAAGAAGTTCAACTCGGCAAAATTATTATGCAACGCCCTTGTACAATTCCGTTGCTCCTCTTCAGTGGCTCAATCCTGCAGTTCCAACTGCAGTACAAAATCCTGAAATTGCATATCAAGTGATTTCTGCTGACTCTATAATATCCAGTCTGTTCACTCCGGGGAACTTTACTGATGGAGAGAATCGAGCTCTTCAGACTTGGAACCATTTAAGAACCATAATTAATCATACACGAGGTTTGCCTAATGCCGTTGAGGCCATTAAAGAAGCTGGGGGTGTATGGGATATTCTCAAGGCTTCGATTGAAAAGGAAAGGCTTGGTTATATAAATGGAAGTGCACGTGCGAAAGAGAAGCAATGCCCTCATTTTCTAACTAAAATGAATGCTACAAAGCTTGAGCACAATGGTCATAAGCTGAGAATGCCATGTGGCCTGACTCAGGGTTCTTCAATCACAGTCATTGGCATTCCAGATGGACTTCTTGGAAATTTTCGAATTGACTTGACAGGGGAACCACTGCCTGGGGAGCCTGATCCACCCCTCATTTTGCATTACAATGTTCGGCTTTTGGGGGATAAGTTAACTGAGGATCCTGTAATTGTTCAGAACACCTGGACAGTTTCTCATGATTGGGGAGATGAGGAGCGATGTCCATCCCCTGGTTCTGATGAAAATGGAAAAGGTATAAACGTCTATCATATTTCTTTGATTAATTTCATGCATTCACTAAGCAAAATAACTATTTTAGTCAAAATTATGTTTTAAAAATGGAGTCTAGATTAAATTGTGTTGCTTCTATTTATAAGCAATTCAAGTTTGATTACATACGATCTTACCTTGTGGCTCGCTGATATTAAAGTTATTAATGCATATGCTTGCATACTTTTCAACAACATTGACTCAAGTCGCACGATGTGCATGTAATTGATTTATCAAGCATTGTTTCCTTTCACTTTGAAATTAATGTTGTTGATTTTATATCCTAGTGGATGAATTGGAGAAATGCAACAAGATAGTGGGCAATGTCGAAACTCGCCTTTCTGATTCAAATAAGAATTTCAACAAATCAAAATCTATGGTGCAAGGATCTAAAACAAGACCGTACTTCCCTTTCAAACTGGGTCAACCATTTGCTGCTACACTTAGAGTGGGAGTAGATGGAATCCAGATGACAGTTGATGGAAAACATGTTACTTCTTTTGCTTACCGCGAAGTATTATCACTCATTCTTATATTCGTTGTCTTTACGTTGATCTCTGAACAATCACTCTAATGCTGTTTTGGCTTGCTTCTTATTTAGACTTTGGAGCCATGGCTGGTCAGTGAAGTGAAGATTTCAGGAGACTTGAAATTAATTTCTGTCCTGGCTAGTGGTTTGCCCACATCCGAGGACTCTGATCATATTGTTAACATAGAAGCATTGAAATCTTCACCCCTCTCACCGGAAAAACCATTGGATCTTTTCATTGGTGTTTTCTCCACAGCAAACAATTTTAAATATCGGATGGCCATTCGGAGAACCTGGATGCAGTATCCTGCAGTACAGTCAGGGTCTGTTGCAGTTCGCTTCTTTGTTGGGTTGGTGAGCTTCGCATGTACTCTTCTTTGATTGAAAAGAATCCCATACAAGTACTTGGTTTCATAGGATTCGAAGTTTTAGCTGTTCGTCACATGAACCACAATTTATTTCCAAAATTTATCTTGAGGCCACTTCTAAGTCTGCTCATAATGTTTTCAAGTGAAGTTGAGTGAGCTGCTTGAGAAGCCTGCTACTCTATTTTTAAAAATCTATTGGTTGGGTACTTGAATTGGAATGATTCATCAGCTGTTCATAAGAAAAGTGTGAATTCATAAAGAATACAGTTTTAAGTGGCTTAAAATCAGTTTGCTTCATTTGCAGCATAAGAACCAAATAGTCAATGAGGAACTGTGGGATGAGGCCCGAACATATGGTGACATACAGATGATGCCTTTTGTTGACTATTACAGCGTTATTACCTGGAAAACGTTGGGCATCTGCATCTTCGGGGTAAAGATTCGTTCTTTCACTTGTGAATTTATCATATGATTCAAGTTAACAATCTCGCTGCTTTGACAGGCAGAGATTGCTTCAGCGAAGTATATCATGAAGACAGATGATGATGCCTTTGTTCGAGTGGATGAAGTTCTTGCTTCTTTAAAAAGGATTGATGCACAAAGTGGATTGCTTTATGGACTTATCAACTCAGATTCTCAACCTCACAGAGACCCTGAGAGCAAGTGGTATATTAGCATGGAGGTAAATTTCCACATCGAATTTTGCTTATATGGGGAAATGATCTAACATTGCGTGATAACCCAAGACTAAAAATTCACTTCACTTTTTTTTTTTTTTTTTTTTTTTTTTTTTTTTTTTTTTNTTTTTTTTTTTTTTTTTTTTTTTTTTTTTTTTTTTTTTTTTTTTTTTTTTTTTTTTTTTTTTCACTCTTATGGGTCTTACCTAACCTGACTGCCCTGAAAGGAATGTTAACATGAAAGGAACTTTAATCGACATTTCTGTTAAAAAAAGAGTTTTTCCAAATATAATTCACATTTTTTAACAAGCTTGCTCATTATTTGCGTGTGTTAAAATATCATTAATAGCTCAATAGGGTGAAGTCCAATAATTATATAAACTCATTGTATATTTATTTTTTGGAAGATGGTTTAGGTATCTTTACCTAGGAAAAAAATTTAGATATGTTAGGAATAAATTGTCTGGTCTCTACGGTAAATAACCCCTCACCCTACTTCATCAGAGAGAGTATGCAATAGTTTCTTCAGAATGTCTTGTAATATATTCTCGATTGATAATAAAGAGTGTGAGTGTTTTCCACAAAGAATTGTGTTCAACAGCCTGTATACCGCATTCTCGATTTATCTAATATTAGTCGGCTAGTTTTTATTTTCTACCATCTTATATTCATTGAATGCTCCAATGTAGGCATGGCCCGAAGATAATTATCCAACATGGGCACATGGTCCTGGGTATGTAGTGTCTAATGACATAGCTAAGACCATATCCAAAAACTACAAAGAGGGCCGCTTAAAGGTATCTGCTATTTCATTGATCGAAAAAGGTATTATTCCATAAAGGAAAAACTAAAAACAGGATGTCATTTCTTCAGATGTTTAAATTAGAAGATGTAGCCATGGGAATCTGGATAGAAAACATGAAGAAAGACGGCCTCAAAATTCAGTACGAGAAGGACGACAGAATTCACATTGAAGGTTGTAAGGATGATTATGTGGTTGCTCATTACCAGGGACCTCGGGAGATGCTCTGTTTATGGCAGAAACTCCAGGAAGGAAATGGTATTAGATGCTGTGGTTCTGATAACTAAGAGGTACTATTCTGACGGTCGAACTAGTACATATTAAACAACGATACAAGGGTCGATCCCCCCTGAAAGAGAAGAGGTAACATGACCTCGTAACAATTGCTGTGTAATTAGATGTTTGTGTAGAGAAACCTATGAATTAAAGAGTTGCTTGAAATTTTGTACATTTCAAGTGACCGAGAGTGTCGTGTTAGAATGAGAGTTGTAGCATGTACAGTGGTATATAGTAACAATAGGCAATCAATTAAATTCTTACCAAATCGTGGCTTCATCACAATTCATTTTCAATGATGTTTGTGCAATTACATTTACAACTTGCCTTAATTCTGAACATATCTATCATTGATTATCATACAAAATCCATCTGCCTGCAGTATTTGGTATAATAGATGTATGCTCTACCTCTACCCAGAACAGTATGTATCACATTATGTCCAGTCAATTGATTATCATACAGATTAGGAGCTAATGCATGTGCAGTTCACTCTTACATTCCAATGTGGGGAAGTTAAATAGCTTTGACTGGAACCCAAAGGGTGAAGAAGCCTTTGACATCAGACCAGGCATGCCACCTGCGGTAAAATTGAGCGGAATATAGCAATCTAGATATTTTAGAAAGAAAGATTTAGATATTTAAGAAGTAGAATTTTGTGGTTACGGAGAATTCAGCTACAAGAGAACTAGTAATGGAGAGCTTTTCCCTCTTTTCTGTCTGCCTCATTGGTCTTAAGAATGCTGGTTTTAAGAATGAGTGATTGTCTTTCTCCGACTCTTACTGTCCAACCGGATAGCGGACAACTAATGCGTTCCACTTATTGAACAGGGTTCTATGGTCAGTCCGCGACCCCTGGATACCGAAGGCGTCTTTAGGGTGATCTCGTAGTTTCTACGGAGTGGAGACGATGGGGTCGGTCCATGTATTTTCCTTCCTTTTGCTGCATTTCGCTCAAAGAGTTGAAGGGAGATAGTGCATCAAGCTGTTCGCAAGGGTCAACTTGATCCTCTTTTCCAGGGATCCCAGATGAGAGAAACCTAAGAGAGCTGTCGACTCTAACTATTGTCCATGTACGATCCATACTAGATCTGACCTCTAATATAAATACTCCTCCAACGTGACTGAGTTAAGGGTATAACTCTAATACCATATTAAAAAATACGACCCCCTACAATGACAATAGTATGATATTAGATCGTATACTTTCGTGGCTTTGCTTTTAGTTTTTCCGTAAGGAGATATATTCATTATTTATTAATACATGATATTCCATTAATTAATTAATTAATTAATGTCAACAATATTGAACACATCTGACTCCAACAAATTCCAGATCCTTCTTCAACCTTCTTCTTTCTTCTTCAACCCCTCCTCTTAATACCCCTCTCCACTCCTCTTCTTCCTCCACTATCCCATTCTCTAATCCCTTCAATTCCCCTCCGATTTCCCATCAATGCCTTCCGAGCCAGACCCCTCTGAGCTTTCTTCAGCCCTCGAAACACTAATTCTCAACACAGACGTGTCTCTACTGGCACCCCATTTTCTAGGTTTCGCCACTATGATCCATACAATCGCTCCGCAATCCCCAAATCAAGGAATCGAAACAAACCCCACTTTACCCGACCGGTTCATCTTCTTCAATCCTTTTCTCCATCAATTGATAATGATCCAATCCACTCCTAAGAACAGCCAGCCCCCAGCTTCGAAAGCTTCGATCATAGCCATGCCCTCTGTTCATGTCTCTGCACAAACTGAGTGTGTGATTTGCTTGGATGAGATCGAAGTCGGGGGCGTTGCTAAAGAAATGCCCTGTAACCATAAATTCCATGGCGATTGCATTGAGAAGTGGCTGGAGTTACATGGGTCGTGCCCTGTTTGTAGATATGAGATGCCAGTTGATGATGATGAAGATGAAGGGAAAAAGGTTGAAGATGAAGGGACTGAGAGAATGGGAGAAAGGGAGATTTGGGTGAGTTTTTCCTTTGATAATCCTATGGGAAATCAGGATTCTCTGCAAACTCCTCCAATTGATTCTGATCATTCTTATGTACAGTGAAATACTTAATAGTTCATATATATATTCTTCTCTTTGCTCTGTCTCTGATTGTGTGTAATCATGCCACTTTTCAAATGAATCCCTCAGATTAGAACAAAGATCTTTGATACTTTGAAGAATTCTGGAATTAAATTGTGAGTCAATTCAGTAGAACAACTCACAAAACAGACATGATTGAATTAAGGGTCCCTTTTAGGCTTTCCCTTTTGATCTCTTCAGATTTTAAAATGCATTTGTAAGGAAGAGGTTTATGACTTTTATTCTCCAATTGATATAAATCTCCAACATCAACTTGTTAGTGTCACTGTACTGCAAAGCCCTTCTGCCATTCAACATCTCTTGCAGTGGCTGCTGCTTCTGCCATTACTTAAAATAAAATATCATCTGTTCTAAAAATATACACCAGTTATGAATCACTCATATACATACAGATACCTGGTTTGCATCTCGGGAAGCTTGATACCTTGGCCAAGTTGAATCATAATTACATCTTTGTCGGCACATGGTCAGAATTATGGTCTCTTTCTACTTCTTGCAAGCTTACGGTTTCATGTTTTGTTTTATTTTTCGATGGGTTTTTTCACTGTTTCCTCACGTTACTACTTCACTATCAATCACTGAAGAGTATTTAACTTTGCAATGTGGTCCTTGTTGATTCACACTGGATTCCACATATCCCATAAAAACATTTCATTAAAGTGAAGAGACAGAAGAAAGGCACTGGAGACGAAGATTACCCAACTTTTAAATCCTCTTTTTAGATCTCTAAACTCAGCAACAATATGGTTGACAATCTTGGCCAGTTGAAGATAAGCAATTACATCTGAAATGATGAGCAAATTGTCGCGTTTCATGACTTATTTTGAAGGTGGGTTTGGAAAGAGATTGAAGAATGAAAAGGCAACATGGAAAGAGAGGAAAATTGGAAAGAAAAAATGGTAATGGGTCTTGTCTGATCCACCATGGAAGTGGAGAATGAGGAAGAAGAAGTCAAATAAAAAAACAATAAATGGTGAGCTGTTTTGAATGGGAAGAAGAAGAAGAAGAAGAAGATGAACATTCTGGACAATCATGATGAACAAATTTGAAACCCGAATTCGTCAACCTTGTAATGGATTATGAATGGAAATCTTCTCCTTTTTTTCATATTCAAGTCTAAACAATCATAAACGAACGGATACTATTTGAACACATGATTACTACAAAATACTTAGAAAAATTGAAAGTAACTGTCTATACCAACAAAGTGCACTTCTCGTTTATGGGCCTTAATTACCACATATGCATGAGAGCGATCTTAAGAATAGAAACTACATGGTTAAGTGTGTGATTGACCTCCATTTAATTCGAGATAATTCATGTGTTAGGTTAAATTATCTCATCCAATTATTTCATATCAAAATTTTTAAAACCACATATTATATTCAACAAAGGTTTTTTTTTTTTTTTAAATACTAAAATGTTATATTTAAAAAAAATGGAATGATTAAAAGAAAAACAAAAATGCTCCAAACACTAAAAAAAAAAAAAAAAAAAGTTGAAAGTGGGAACTCTCCCTCTACCAAAGAATATTGAATCATTAGTTGTTAGAAAATTTTGAATATATGGATTACTTTTCTTTTTTCTTTTTTCTTGTTTTCATACCCAAAAAAAAATAATGTCGAGATGTTTCCACACCCTAATCCTTAATTCCATCAATCTTCTACTTTATTCTATCCCGCTTCTGTTAAAGACGAAAACGAAACATTTCTTATAAGGGTGTAGAAACCTCTTTCTAGTAGACACGTATTAAAGCCGTGAGGTTGACGACGATACGTAATAGGCCAAAACTTGTTAGTGATGAGCTTGAGCTATTACAAATGATTTCAGAGTCACATACCAGTGTGACAGTGAGGATTTTAGGCTCCCAAAGGGAGAGGATTGTGAGATCGATGTGGTAGAGTGGACGTTGGGACTCCAAGGGAGTAGATTGTGAGATCTCACGGATAGTGTGCTAACAAGAACGTTGGGCTCCTAAGGAGGTGGATTGTGAGATTGATATGTTAGAGACGGGTCTTAAAGTAAATGGATTGTGAGATCTCACCTCAATTTGAGGAGGGAGGATGTGAAATCTCTCTGTACTAGATGCATTTTAAAACTGTGAAGTTGACGAACGATACATAACAAGTCAAGTTATTGCTCTCTCCACCCGTACTTATGCTTCTTACGAGATTTAGCTCGTATGTAAAATTAAAAATAAATAAATAAATAAATAAATAATAAAGTTTCCATTGGGGTCTAATTGTGTAAAAACGAAACTTTTGGGGGGCTTTACGGAGAAACAGAGGCAGTTTTTAAAATAAATAAATAAATAAAAAAAAAAAAAAAGATGATTGGAAATGCCTCCTAATTGTCCTGACTTGTTCAAACTGACACGTGTCCGTGACCAAAGAAAGATATGCCTCCTAATTGGACCAATGAGAGCCACTAGAAGAAGATATTTTAAAAAGGCAGATATGCTCCTTCACCTACCGACACGTGTTCATTAATCTTTTTGTAGTGTAGATGGACGGGTGGGATGCGTTTAGATGATGCTTTTCGTGCATCTTTTTGTGGAGACGGTGCTGATGTGGAAGGAGACAGTTTTTAAGAGAGTGCTAGCTATGAGAGGCACCATGGTGGGCCCTCAGCCACGTGTTTATTTTACAAGTGGGGAGCTCGTACAGCTAAGCAAGCCCCGAGCCGAGTACTCGCCCAAAAACTCGACGCCCAAACAACTTTATTTATATCTTTTAATTTCATTTTCATTCTAACTTTTTTATTGTTACTTTGCTTTCATCCTTATACTAATTAGTTTGAATCGGTAAACATGCACAATAATGCTATCGTATAAACTTTTATGCTTACATTAGCATGAAAGAAGTGATTAGGGTTACGATAAAAAATGATCGAATTTGAGTTGGCTTGGGATGACATCGACCAAGGAGATAGCAGGTGTGAGCCTCACAAGTGGCTAACCATGGACTTGGGTTTCAGCCCTAAGTCATTTTTCTTCTCTCTTTACTCGATGGCTCGGCTCTTGTTCTGTTTGATCCATTTTGATCCACTTGATTTTTTTAGTCTTTTCAACTTGTTATTATGGTCTATTTTACGGCATAACAATTATCATTGAAAAACGTCAATTTTGTTACCTAAGATCGATTTTGCGTATATATAATTTTTTTTTATGCGTAAATACTTTATTTAATAATAAGAAAAAAAAAATGTTATACAATTGAATTTTAAAATTATGAGGAAAAAAATATCTATTAGTTTCAAGATTTTTCCATTATTTTTCTCTTACTCTTTGAAAACGATCCATTATCAATTATGCATTGAGATATTTTTGTAAAAAAAATTAAAAAAAAAAAAAAACAAAGCAGAATGACAGCCAATCCCAAGGGGACACGTGAGTAATAAATCATTTATTTTATTTAGAAAAATAATTGATTTTAAAACCTATGGTAAAATTTAAGTAGAAAAGTGTCTAATTGTACTTTGAAGCATTAAACCCCACAAAAGTTAATGGCTTTTCAACCAAATGCAACCAATTTAAATTAGCTATTTAGCCAAACTCCCCACCTGATAGTGTCCATTGAAATATGTTCGGGGTCCAAAAAGAAGGGCAGTGCCCACTTCTAATAATAACATTAAAAATAATGATATTTCACTTTTGCCTCTCGACTCCCACTTATCTTACATCTTTCAAGTCATTTCACAAAGTCAAACTAGAATCGAGCTCAACATGGTCTTCTTTTCCTGTTGATTCTACCAAACTCATTCTTTTAGCTGTGGTTTTACTTATGCGAATCACTAATTAGATGACGAGACATTTGGATATATTAAGAGAGTCATAATTAAGACATTTGAACTTCATCGAAGCTTAATTTAATGAAAAAAAAAAGTAAATTAAAAAAAATTAATTGGCCAAGAGTGACGTGGTGATGCTGACATGGAATAAAAAGGATGAAACAGCACAACACTATCTTTTTAACCAATGTGGGGAATCTAACAGCACAATAAAGATCTATATGGCCACATGAAATTGTGGTTCATAACGTTTCTACCATTGCTGACGTGGAACCGCCCACCTTCTCCATTTCACACCCCCCTCTCTATATCCTCTCTGTATGCCTCAATTTTCTCTCCGTAGATCACCAAACTAACAGGAAAGATTAGGAAGAACAGTTCGATTCAACATCCATAAACAAAGAGATTTGAAGAACAGATTCTCTGGTTTTGTTCGATTGTTTGTTCGTTTAAATCCGAGAACGAAAATGGCTGAAGTCGAAGTCAGAGACCCAACAATCAAGCTATTTGGGAAGACGATTTCTTTGCCATTCAACCATGTCGATCATGATTCTGAATCCAAATTTGCTTCTTCAGAAGCTACTGTTCTTAAAGATTCCCAGAAGGTTGGAGTTCTTCTGCAATTCGTTTCGTTTCAGAGTGTCTGTTAATTGAGTCTCTGTTTTTCTCGGCGTTTCAGAATCCAAAAATGGAGCTTTTTCGTTCTGGGTTTTCATTTTCTTTCCGTTTTAATCATTTTTAGTTGCTTGTTCATCATTCTCTAAGCAAGAACAGGATTTGATTCTTGGATATTGAAGTTCAAAGATTGAACCGAGTTTCGCCTGATACTCTGTTTTAAGACGTGAAATTTGAATGTTCTTCTGCAGGAAACTTCATGTGAAGAACAGGGGAATGGCAGTGAAAAACAGAGCACAGAGCAAACGACATCGGTAATCAGTGAGAACCCATCAGTAGAAAGAGAAATTTCATCACCAAAAGCTGCAAAAAAGGAAGAAGAGAGCGATTCAAGCATGTCCCCTGACAATAAAACCTTAAAAAAACCAGACAAAATCCTTCCTTGTCCTCGATGTAACAGCACGGACACCAAATTCTGTTACTACAACAACTACAATGTCAACCAACCTCGTCATTTTTGCAAGAATTGCCAAAGATACTGGACGGCCGGTGGGACAATGAGAAACGTTCCCGTCGGCGCCGGCCGACGGAAGAACAAAACCTCATCTTCTTCACATTTCCATCAGTTAATAATTCCCGACGGCGGAAATGGAACCTTTCTCACTTTTGGCTCAGATTCTTCAAATGGGTTTCTCTTTGGTACAGAAAATGGAGATGACCAGTCAATTACAGCCTCCAATTCATCGGAGAAAGGAAGTAAAATCACTTCACAGCAATCAGTAGTGAAAAAGATTGTCCCGTTTCCATGGCCTTATTATTCAATGTCTCCGCCGCCATTCGCCCCGCCGGTGTATCCTGTGACGTATTACCCTGCGCCACCGTACTGGGAGTACACAGCGCCGCCTTCTTGGACGGTAGTTAATCCCAACAGTGAAAGTTCGTTAACAAATTCCTCTGTTTTGGGGAAACGGTTAAGAGATGAGAGAAGTGTGAAACAGAGCAATTATGAACAACCCTGTTTCTTGATTCCAAAGACATTGAAACTGGATGATCCAAACGAAAAAGCTGCAGCAAGCTCCATCAATGGCGGACTTTTCAGCTCTTTCCAACAAACTTCAAAGGGAAAAGTAGAACATCACAGTGAAAGTTACTCGCTTTTGCAGGCAAATCCAGCAGCTTTTTCTCGGGCTTTGAAATTCCGAGAGATTGCTTAGTTTCTTAGATCAAAAACGATGCCATTAAACAAACCCAAATCCCAATTATTCTGTTCTTGAGACTAATTAACCTAAAATTAGAGTGGAAATTATTGTTGTTTTCCAGTAGGGGCAGTTTAATGAGGACAAATCTGGACCCGACATCAGACATGAACACCCATGTTTGTAGGTTGGAGCATTTGTTTCTGTCGAGCTTTTCTGTACATTATTATTACAATCGAGATATAGATTCTTGCTTCAACAAAAACTTGCAAATATGGATATGGATGAAGTTGATTCCCAAGCTCGATTTTGATCGTTTTCTTTGCATCTTTTCCTACGAGTCGATGACTATTCTATTCCTCGAATCGAGTTGATTCATCACAAATGAAGAAGTAAGAGAGGTATAGATGCCTTAAAGTGCTGGTTGAGCTTAGAAAAGCTTTGATTCTGATAATTGGGTGTGATAGTATGTAGACTTATGTTGTTCTACACCAAGATTCATTGTGATTAAGGAAGGGACCCAATTGCATGTGATGCCATAAACTTTCATTATCATGCTACCCATCTCCCTCCTTCCCTACTTTTCAAGATAGCTTCAAATCCACGAACCAGATCATAGGTAATTCATGTTACGAATTATGAATCTTCATAATAATATGATATTGTCAAAAAACCTCGTACAAAACATAAACTTCTACAATTCTTGCGAGAGCCAAAAAATCGTCTACGGGCAAAACACTGTATCCATATAACTGCTTACCACCTCCATTCAAACTTTACGAACCTAGGTAATAATATCTCGATAAAAGAGGTGACAAAGGGGATGAGCCAAACAGGGAGTAGGCAGAGAATCCCTACCGACTGAACCCAAAATCCAATTTGACCCTTGAATCGATCCCGAGAATTCAAGGATGAGATTACTTTTTCTAATAATAAAAAAGAAGGGCTTGTGTATAAATTATTTCATAGGAATTGGAAGTATGAGTCAGGATAATATGTTATTAATGGAAGTGCAAATAAATAAATAATAAATAATGCATGGTTTTTGGAGAAAGCATCTTAGAAGCAAAGTTTTTGAAAAGTGAAAGCAACTTTACATTCCACCCAAAAAGGTAGATTGGAAAAAGATACAACAATTTGTGATTTTAAATAAGTTATTGTATATGATCTCGATCGGAAATCCAAGCTATCATCGTTGACGATTTATAGTTAGTCTTATAATATGTATATAGATTCTTCGTGAAGAATGTATTTTTATAAGTTTATAAACAAGCTATTTGCTAAATATATTTATATATTCACTCGGGGTTTTTTTTTCTTTTCTTTCTTTTTTTTTGCAAATAGTATTTGAGATATCAGTTGATGATGATGGTGTGAAGGAACTAGGTGACTATGAAACAGTTTCATAGACCTGAGTTGTGTGTTGAGTAGTGACCATTCTCGTGTTCAAACACAAGAGCTTGATAATAAGATTCAAACTGTAATATCTCACATTGGTTGTAGAGGAGAACGAAACTTCTTTTATAAGGGTGTGGAAATATTCCCTTAGCAAACACATTTTAAATCCTTGAGGGGAGATTGAAAGGAAAAGCCCAAAGAGGACAATATCTGTTACCGATGGGCCTGGGCCGTTACAAATGACATCAAAGGTAGACACCAGACAATGTGCCAACGAAGAGGTTGTTCCCCAAAGGGATAGATACGAGGCGACAATGTGCTAGTGAAGAGGTTGTTCCCCAAAGGGATAGATACGAGGCAGTGTGCCAGTAAAGACGTTGAGTCCCGAATGGGGGTGGATTGTAAGAATCCCACATTGGTTAGGGAGGAGAACGAAACTCCGTTTATAAGGGTGTATAAATCTTTCCCTAGTAGACGGGTATTAAAGCCTTGAGGGGAAGCCAGAAACGGAAAGCTGAAAGAGAAAGTTCAAAGAAGACAATATATGGTAGACGAATTTTAAAGCATTGAGGGGAAGCCCAAAGAGAATAATATCTACTAGCATCTACTAGCGGTGGGCTTAAGCCGTTATGAATAGTACCATGGTAGACACAAGGCGATGAGCTAGTAAGGACGCTGGCCCCAAAGGGGATGGATTTGGTGGAGTCTCACATCGATTGGAGAAAGTTAAGAGTGCCAATGAGGACATTGGGCCCCATGGATTGTGATATCTCACATTGGTTGGGGAAGAGAACGAAACACCCTTTATACCCAAGATCTATTCACTCTATCAATAACCGAGCCGAATTTGGTGTATCATAAGGGATTCCTAGGGTACGGACCTCCCCCAAGAATTATTTTGAAGATCCAAAACAAAAAAGAACGAGGAAAGCCCGAATTGAAAAGTCCAAAGAAGACAATATCTACTCGTTATGGACTTGATTTGTTACACAAACACAAATTTACTCTCCCATTCTATGTTATGCTTGCTGAAAGATGAGAGCATTTGCAGTGTTTATGAATGTGTTAGAATAAATGGGTGGAACCTGTAAGTATTATTGCATCACATATATATATATATATAGTCATTCACCTATTGTTGTGATTTTGGTCTGTACTTGTACTGAATTGCCCAAAATAGGTAGTGCACAAAATTTAATCCGCTGAGCACACACATCAACCAGTAGAACCTCTCAAGGTGATAATGGTTTATGTTTCTTCCAGATAGCCATGGATGGTGATTGGAGTTACCTGTGACGCTGTTGACGATCGATACGACCACCGAGCTAAGGTAAAACCCCATAGCCATAGAAGCCAAGGAAAGAGATGTGGCCAAGGATCTCATGCTTGCAGGTGCTTCTGTGAAGAAAAATTCCAATGATCCAGCCAAGGAGAGAAGATCTACTGATCCAAGAAACAAGTACTGGATGGCGATCCAAAGGAATGTGATCGGCAATGGTTGAGCGGAGTCGAGTAGACCATGTTCGGTGGCTACTCTCTTGCGCTTCGTCTCGACAACTGCTGCAACTGCCATGGCTCCAATAGAGAAAATTAACCCAACTACTATCCTTTGGAGCTGACTGATTCCCATTTCGGTTTTCGTTATCCTTCGAGCAAACGGGATGATTACTTGATCGTATATCGGGGCGAGGAGCATGATGAATGATGAAGAGAATAGGGAATATGGGGAGAGATGCAGGTGGAACTTTAAAGGAGCCTATTTTGGTGTCCATTGTTGATGCTTGTTCAACTGAAAATGTAGAGAGCTGAGCCACACAGCAGTTGAGGATGATAGTGCAAGCAAATATTGGTAGAATTTTCAACACAATCTTCACTTCTTCAACTTCTTTAACTGTGCATTCTAATGCTGAATGGAATGGCTTGTTCACAACTGCATTATTGAGAAACTTGAGACTCTCTGATGGTTCATCCACAACATCTGTTGAATCTCTTCCTTCTTCATTCTGTTTAGTTTCTTTTCCATCAGGAGCTGGACTCATGGCTATACTCGCTATCGAGTTTCATGAGCTGCTTTGCCAACACCACCGGATATAGCCGAGTAAACAACATTGCTGCTTTGTCACCGCTTGCTTCTTGGCACACACGGCGGTGGGGTTCGCTTGTTGATCGCATGGAGGAGGCTTCAGCGATGGCATCTTTACTTGTATCAGCAATATTGCCCACCCCTGGTCAAATGCTTGGCCTTGGACTTAGCTACTGATAAGAGAATTATGACTTTTACAAGCTGAAAATGCACTATCACAAATGTGGACACACTTGGTGCCTCGTGTTCGATTTCACTCATCCTATTCGCTGCCACTTACCTACTAAATATTTATCAAACGGGTTTATAGCATCTCGAGATGCCTCTAAACCAACCAAGAAGGTTTATAAGAGGCAACAAAATGTTAGACAAATACCATAAATGGACGCCTTCTGATTGGACGTTTCCGATTAGGGTGGAGGACCAATAACGTACGAATGAGGACAAGACGAGAGGAGTCGTAAAAGAAAGAACACACGACCAATAAGGTAAATAAGATTATGATTGTTTTTGCATGACAATAAATATTATTATGATCAACTAAAATATTATCAGTTCAAATCTCTCAACGACTGCATTAATTACCAGTATTAGTGGTTCAACCTCTTTTACACGTGTCGTTGGGGTTAGGGTAAAAAGAGTAAAAAAGTAAAAGAGAGAAAGGGAGAGAGGGATAATTACGAGTAACTGAATGGCAGCACTAATGAGGAAGATGAGATAAGAGGTGAAAAAGGCATCAGAAAGGAAGCCACCAAGGAGAGCAAGGAGGAAGGAAGTTCCCATGAAATTGGTGACATTGTTAGCCAATTTTGACATAGAAAGGTGCATGTAACGAGACAAATACATCACCAAATTGCTTGCATTTGCCGAAAACGCCAAATGCTCCACTATCTCCGCAACTACAAAAAAAAAGCACCCAAAAACACCAAACGTTCATCAAATCTTCTCCAAAACAGATCAAAACCCAATTCTTGAAACAACTTTGAGAATACCCAAATCAAAGGACGCTGCAAACATCCCCCCATGGCGGCCTCTCACAGCCGCCCTCTTCCGCCAGTCCACATACCCTTCCCATCTACGAATCTCAGCACTTTCCTGAGCCCAACAACCAAAAACAATCCTTTAGAGAAAGGCATAAGATACTCAAAAAAGGCTATTGAAAAACAGAGACACCCACCATACTCTGTTTTGGGTTTGAATCTTGTCTGAATAGCAGAGGGGATAAGTGATGGGATATTTAAAGATGAGAGGAGGAGAGAAAGCTAGAAGAAGAAGATGAGAAGAGAACTGTGTAGACCCTCTTCGGAAAATGACTTCCATTCCTCCAACCACTTCATGCTACCAACGAAGAATATTTTTAAAATGTCAATTGGCTTGGAGGATTAAGTGAAGGGTGTTTAAGTAATTCAAACAAAAGGGTAGTTTTGTATTTTTGTAGAGTTCTTATGGAGAATCTTTCACTTTTGAATAATGGTCGATTAGCTCATCCAAAAATTATTTAAATTTTATCAATGCTAGGTTTTCACACGCTTATAAGAAAAGAGGGCGTGCGGCAATCATCGGTTGGGGAGAAGTTTTCATATTCTTATAAGGATCACTTGGGAAAAGAGGGGGCCAGTATCCTCCCTAGTACTGCCCTAACTTCTGTTACCGTTTGTAACCGTCTAAACCCAACACTAGCCTATATTATTTATTATTTGTAACTACTTAAATCCAACACTAGCATATATTGTTGTCTTTGAGCTTTCCTTTCCGTATTTCCCCTCAAGATTTTGAAACTCCTAAGGAGAGGTTTTCACATTCTTATGAGAAATAGTTTGTTCCCTTCTTTAACTGATATATTGTCTCACACTCACCTTCATAAGAAATAATTTGTTACCCTCTCCAACTAGCGGTTCAAACTTTCATCCCTATAAATTTTTTATGGTTGGATTACTCACTCAAAGTTTATTTTCAAGGTCAAGCTTCCCACTTTGGTAGACAAAACTAGTCGATATATAGAACGGTTCTTCCTTTCTTCTTCGTCATTAAGATGTTTTAAGAGTATTTTAGTTCAACAAATATAGAAGATGTCAAATTTTCGTTATCATAAAAGATAATAACGACGTTAAACATTTAACAAAGCTCCAATCAATCTATCCATGTTAAAATTGATGTTGAAGACACTATTTTGGGCAATGAAAGCTGCGTAGCTGATTGCCAGAAGTTTCTTGACTTGAAAGGCATAAAACAGTACACGTCGAGGAGATTAAGGATAACAAAAGAAAGTAACCTTAATAAGGAAAACAAAGCTCGAAGAACATTTAGGATAATATCATATGTTCCACCACTCTGTACGGTTGGTTCCATATTCTTCAGTTACCTCTCTAATCCTTTGAAATCCCATCTGAGATTCACCCTCTTCATGTGGCTCCAACCCCAAGAAAGTCGATAAATGGTGGTGCTTGTTTTGTTGTCTCCGCCGTTACTGATGAAGATCCACCTCTTAGAACGTGAGATGTGGCCGTTTGTGAGCCGCCTACGCCGTCGTTTGATGCTAACGCCGCCGTGTTATATGGCTGGTATTGGTGGTGGCTGCGTGGTTCCACAAATCCATGGCCTGTTCCTTCCCAAAATCTGCTCTTGGGATCTGCACACACCATCAAACCTTCAAACATTGGATAAGACAAGAGAGTTGGAGCATCGCTGGAAGAGAGTTCTACGTTGGAATTAAGAAAATAATCATAGATTTATAAGTAAATAATGCATTTCTATTGATACGGAACTTTTTTGGAGAAGCCTAAAGCAAAACCACGACAATATCATATTATTACGAGGATCTAAGACCTTTCAGAGAAGCCCAAAGCAAAATAATGAGAGTTTATGCTCAAAGTGGATAATATAATACTATTGTTGAGATCAATGATTCCTAACATGGTATCAGAGTCATGCCCTTAATTTAATCATGTCAGTAGAATCTTCGTAAGTCGAACAAAGAAATTCCTAGTCTCGAAGGTGCTCGAAGGTATAGTCAAAAGTGACTCATGTGTTGAACAAGAGATGAACTTTGTTCGAGGGCTTTAGAAAAAGAAATCAAGCCTCAATTAAGGGGAGACTATTTGAGAGCTACATAGACCTCAAGAGAGACTCTATGATATACTATACTTTATTCGATGGGAGGATTAATAAGAGAGAGTCCCACTGATATGAAGCCTTATGAGAAAGCCCAATGCAAAGTCACTAGAGCTTATATTCAAAATAGACAATATCATAACTTCAATCTAATCGAACAACAAACCTGGAAGAACATTCAGAGTTGAAAGCGGAGAACATGAGCTGAAGAAGGGTTGATTAAGCCTATGATGACTGTTCATTGATTCTCCTCCACCAGTGGCCATTTGGGTTAAAAAGCCATAATCAACAGCACCAAAAGGAGAACGAGCTGTCGGGTGCCGGTTGTCTTGTTCATTGGGAAGGACAAGAAAACTCAAATCTTCTTCCATTTTTCTGTAAACAGATTGGTTCAGCTTCCTCCTTCTATATGAACGAGACTGCTCTCTATATTTCCTCGCCATTATAACATGCCAATGATTCTTCACAGCGTTATCCGTTCTTCCCGGAAAAAGCCTTGCAATCATCGCCCATTTGTTCCCATATATCCTATGAGCCTGCATTAGCCTCTCTTCTTCTTCCTCACTAAACACCCGTCTATTAATCCTGGGATCTAATTGGTTAAACCATCGCAGTCGACAGCTCTTCCCTGCATAACCCAAAACAGAGAAATTGAGTAACTATTTCTTATAAGGACGTGGAAATCTATGTCAAATCGACGCGTTTAAAAGAAAATAGTTTTGGGAATCTTACCGGATCTTCCCTCGAGCTTCTCCGCGATGAGGTTCCAGTTTTGGGGGCCATAAAGGGCTACAAGCTCTCTCAGTTTGGTGTCCTCAGCAGGCCTCCAATGGCCTCTAGCACAGAGCCTAGACTGAGCCCCACTGGCTTTATTTAAGGGCTCGTTCATGTTTTCAACAAAACCATCACTGAAATCAGTCTCTGAGCTTCTAGTCATGGACTCACATGAAAATGGGAAGTTCCAAAAACCTCTCCCATTTTCAAGAACTTCAGAACTCTCTTGAGAAGAAGAAACAATGGCACGGTTAAGATCAAGCTTCAAACTTTCCTCAACCCCAACCCCAAAATCATCATGATCATCATGATCATCATCCAACATGCCCATTTTAGTGGCTTTAGGACAAGAAAGTTTGCATCTTTTTCAGATTTATAGGGCAAAAACTTGAAATGATGATGAGAATGAGGATCAATAAGAAATGGGTTGGAAAGAAATGGAATATTGCAGTGTACGAAGAAGGGGAAACTTTAGAGGAGGGTAAACAGTAACAATAAGTGTTGTTTTCAAGCTGATTTAAGAGAAGACAAGAACATGAACATGCTGACGAACTTCAAGTTTGGATTTATTTGGCTTGATTTTGGTTTTTGATCTGTTGAATTCTTGATATTAAACTTGTAAAGGGAAAAAAAGGTGAAATTTATAGGACCCTTTGTGTCAAACATGATGGAGATATTAATAATATTAATGTGTACGGATATATTTCTATTTATGAATGTCTGAAAAGTCAGTGGAGAAATCAAACCAAACAAATCTTATGCATCTTTCTTTGTCCAATCTGAATGCCTTCATAACTGCTAGGAATTTAATAAGAAATTGAAATGGAACTGTTCTACGCTATCATATCAACAAAATAGCAGATGAACTTAATGGGGTGGGGAAGGGGTTTCTCTTTTGAATGATTAGGATGTTTCTTTGAAACAAGAAAACTAAGGTTGTGTGTGTGTGTCTCTTCATTTTCAAGGGGCGTTTGGCTCCGATTTTGATGGAGTGGACTACGATACGTTTGCGTCTATTTCGTCCACATATTTCATAATATCATGAGTACGCAACTATGTCTATCTACTTCGACACGTTGATCATTTGAGTTTGCACATTTGTCGATGAACCTCATATTTATTTCATTCATTCCATATCTTCCTCGCTCTCATGTTCATGTTCATGTTCATGTCATTTAATTGAGATATATAATACATTTCTATAATTACATGTGAGATTCTACCCCGTTTGAGAGAGGAATGAAGTATTCTTTGTAAGGATGTGGAAAATTTGGAAACATCTTAACAGACGCGTTTTAAAATTGTGAAGCTAACAGAAATATGTAACATGCTAAAGCGGACAATATCTAGTAGCGGTAAACTTGAGCTGCTACAAATGATATCAAAGCTAGATATTGGGTTGTGTGCTAGCGAGGACACTAGGTGGTTGGAGAGGAGAACGAAACATTCCTTATGAAGGTATAGAAACTTCTCCCTAATATATGCTTTTTAAAACTGTGAGACTAATAGTAAACCATATCTACTAGCAGTGGACTTGGACTGCTATAAATGATATCAGAGCCGAACATTAGGCGGTATGCTAGTGAGGACACTGGGTCTCCTAGGGGAGTGGATTATGAGATACCACATTGATTGGAGAGAGGAACGAAACTTTTCTTATAAGGATGTATAAAACTCACATTAACCTACGCATTTTAAAATCACGAAACTGCTAAGAATTCTTAGCGGTTTAGTTTTAGTTTGAGGGGATGGCTGTCCCTGGTAGGCTATTGGTTATGGTAGGCATTTCAGAAACCAACAAACACAGTTATATAGAGAGAGATAGTTTTGAGTTTGACACCTTAGTTATTAGAATACACAGACACCCAGCCTGCTAAATGCTGCCCTGCCTGCCTCCTACAGCTGAGAAACATTGTCTATCACACTCAAGATTGAACTTCGAGGAGGCTGTAGAGAATGTTTCAAACGGACTTTGCATGCTTATACCAAAGATAAAAATTCTTTGAAACATAATAGTTTTCGATACCTTCGTAAATCTATCAACTTTAAAGTGTTTGAATCCTAGTACCTCCAAGCGAGGAAGGGTGTTAAGATCAAGCTTTTGTCCTTCCTACAGCATTCAATTGACGTGGGTGGATAAGGAGAGTTTAATGATGTAATAGCTCAAACCTATCGTCGGTATATATTGTCCTCTTTAAACTTTCTTTTTTAGGTTTCCTCCCAAAATTTTTAATACGTGTCTACGAGAAAGGGGTTTTCATACTCTTATAAAGAATGTTTTGTTCCCTTCTCCAACCGATGTGGGATCTCACAATCCGCCCCTCTTTCGGGGCCCATTGTCCTCATTGGCACTCATTCATCTCTCCAATCGATGTGGGATCTCACAATTCACCATCCTTTAGAGCCTAATGTCCTCATTAACACTCATTTCTCTCCAATCGATGTGAGATCTCATAATCCATCCCCCTTCAGGACACAATGTTCTCGTTGGTACACCGCCCCATGTCTACTCTCTTTGTGGCTCAGCGTCCTCACTGGCCGGTGTGTGGCTCTGATATCATTGTAACAACTTAATTTCACGGCTAGCAAATATTGAACTCAAGATAAAATATATTTCATTTCACTCTACAATTAACGTGGGATCTCACCCTATTCGGAGTTAAAAGAGGGGCCAAACTAGAAAACCAGTAAAAGAAAGGGGAAAGAAAAGGTAGAGTTTTTGATGTTAAGGAATGTACCTGAAAATTACATGAATGGCTTCAGGCTTACATCTGCAACAGTATTGAAACAAACAAACTTGGAAGCATAAATTAGAGAGTGATCTTCTTTCTTGTTCTCTCTTTATTATTATTATCTCATTGGGAATCCCGAAATCAGACGTTTCATTCATTTCATTGTTTGGCATTGTTTGGCACAGTGTATCAGGAATGTACTATCAACTGTGACAATGGAGTGAACAGTAATGGTCAAGAAAGGGAGGTTTGAACAACAACTACTAACCAAACAACACACTATCTCCATTAATGACTTATCAAACTCTCTGACCCAAACATCTCACACTCATGCTTCTTCATCTGCCCTTCCTTCCTAAACCATCTACCAATCTGATTTTGTAGCACTGGATATCTATACTCCATTTGGCTTTATACACAAAACCAAAATCCCCTTTCAGGTACTTTTCAACTTTGCTTCTTTTAGGATCATAAAAGAACACCCCTTTTACTCTTCTTGCCTTCATGGTTTGGTTTTACTCCCTAACAAGCCAACCAAAACAAAAAGGGAAAAAAAAAGAGATTTCATGAGATTTTGAGTTAATGGTTACGGTACCAAATAAAAAGCACCCTACCCTTTTCTTTGGAAGTACTCCTTTTATTGACAGTACCCTCCCAATGAGCTGGTATCACTGTGCTTACGCTTTGTTATGGGTCAAGTACTCTCGAGGTATACTAAACATGTTTTTGAAGAGATCAATCACATTTACAAATTGGGAGATCACATATCGGTTGGAGAAGATAACGAAGCACTCTTTATAAGAGTGTGGAAACCTCTTCTTAGTATATGTGTTTTAAAATTGTGAAGCTGAAGGCGATAGGTAACGGGCCAAAGTGGACAATGTCTACTAGCTGTGAGCTTGAACCGTTACAAATGGCATCAGAGCCAAACATCAGACATTGTGCTAGTGAGGACGATGAGCTCCCAAGGGGGGTGGATTGTGAGATCTCACAACGGTTGGAGAGGGAAACGAAACATTCCTCATAAGGGTGTGGAAATCTCTCCTTAACAGACGTGTTTTAAAATCATGAGGCTAACAGTGATACGTAACGGACCAAAACAAATAATATCTGCTAGTGGTAAACTTGAATTGTTACAAATGATATCAGATCCAATCAACAGACGGTGAGAGACATTGGTTGGAGTAAGACTAGACCTTCTCTATGGTAGACACGTTTTGAAACTTCAAGAGAGAGCCCCAAAGAAAAAAAGACAATAACTGACTTCAACGAGTAAGAGCTAGAAAAAATTAGAGGGGTTTTCTTTTAAAGAAAAAAGTCAGACAAATGTGGGGTGGAGATTGGAGAATCAGTCTTAAAGATGATAATAAAAGCTTCCTTCATTGAGCTATATTCAGCTTTAAAAAAGGGATTCTCTTAGTTTATGAAGGATTCAATAAGTATAACAAAAGAAAGCTGCCTGTTTGAACTGTATTATGGGATAATCACAGTAATTTGCATTCATCAATGAACGTATTTAGAAAAAGTGACAATGATTTGAAAAGGTTTGTTTTCGTGTAGGGTGCAGTCAGACAAAGGACAGAAGGAAGAAGCAGAAAATGAAGGCAATGTTGACAAGTAAAACTGTGCAACAGTATTGCTCAACGCCTAAATTTCCCCCCTTCGTTAACTTACTTCCTTTCTGGTCTGGTCTGATGTGCACCAAAACAACGAAAAAAGGTCTTAAAATTTCTTTGGAGGTTAAGTTTTTGGCATTTGTTTCTTTCTTCTGCCAATCCCACGTGCGGCATTTCTTGCCCTACAGAACTGACCCTCTGACAGCTTCCTAATAGCAGAATTATTGTGACTTTTGACAGCTTACCTGAACAAGCAAACTTAGGATCCCCTTCTCACACACTTGTGCAAACACTCTGTCCTCTTCATTCTCTTCTCTCCCTTTCTCATCATGAACAACAAGACCCAAAACTATCAGCCAAATCTTATGGCTTTCCAGGTGGTGAAACTTTGGAATTTTCATCAACTTAGATCATACAAATAATGTCATCAAGTTATGACAGCAATTCAGACTGGGTTATGTTATAATGTAATGCTGACAGAAAAACCTCATTTGTTTTGGCTTCTTCCTAGAAAGAAAAATGAGGAACCCCATCAACATGGCAGTGCCAACTAACCTTCTTCAACCCCAAATGGCCAGCAGAGGAGCAAAGGGTAGCTATGAGCCTGAAAATGAGTCTGTAATTAAAGAATTTGGCAAGGAAATGGCCCACAATATAAATGAGATTCGGTTGGGTTTGCTCCCTTGAAGGATCCGGAATGGAAACTAATGGTAGTGGCGAAGGGTACTCTTCAATGCAGAAAACAAACAAATAACAAATACCCAAGACCAAAATCACTTCCATTTCAACGCCTGATGTATAAACTAAGCTAGTGATATCAAATGCACAATATAAGTGTAACCAACTTAACTTCTGCAGAACATTCGTTCTCCTGTGAATCAGATCTGTGTTAGAGACAAGCAGCCAGACCGGATCCATAATGTATGAATACTGTGTAGAGACAGAATTAAATGAAGACCATGAATTTCAAATCAAAATTCATCTCATCCTTCGAGGGTGAATGATTAAAGAATGGGACAGGATCCCCTCTCTCTCTGTGTCTGAGCAAATTGATTGTAGGAAGAAAAAAAAGGGTCTAGAGGGTGACGACTGCAGACCCCAATTTGCATTTGCTGTCCCGAGAAACAGAGAAAGAGATAGGCCCTCTCCAACTGTACCCTTCAAAATCTGCCATGTAATGGACAACGTACCCTGTAATCTGAACTGCGACATTGATGCATCTCTGCAACAAGAAACCGGGTTGCTCGGCTCATGTTTCAACAACCAAATGAATCATCACGCAGTATGAAATCTCTCATTATTTCTAACTTTGGTGGAACAATATCTTGTTCCATTTTCCCACTAACTTTCTTCCACTAGAAATAAAATTTCTTGTCCAACATTAATGAGCCAGAGATTGGCATTGCCTTACCATTGGATTTGGGGGTTCACCCGTCCCTTTCTTCCTTAAAGTTTGAGCCTTTAGCAAATCCAACGACATGTTCTTTCTGATGAATTTCAAACAATGACCAAGGTATTATAATATAAAAGTTGAGAGTTCTTGTAATGATAACAGGAAATTACATTTCAGATGTGATGATGTGATTTGCAATGGGGCCAACCTTGCAAGTCTCTCAAACCAACCAACTACGGTAGTCAGGGACTGCATTGCATCAACAAATGGTGGTAATTGCGGACGTGTTGAGGCTTTGTATTTTGCGTATTCTCTGTTCAAACAGCAAACATTCTGACTGATGATCTCACTCAAGATGGGTACAATCTTGCAAATAACTCCAACCAAGTTAAATAGTGAAGGCCTGCATTAACAGATGAACATGGTGCAATGGCTGCTCCTGTCGATTGAGCTGTAAGATCATTTCAATCACAGTTCCTGCACGAAGGAAGGAAAAAGTTGACATAAACTAACACCAGCGATATTCATCCAGGATTTCATATAGCAGCACGTGTGTGTGGGACAGATGGGGATTCCAGTTCAAAAATAGTAGAAACAATAATAGATATTTGGAGGCAATGCAAACTTTTTCTTCACCCCATCTACTTGACTATGACCATCTGATTAATTCCCACTCAAAATAAACAGTCCAAGCTCACCGCTAACAGATATTATTCTCTTTGGATTTTCTCTCTTGAGTTTTCCCTTAAGGTTTTTGGTTTTTAAAACGCGTCTACGAGAGAGAGGTTTCTACACCTTTATAAAGAATTTTTCATTCCCTTCTCCAACAGATCAGGAATCTCACACAAAACATGTTGAACTTCATTACGAAGCAAAAAAAACAATAAATGAAAAGCACAAGAGACCCACAAGGAGTATAAAGATCCATATATTTTAGTTGTTGCAAGTGAAGCATCGTCTACTAAATCACCGTTGCCAGACAGCTCATAAGAAGCATCAAATAAGTGAAAGGCCTATTATCAAATAAGTTGCATACAACCATGTGTACCACTTAATTAAACACAGGCATTGTAAATTGTATATACAAAATATCATTTTTATCTCAATACCAAGATGCCAGGACTACAAGTTTTAGCATTTGAAGAACCACAGGTCCTTGTGGTATGTAGAATCTAATCCATTTGGTGAAAACACTGCATACGGTGTCAATCCCACAATTAAAAAGTTGTCCAAAAGAGTCGTTAAACAAGATGCGTTGGTATCATTGAAAATAGGATTCATCGAACATTTGCGAAAGGTAATCATCACTGTCCCAAATGATACTTCTAAAATTATAAATTACTAGTACTAAAGGACTTGGTTGTATAAACAAATCCTATTCACGTAAGCTTGTTCTAAGATTACAAATTCTTTAGATTCAAAGTCCTAGTTAAACATGGTGAGCTAGAGGTACCGATGCTGGAGCATCAATCAAGATCTTGTATCATAAAAACATCAACATTCCCAACTTAGGAAGTGCTTCGGTTGGTCTGTCTCTATCAAAGAATTAAGCGCGGGAGACTTGGCTAACAGAAGATCATAGATCATACTTCTTTCTCATTTGCTTTTCCAAAAAAATTAGAGGTTTTTAAAGTAATAGCACAGATTTTGTCTTTACCATGAAGACGGAAAGAGTACCTTGACACCCAGTTGAACCTCATACCTAACTTCTTTCTACCGGAAAGGTTGGCCCCTCCCTTGGAAACGAGAAGGATAAGGGACTTGGTCGCCAATCTAAGACTTTGACGAACAAAATCGTCAAAGAAGTCCAAATGCCAACTACCTATAAATGGATTATGTGAATTATTACTGGCTGCAGCAACATGAAACATGCGCATAGCTTACTAATACCACTTGAAAGTTAACTCCATAGCTACACTACGAATCAATTGATGGACTCGCTATCATCCATAATTCAACGTAGTTGTCGACAGTAAGAAGCCACTGGTTCTAAGTCATCGTTGTTCAAGTCCAGCCAAACTCACTTCTATATTGCAGAGAGCCATAAGCAAGGAAATCAAGTGAAATACTTTCAATTTTAACAAAGACAGAAGATTCTATAATTACTTTTCTAGAATGTACAGTGAAAATACACTATTATAGACGTATAGTTTCATAAATAATCACATCCGAAGAAACTATGAAGAAACTATGAAACTAAAAGAAGCAAGTAACTCACTTCAACCATCTGCCGTCGACGACTGCAGACGCATTTCTAACAGCCTTGCAGTGAACTCCCCATCACTAACCTTCAGCATTTTCGACAAAGAAAGTGACAATCCATGCTCAACTAATAAACGATGACGCGGCTTAATCTTTCTCTCCAAACTAAACGAAAAATATTGCGGAAACCTTCTCAATTCCGATAAATCACCCTTCATGTCTCCTAAGAAATAATCCACTTTAGGAACCAAATTGTTTTGAATGCTATAAGTCAACAACGCCGGAGACCTTAATACCATATTAACCACATCCTTGTGCGATAAGCCCAAATTTTCTAGGTACTGAATCTTGGGCAGAAGCGTATGTTCAACGCTCGAGACCAGTAGCAATGTCGTCTGGGACGTGATGGCATTCAACCCAACGAAACCTAGGTCGCGCAAGAACTTCAACGCAGGTCGCAATTGAAGGTCCAAGTCGGAGACGAGAAGTCTAGGACATCGAACTATGGATTTCCGAATGTCGGGAAATGGAATTTGAACCTCATTAAGAAGGAAATCGAAGATGGGGTAAAGATCATAGTCCGGGTCTGAAGTGAGAAGCTGAGGGTACATGTCGAGGACGCGGCCGACTGCAGAGAGCTCGAGTCCCATGGAAGAGAGACAGACCTCGACGGACTTGACGGCGGAGAGAGTGGCGGAGCGAGAATCGGGGTTTTCACGGAATGCTTTCCGGAAATCGACATGAAGGTGATTCTCGAGGTAGAGTATCTTCTGCCGGAAATGAAGGCCGGCGTCGGAATGGTCGGAGAATTGGGAATTGAGGGAAATGGTGAACCGAGGTTTTCTGAAATTGGGGTTTCTCATAGGGTTAAGAGATGGGGTTGAGGACCGAGGAAAGAGGAAGCGATTGCATGGAGGAAGATTTTGGACTCTGCTTATCATTTCAGACACCGAAGATTTGTTTCCTGTGGAGGAAGACGATGAAGAAGAGAAGTGGACCAGATGTTTTATTTTACTTAAAAAGCTTATTTCTTTAAAACTGTATTGATAATGTTTTATAAAATTACCGGAAAATAAATAAATTGGTAAATTATAGTTTTGGCTCATAAAATTTATATACAGTATTTTTTTGGTCAATAAAATTTTAAACTATGGAGATTTGAAAAATAATTTTAAATGTTATTTAAACATATTTGACTATTTTCTATTTTTTATTTGTTTTTTTAATTAGAAATCCAAATATGTTTGATAACTATTTACCATTTTTGCTTATTGCTTATTGAAAAAAAGTCATTTATTTGATATATTATATTATTAATATATAATTTTCATGTGTTGGAGAGGAGAATGAAACATTTGGGGTGTAGAAACCTCTCTCAATAGACGCGTTTTAAAATGGGCCAAAGCGGACAATATTGTGAGCTTGAATTTTTCACATTTGATGGGCCTGTGAAAACGTTGGGCTCCTTAGAGGTGGATTGTGAAATCTCATGTTGGTTGAAGAGGGGAACGAAACGTTCTTTGATCCCATATTGATATATTGGTGGGAGAGGGTAATGAAAAGTAGATTCCTCAATCCCACATTGGTACATTGGTCGGAGAGTGTAACGAAGTATTCCCTACTCCCAGATTGGTATTGGTTGCGAAGATTAGGTGGGAGAGGGTGAGGGAGAAGATCGAGAGGTTGGTACGGGCAACTAGCATGCTTAAAAAATGAATTTTCTCCATTTTTTTTTACGAAACCCTAATTTTTTAACCACTAAATTCGAACGAAATCTTTCCGTAGAAGATAAAAATTAAACTAACCTAAACATAATCCATCTATTAAAAATAAAAATACAATTTACTCAAAGATTAGAGGTTTATAATTCACCCAGAGTGTTTAATTGAATAATGTGAAAACTAAAAGGAAACGAGGAAGCATAATCTTGTTGCCTCAACGGTAAATGTGTATGCTGTTAAAATAAAATTAATTGGTAACCGTACACAATTTAGTGGTTAAAAACGGCTGGTAATTTTCCACCGCAAATTATTATCAACATGTGGTTAATACCTTCTTGCTCATCGCATCTCGTAAACAGAACCCATCAATTTTGTAACAGAACGGAAAAGAGATACAACAAACCCTATCTCCATCGGAAGAAGATCGCGGGGGGTTTTGGTACAATGCAATTGGAAATTCGTGGTGAAAACGAAAAGCCGATTCCAAAGGAATGTTTATTGCAGAGTGAGAAGAGGAAGAGAAGGATGATGGTTTGTGAAGAATGGGGAGAGTAAAGCTCAAGATCAAGAGGCTGGACAATACAAATGGCCGCCAAGCAACTTTCGCCAAAAGAAAGCACGGTATCATCAAGAAAGCTAATGAGTTATCCATTTTATGCGATATTGATATTATTCTTCTCATGTTTTCGCCGACTGGAAAACCTTCTCTCTGCTCTGGAAAGCGCAGGTATGCTTTTCCGTTTTAAGAAATTTCAATTTCTTTTTATGTAAATCCGGATCGTGAATAATGTATTTGCATTACCGTAATGAGATTAACGTAGTGCTGGATCATGAATGAGTAGAATAGTTGAGATTAACTTAGCATTGGATCGTGAATGAGTAGAATGGTTGAGATTAACTTAGCATTGGATCGTGAATGAGTAGAATGGTTGAGATTAACTTAGCATTGGATCGTGAATGAGTAGAATTGTTGAGATTAACTTAGCATTGGATCGTGAATGAGTAGAATGGTTGAGATTAGCTTAGCATTGGATCGTAAATGTATAGAATGGTTGAGATTAGCTTAGCATTGGATCGTGAATGAGCAGAATGGTTGAGATTAACTTAGTGAATGAGCAGAATGGTTGAGATTAACTTAGTGAATGAGCAAAATGGTTGAGATTAACTTAGGATCATGAATGAGCAAAATGGTTGAGATTAACTTAGGATCATGAATGAGCAAAATGGTTGAAATTAACTTAGGATCATGAATGAGTAGAATGGTTGAGATTAACTCAGTATTGGATCATGAATGATGAATGCATGGGATCATGAAAGAATAGAATGGTTGAGATTAACTTAGCTGGATGATGAATGGGTAGAATAGTTGTAATTGATTGTTCTTCAATACATTCATAATTTGAATTCTTCTCTTTTTCCCTTCTTGTTTTTGCAGCATTGAAGAAGTGATCGCTAAGTTTGCTCAACAAACTCCCCAGGAAAGAGCCAAAAGGTAGGATCGAAGCCTTGTAGTTTGTACCATCATTTAAATTGCACATTTCTTCTACCATGGTTTATCTTTTTCATTATCTTTTATAAATATATAAACAAAGTATATAAAATACGTGGAGATTCAAATTCTAGTTAACAAAAATATAAATAATAACTAATTTCGAGCTGTTTTTATTGATTTGAAATCATAATATCAACATTAACATCAATATATTATTGACCAAAAAGTTGGAGGATTAAAAAAAAAAAAAAAGTTCTTAAAAAAATTAATGGATTTTGTTAATTTTATTTTATTTTCAATTGTGTGTTAATATGAAATGTCTCATTTATTGATATCTGAATGTTAAAAGAAATTTAGTGATTTTTTTTTTTTTTTTAATGTAAGGGTGTTATTTGAAAAAAAATAAAAAAAAAGTTGTATTTTGTGTTTTAGTATTTTCAACTATATAATTGGTCAAATGGTGTTAACCATAAAAGAATTTTTATTACGAACTAGTTAATTTATGAACAATTTTATCATATAATTTAGAAGGTATATATTTAAATCAATTTTATGCATTTAAATTTAACAAAAAATAAAATAATTTTGTTACAAAAACAATTTTTAAGAATAAATCCATCAAGGGGATATGGATTAAATGGATATAAAAATATAAAATATAGTCATAATTATTATCTAAAAAATTATATATGTGATTGAAGTTTATTTGAGCGTAGCTCTATCGTTTCCTTCCACTCGGCATTCAAACAAGGAAAATATATAATTTAACCTCGATCCCTTTTGAAGAACACTTTTTTATACGATTTGAAAATAGTTTTGAATCACTTAAATAGTGATAATAGTTGAGCAATTCATCTGAGCATCAAACATACAACTTTTGATAGGATTCATAATTGGCCACTGACATGTGTTCTCTCTGATTGGATCAGGAAATTGGAAAGCCTTGAAGTAAGTAATTTCACAATCAATTTCACTTGATTCTTTCCCCCTTTTACAGAAATCAAAATTCCAATACATACTTATCTCCATTATGCGTTTCGTCAATTTCTTTTGAATCTTCTAGGCACTGCGGAAGACTTTTAAGAAATTGGACCACGATGTCAACATACAAGATTTCCTTGGGACAAGGTACAATACACTCTGGTTAGCCTCATGGAGTTCATAATTGCGCAACAATCTTTTGATATATTTTCGTTTGTTTTTCTTTTTGTTTCAGTAGCCAAACGATTGAGGTACACACACCTTTGGACTAGCTTTATTGGTATGTACGATTTGTTTAGAACTCGTTGTTGATGATCAATAATGGCAGGATTTGGCTGGCCAAGCAAAGTTCTTACGGACTCAACTTTCTGAAGTACATCAGAGATTAAGGTCAATGGCCGCAAATCTTTTGAATCTAGTTTGTTAAGTTAACTTTTTGCTGTTCCCAAATTTTGTATTTTCTTGTTTATTCTCTGCAGCTTTTGGGGTAATCCTGAAAAGATCAACAACGTCGATCATTTGGCCCAAATGGAGGATTCGTTGAGAGAATCACTTAATCAAGTTCGAGTGCACAAGGTATCAATCATTTCATTTCTGTTGTGGTTGGTGCTGGAGAACAATCCTTTGAATTATAGCAATTTAATTAAATTCCTGTTTTCTCTACATACTACACTGTTCCTTCTTGTTTAGGGTTTTGTATACTGGAATCTTATAATAAAAATTTCACTTATTTTGGCAGGAAAATCTACAGAAGCATCCTCCAGTGCCACTAGAGTTCGCTAATCAGGTGAAGAATGCCTCGACTAGCTCGGATATTATCAAGAGTATATATAAAAGTCCTAACTAATCAGCTCAAGTTTGTGGGTTTTTAGTAATTATGGTATTAAATTAGAAAGGAAGTCGTGCTTAAGTTTCTTCCTGACCCCATTAGTATTGTGGTCGCTTATGGCTTTTCGTTCTAAGCTACACACTTACAAGCGAGTCGGGAGAGCATTAGGAATATAATAAAAATTCTGACCTATCAACTAATATATCCTTTTAGTTCGGTGGTAGTTTTCGCTACTTCAAAGATTTTGTAAAATTACTTTGATTGCAGATGCAGGATGGAATGCATCTTCCTTTCGATATGAGTGTTGAGCAACAGCTTCAACAACTCCAACACTACTCTTGGATTCCCAGTGATGCTCAAAATATAGTGTTACATGATGATCCCAACTTCGCTCCCCATAGGTAAGAATGAATCAACTATGTGTAACTTTGTGATTAGACTAAAAGCAGTGCAAGGAAGTGGAAGAAACTAGATAATTGTTTATATTACTGTATGAATGAGCTTGTAACGTGATAATATTACAGAAAACTACTATTGAATATATTGTCTTTTCTTTCTCTTAGGGATGTGGAGTGCTCTGCAAGTTCCTCTTTTGCTAGTTACCCTGGTTATTTCGGCACGGGTAGAAGTCCTGAGATTTCGAACTCTGGACACGAGAATGGCGTCCTCCCTGAACTAACCAGAACAGAACCTCTAAGGCCCCAGCTAGGAGGGCAAAATTCCTACATGTCTTATAATGTCAACTTTTTTAATGACCCGAGATTTCAACCAGCAGCAGAGATGAAACTACCAGTAAATCCTGTAGATTATCGTGTTAATGGGAACTACGACACCGCCCAACTCAATTGGGCTTCTTCTTCTGGCCCTTGTGCTGTTTCATTGCTAGACGATCACTTATTTCCATAAGTAAGCTTGCCCTTTTAAACTGCTTTTATTATCAGCACAATGTTTTTGAAGACTATTTGTTGTTTAGAGCATTTAAAGACTAACACTTCTTTTTCATTCAATCTCTTAATGCGTCAAATTTCTCATTCTTAGCCGAACATTATACTAAAGCACATATTTTGGAAAATCAAGGCTTTGTGTGTACTGTTATATAATCATCCTTGAAAACAACTTGTCTGATGTATGATAGAAATCAAAAGTTTGTTCTGCTTTCTTAGTGAATGAGTGAAGGATATGAACTTTGTGGAAAGCTAGTGAGTGTTTCATTTCTTGCAGCAACTGACTGAAACTTATGAATTACATACAGTTATAGCAATGGTGGAAAAGTTGATTGTGGAGGTGTCATAGAATACAGGAAGAAGAAGCCTAGCCTAATATACACACAATTTCAGAACTACAACCCTCTCGAGGCTGTCACCAGGCGGGCGAAGGAGGAGGCTCGGTGCTTACTCTCTCCATGAAATGATCTTTCAAGGAGTTGTTTTTTGCTTTATCCTTGTCTATCTTTTTGGCAGCTAAGGTACTGTCTTTCATTTGCTCCCGCTGACATGGAGCTGTAAATAAACATAGCAACATCATAGCATACAAGTTATAGTTAAATGTCTTCTTCAGCTCTCCAGTTAGCTGAAACAAATCCAAAATGTTTAGTAACTTATCCGTCCTATGTGATGAAGGCCATCAATAAGCAAAACATTTTTTGATTTCGTTTCTTTTATTGAATTACCACACTATCTTTGCAGACTAAGTTTTTTTTATGTTTTTTATGACTGTTGTATCGCTGACATCAAAATGTTTTAATACCCAATTGTTGTAGTGGAAGCAAAATGCACTCACAATCCACAAATAGAAATTAAACAGAGACAGATTTATATGATTTTGATAGAAGAAATTCTCTTGCATCCATGGTTCATAGACCAAAATATTTGAAGTATATCTCTCAATTGTCTCTTAGCAAATACAAAATGACAATGACTTCTACCCTATCTCTGAAAGAGGCATAACAATACTAATTTTCACACATGAACCATGCAAATACTAGCTTGGCTCATTATTGCTGAGATAATGGTCTACTTCACATTCACCGTGCACTGCATGCTATTATTGATAGACAAAAGAATCATGGTATGCACTTCCGTGTACTAGCTAAAGCGTTTACGTCTGTCTGGTGGAGACCATATTCACTTGGTACTGTAGTAGGTTAACTTGAAGGGGAAAGAGACATCACTTTAGGCTTTGTTGATTTACCACGCGATGATTTTGTTGAAAAAGGTCGAAGCTATTTATTTCACCCAAGATTGGATCTCTTTACTCGGTGTTCTGCCAGTGGTATTCACGTTTGGCATATGCCTGCTCTACCCGAGATTTTTGGAGATGATTCTGTACTACAATTCGGTGGAGGATCTTTGGGGCACCCTTGGGGTAATGCACCAGGTGCCGTAGCTAACCGAGTAACTCTAGAAGCATGTGTACAAGCTCGTAATGAGGGACGTGATCTTGCTCGTGAGGGTAATGACCAAATAAATGAGAGTTATGAACCAAACAATTCAGTGAGTGAATATGGATTAGAACTTTTCTAAGTTCTAATTTTGTACCGCACAAAAACCTTGAACCGACCCTCTGAACTCCATGAAGATGAAAGATAAGAACAGCAATACAAGTTCTATTACACCAAAAGGTCCAAGGCTATGATACCAAACAATTGGGATTAGATTTTAGAGACATTCACATAGCAATGGACAAGGTGACTTGAAATTTTATTTAGGGGCAGTTGTGAAGAAAGAATAACAGAGGAAGGCAGACTGAATTCATTAATACAAATAAACAGAGTAACAGAACTTTCATTACTTGAGGATACTGAACATTTACACTTTCAGCAACCAATAATACAAGAAAACACAAGTAGCCCAGCAGAAAGCTGGTTAATGATTACAATGAACTCCCAATGGTTACAACTAAGATGCAGGCGGGTGGTTAAAGCCCACCTCTGCCAACTTTTGCTTCATTACAGCAAAAGTCAGGGTAAAAAATCACAATAAGTTGCCAGTTGAGCACCCATTCAATGCTGCAATTTGAATCGACTCCTAGTCGGTTGAAGAGAAGAACAAAACATTCTTTATAAGGGTGTAGAAACCTCTTCTTAGTCGACGCGTTTTATAACTGTGAGGCAAACGGCGATACGTAACAGGTCAAAGCGGACAATATCTGCCAGCGATGGGCTGGATTATGACAAATCAAAATGATAAAAAAGAGCCCTTTCCTCATTTTTTGACTCAAGCACTCCTATATATCTACTACTCAGTATACTTTAAGGTAAACGAAAAGAAGAAAGAATAAGAAAAGTCATAAGCTTATTTTATCTAGAGAAGGTAATGAATTAGAATTGAGCACCACTGTAAGTCTGTCCAAAGGACCAGCGGGCTGGGACAACGTTGTTGGAAATGACTGTCCGGCCGTCGCTGGTGGTGACCTTGAAGGACAGGCTTTGGCCATTGAGGAAGCTGTTGCTCTGCCAGTTCTGTCCCCAATTCCTTGACATTGCTTGCCAACCGGTTCTTGAACCTTTGATGGAAACTGCATGAACATCACCAGCACCACCCACGTTTGTGATGAGCACCAAGTTGAAGTAGGAGTGGCCATTGATGGTGAACCTTATCCCTCCCCTTCTCCTGCAGGGTACCCTACAAAAACAAACAAACCCACCAACCCTGTTAAGTGAAATGTGTGAGGAGACCCAAACATAAAAGGTATGGAAACATCTTCCATGCAGACAAGTTTTAAAAAAATTTGAGGAAAAATCCAAAAGAACAAATATCTGTTAGTTTGTAGGCTTGAGTTGTTATAAATGATATCAGAGCCAGACACTGGAGAATGTGCCAGCAAGGAGGTTGAGCTCCGAGGAGGGTGAACATGAGGCAATGTGCCAACAAGGACGCTGGGCCCTAAAGAAGGTAGATTTGGTGGGGTCACGCATCGATTGGAGAAAGGAACGAGGTCTAACGAGAACGCTAGGCCTAAAGGGGGTGGATGATGAGGATTGTGAGATCCTACATCGGTTGGAGAGGAGAATGAAACATCATAAGGGGTGTGGAAACGTCTCCCTAGTCGACATGTTTTAAAAATCTTGAAGAAAGCTCGAAATGAAAATCTCAAAGAGACAATATATATTAGCAGTGTGTTTAGAAACCTTGAGGGAAAGTTAAAAAAAATACAATATTTATTAGCTGTGAGTTTAGAAACCTTGAGTCAAAGTCGGAAAGAAAAAGTCCAAATAGGACAATATCGGTTAGCTGGTGAGCTTGAGTCCTTACAAGATGCCACCTTAAAACACACCCCTGCACTTTTAAATTCAGTTTTCATGGTTTACCTTCTGTAGGCAACCTGCACAATTCCTGCTTTGTACTGAGCAATGTGTTGGTAGACAGGCTGAGAGAGATCAAAGTGCTGCAATGGAGGATTGCACCACCCTCCAGCGTTGTTGGGTAGGGCACTATTTGGAGGGCAGAAATTGGTGGCTGTGACCACAATGGAGCCTGGTAGGCACCATTTACGGCCACTGGTGCACCTAATCTCATAACAAGAACCACAGCTCAACCCATTGTTGAACAGAGCCGTACTCAAAGCAGCCGTGTTTGTTCCATATCCTTGACTGTACAAGTTGCCATACCCACAAGCCCCACCTGCACAAAATTTCAGCCATGTTTCACATTGCCCGCCAACTGTTTGTAAAAAGTCCTCAGAGAACTAACTATTAAGTAATGGCTGTTTTGGAGCATACCCATTGTCCCAGAAGCATCACTCCCACCATAGAAGGTAGCTTGAGCGCCCCTCCACCCTCCACCTGCATAGGCATCAACAGATGAAACTATGGCATAGAAGCCTGCCAAAAACAAAAGAACAGAACCCATTCCTGCAAAACAGAAAGTTCAAATTTCATTCAGCAAATCTTCTACTTCAATTTTTTCCCATTTTCAAACGAACATTATTGCCCATTTTCACTACAGAGAGAGAGAGAGAGAGAGAGAGAGAGAGAGAAGGCAAGATGATTACCAGAAGAAATAATGTGAGGCAGATGAGTGAGCAAAATGGGAGAGTTTTGAAGGCAATATATAGCAATTTTGAGGGACAATGGGGCCTACAACCGCTGGGGTTCAAAAAGGAAGAGACTTGAAAAATAAAAGAGGTTTTTGCAAGCATTAAAGGGTGGTTTGAGGGACCAAAACGTGTGGTTTAGGAGGCTTTGGAAGTGAGATATCCAAGTGGGGCAAGGCGGTTCCTGCTCTTTTGGCTAATGAATTTTCCATAGCCATGTGCAACCAAGCATCTCCTCCCCCCTCTTTTTGGCCTTTGCCCCTATCTCCCTTTCTTTTCGTTGTTTATTTCTTCAATATGTCTGCTTCACACATTTCAATATTATGATTCTATGTCTCTTCCATGTCAATCTTTTTGGGTATTAAAGGAGAATAATTTGCGTCCACCTCTCCTTTACAACTCGTTCCATCCTTTGCAGTTTGCAGTTCAATTGAACCCTACAACTCGTTCCATCGTTTATAGTTTGCATTTCGATTCAACCCTACAATTCATTGCATTGTTTGTAGTTTACAGCTCGATTAAACCCTACAACTCGTTCCACTGTTCGTAGTTTGCAGTTCGATTGTACCCTACAACTCATTTCACTGTTTGTAGTTTGCAGTTCGATTGTACCCTACAACTCGTTTCACTGTTTGTAGTTTGCAATTCGATTGTACCCTACAACTCGTTGCACTGTTCATATTTTATAATTCGATTCAACCCTACAACTTGTTACATCATTCGTAGTTTGCAGTTTGATTAAACCCATTGTTGCATCTTTCTTACTTTACCGTTTGATTCAACCCTCCAACTCGTTGCATCGTTCGTAGTTTGCAGTTTGATTCAACCCTACAACTCATTGCGTTGTTTGTAGTTAAACCCATTGTTGCATCTTTATTAGATATGGTTTAAAATTCAAAAACCTATAAGACATAACCACATAACCATCCATTCTTAAGAATTTATCGAACATACTTTGATGGAAAAAAATCAAATAATGCATTAAATATTTATAAAATAAAAAATAAATAAACTTTGTAAAGAAAGGAGCCCACATACAGTTGAAGTATATTCTATGGTTAGAGGGTCCATATTTATATCAAAGTTAAAAGAATAATAATAATAAATAATTAAATAAAAAGATATATTTGGATAGCACATGGCTGACGACATATTTTAGCTGTCTTCTACCAACATTTTGTGGGGTTTTTTCTTTCTCTCCATTAATATAATCACGATTTATAATCCCGATTCGACACCTAATGACCTCTGCACCTCTTGATTCATTTATGTACCTTTCCTTTATTCGGGTGTCACAAAGGTTTATTACACTTTGAAATGACTATAAATAAACGATAAAAGAAGATTGAAACAACTTGTTCGTTAAACTTCTACGTCGTTTGACTTGTCGACCAGTTCTCAAGAATTTATGGGCTGACGAGCCTCCAAGATAAAGGGTCGACACTACTAACCAAACCAAGCTCGTTCAATTTGTTCACGTTATTCAAGGTCTAATGTAGTTAGGAGGATTTTAGAAGTAATCATGATTGATTAATGTTAAATGAAGGATTCTTCACTAATCTCAGACTTAATCCAACATATATTATTTTTTGGGACATAATTTGACCTTTAATTCTTAATTTCCTCAAATACGTACAAAATTGAAGCCAGTCAACTCCACGTGGCTGGTCAAACTTTTAATTGTTTATCCTTAAAAACTTCAATATTTTGGTTCTTGACTGTTCCACACCTGTCTATCTTAAATAATTGTTTTCCCCAAATATTCAAATATTCAATTTCAAAAATTAAAAATATAATTTTGCAATGTTATTGTTATAATTTATTTATTTATTTCTCTCTATACAAATATTATAATTTATTAATTGAAACTTTATAATATAGTTATAATTTATTGAACGCTATACACGTGACATAAATACATTAAATTTTATAAAAATATCTCGATTGATTAATATATAGTCTACGTAACTTAATTGTTAGGTTATAGACTATATAGTAGGCTTGATTTCGTGTTCGTGAAATTTAAATTTTATGCATTATACCCAATTTATTAATTTTCTTAAAATTTAAATTTTGACGGTGTCATTATAGAGCTACAATTATTTCAAAATTTAAACCCAACATAAATTCTTACTGAAATGATGCAAATTTTGGTAATAAAAACATGGGCAATAATTCAATTTTATAAAATAAATTTCTTTGGTCCACGCTATTTTTGCCTAGAATTTATAGAGCGGAGAAATTTAAATTGTCTATAACTAGCTATAACGAGCCATCGTGAACGTTTGAAAAGTTTCATCTTTTATAACTTGCTCGATGTATTTAGAAATATGATCGTGATTGTTTAAAAATGTGTGATAGAAGAGAGCTCTAGCTTTGGACGATGACACGACCTATATGTGTAATTTAAGATCTATGATGTTCAAGTCAATAATTGAGCCCGATGGTAGATATCGAGAACAAGAAATAAGTGTTTTGGACGTACTTTTGTATCTACTTGTCGTACTATAAGATAGTTTATAAAACATCGTCACAGATTCTATGGCATTAAGTATAATAAACATTATAAGATTAAACTATTACTTAATCGAATGATTATGAGCAAAGATCAAATTTTAGCATTCTCAACCATCGACCGGCCTGTATGGAACAATAATTATGTCGGTAATTGATCCTCATGGGGTTATGGTCGTGGCTTACCCTATGGGAGTTTACCATGTGGGCTCCAAGCTTAGTCGATACTCGTGGCAGTTGGCTTCTCAAAGTCGATCGACGTTTTCTAAATTTGTTTCTCGATCTTTAAGCTTTTATTCTCGATGGCTTTCGACGGGGTCGATAATTTCACACCTACGGTTACAAATAGTTAGCATGAAATGTGTAAATTTTTATTAAATTAGTTATAGCGTTGTAGTGTAAGGTTTTCTTTATAATAATATAAATATATTTATATATAAAATAATAATAACTTTATGTACCGACAAATGTGGTCCCCGGGTGGCTATTCATTTAAATAATTCATTATATATTATAGTTCTTAACAAATTTATTTCTTTAGAAATAAGAAAAAAAAAATTATAATGTAATTATTCATACCTTCATATATGAAAATAGTCAATTCATAACTTTAATATTTTCTAAAATGTTAAATTAATGAAATATTAGCAAGAAAATCTAAATAAAAAAAATTATATTCTCTTCTTCTCTTACTTTTCTCGAAAAAAAAATTATAAAAAACAAGTGAAAATATATATATTTTTATTGATAAAGTTTCATTATCTTTATAATTATTTTTCCTTTATGAGTTTTTTTTTTATTTTATTTTTGAATTATGATTTTATAAAATAAATAATAGTATGGTTGTTACATCGATTTTCTTATATTTAATTTTAACAAATTTTTTTAAAATAATTTTAAAATTCAAGAATATAATGAAATTTTTTAAAGTTTAAGGATATAATTAAAATCTAAAAAAATGAAAAATCGAGAAGTATTTTATTTATTATTTTCTCCCTCTCTTGTTCTTTTTTAATTAAAATAAAAAAAAAAGTAATAAACGAAAAATAATTACCAAAAAGAAAAGAATTAATTCCTTCTTTGAAGAGAAAAAAAATGATTAAACATGAGAATCATTAGTCTTTATATATATTAAAAAATGAATAAGCCTATGACCCAAAATATATAAAATAAAATTTTGTAAAATAAAAAATAAAAGAAAATAAAAGGGATGCTTTACACCACATCAAGCTTACACAGTCAAATTCTTTGGTATTTATATAGCAAAAGGCAAAATAAAAGTAAATAAATAAAGAAAATAATAATAAAAATAAAAAATAAAAGTCCATCATGAATGTGATGCTGTAAGGCACTCACCCAAAAATGCTTATCCATTCCTTTTCAAATAGACTACGACATTCTCCTGAGATATTGTGAGATCTCACCTCGATTGGAGAGAGGAATGAAACATTTATGGAGAAACCTCTCCCCAGTAAATACGACAATAATACAGACAATTTCTACTAACAATAATCTTAAACTGTTACAAATGATATCGGAGTCAAAAAGATAAGAAGCGTGCCTGCGAAGACACGTTCTAAACCAGTGAAATCGAGAACCAAAGTAGATAAACTTTTGAGTGATTAATCGATAATATTTGGGATAAGGGATTGGATTGAGAGAGGTTGAATGGAGAGGAGAGGGGCAACCCACATGCTCGTCTACCTTCTTTTCATGCTTTTGCTGGATCTCAATATATAATCTTTTCACTTTCTCATAATTACCGACAAATTCCCTTTTAAACTCATTTTTCTTCCTTCTATTCAAAGTGATCGTTCGAAAGAGTAAGAACGAGGATGATCAAAATTTCAATTTAGAAAGAAAAAGACTGATTAGTCAACTAAAACAACGGAGGAACTCCTTGATATGAAGATCCCGTTTGGCCAATTATAAGAGTACTAAATGCATGCTAGTGCACTAAGAAAGAAGTAGGAGCAAAATCAATATTGTCTCATTTCAAAATCACTCTCAAACGGTTTATCACATTAATGGATGTCATTTTCTTAATTTATGTAATCATCATCACCTTCCTCCATAGTCGATACGGGACCCTTCATCACATTCCTAGATGCTTGAAAACAATCTAGGCAATCGTTGAGTGGGTTATGTGCGACAGCCTAAGTCCACCATTAGCAAATATTAATCGCATTGATTCGTTACGTATCATTGTTAGCTTCACGATTTTAAACCACATCTACTAGGGAGAGATTCCCACACCCTCATAAGAAATGTTTAATTTTTCTCCAATCGATGTGGGATCTCGCAATCTATCTTCCTCTAATCCCACTGAGCTGAAAGACATAAAAAAATGTGTCGTATCTGAAAAAATATGAGCTAGAAAAGCATGATAATAATAATCTCCGCAAGTCCTTAAGCCTCAAATAGTCAAATCATTCAAGACTTTAGTTTATAGGTCTTAGGGTTTGAAACTTTTATGGCTATGTTCTTCAGTATCTGCTGGTATCTCAATCACAAAACAAAAAAAAAAAAAAAAAA